>NC_035434.2:32149412-32473881 GCF_002127325.2 Helianthus annuus | reverse complement strand
TTGAATGATATGCTTGAATATATGATGAACTAGATGAATGTGATATGAATATTCAAAAATGCCTGATTTGATCTGTTTTGCTTGGTAAATAGACAAAGAAACATGTTTGTGTATTCTGATTGGTTAGTACAAAATTTCATGAAATCAAAATGCTATTGGCTAGTACATTTGCCAGGTTCTAGAAGGATTCAGGAGCACGTAACAGTGGTTGCGAGTCGGAACCCTTGGTTGCGACTCGCAAGCAGCACACTCGAGGCCAAGCATGATGAACCGAAACCAGGGTTGCGAGTCGGCATTCCTTGGTTGCGACTCGAGACCAAGCATGATGAACCGAAACCAGGGTTGCGAGTCGGAATCCCCCGGTTGCGACTCGAAACCGTGCATTCTCGAGTCGGAACCGCCCTTGTCTCGACTGGGCTACCTAAGTGTTATTGGGCCAAAAGTTTGTTGGACTATCTGTTGACTGGACTGCTTGTGTATCTGTTACTGTTGTGAATGTTAGAACAGGCCCAATAACCCAACTGTCGTATGCGTGCATTTTAAGTGTGTCTATACGTGTTTGCTATATGTGATTACTTGTACCCCAACTTGACCTATATTTGGTAACCATGCTAGGACGTGGTGACCAACGTGTTTGACCAAGTAAAATATCTACCGAGCAACCCAAGGTGAGTTCACAACCTAAAGCATGCGTTCCCGGTGGTTTGGGAAACGGAACTACAAACAACACTATCCCCCTTATGAGGGATACAACTTACTTTTCTTCCCTTGTTATTGGGAACCTTTAATTAATTACTGTTTATACGGATTGCAACTAACGGCACTAAACGAAACTCTATCACTCAAGTCCCTACTACATAATACCGATTAGTCGCCGGGGCCAGGCGAACGGGTTATTAGTTGATAGCGCTATTTAGGTTTTACGAACCTCACACCGTGCCATGGTTTGGGATCGGTCGTGAACTAATGTACTCAGGCATCCGTCAATGATGATAGAACATTGACATCGGGGCATCCTGCGGAAACGCAAACGGTTACCTAGTGTTCGGTATTGGAAAAACAGTTTAGTCGCTAACTTTTGGGGTAGCTCCCCATGGCATGTATAAAGCAGTAAATTAACTGGTGAAACAAGTTTTTGGTAATTAAAACTGGACAACTAGTGAACTCACTCAGCATTATTGTTGACACCTTACTGCATGCTTTGCAGGTAACCAGTGACTGAGGAGCTGCTGCTTGGGGATGTGTAGTGTTCGTCAAAACCCGTGTGTTGGGTTTTACTTATCTTGAACCATGAACTATCTTTTAAAACTATTTGGTTTATGCTTCCGCTGTTTTGTTTAAACTTACTATCGAACTCAAACTACGATGTTGCTAACTACTTTAGATAGCAATTACTTTACTATTAACCAATGCTTAGTATAATTGGTGGCTGGATCCTGGTCAGTCACGCCCTCAAGCGGATGTTACTCCGCAGGTGGAATTTGGGGGTGTGACAGATTGGTATCAGAGCCATTGGTTATAGTGAACTTGGTTTTAAAAAGGGGAAAATCTTTTTGAGAAAAAAAAAACCAGACTATAACCCGTGACTCGTGACGACACTACACTCCAAGTGCAAGGCTCGACTTATCTGACCTCATAGCTCGGACCCATATTTACTTGCTTGTTTGTCTTATGCTTTCTGCTTTACTATACGTACTAGTTTGCCTGATTAGATAGATACGCCTCCCCTCTTCTATCTCATTCTCGCTATGTTACGACATCACACTCATACTATGTTTTCTGGTTATGAAGACAATGAGTGGACGCGGACGAGGAAACGTCAACATGACTCAGGCTCAGTTCACTAACCTGATCAACACGGTGGCTGCAGCTTTCGTAGCTCACCCAGGAGATAAGCTTGTTGTTTTAGGATGTTTAGATCCTACCGCCACATTGTCTTTTCACCTCTAAACCTATTCGTATCGCTCCCACAACAGGTCAGCATGCGCCTGTGCAACCACGTGTCTGTACCTTCAAGACCTTCATGGATTGCAAGCCTCTTCCATTCAATGGCACTGAGGGTGCCATAGGTCTTCTGCACTGGATCGAGAAGGTCGAAGCTGTCTTCGCTGTCTGTGAGTGTCCCCCTGCTAATTGGGTGAGGTTTGCTACTGGTACTCTTCAGGGAAGCGCACTTTCGTGGTGGAAGGCGCAAATTCAAATGCTTGGTTTGGAGACTGCTAACGCTACTGCATGGGAAGATTTCAAGGATATGATCAAGGAAGAGTACTGTCACAGGGATGACATCCACAAACTCGAGGACGAGTATTATGAACTCAAGATGGTTGGGTCAGAGATTGAGACCTACACCAAGCTGTCCAACGACTATGCTGCTCTTTGCCCAAACATGTCCCGACCCATGTACCGAAGGATCGAATTGTACATCAAAGGCTTAGTCCCAGAAATCAGGAGCCATGTAACCTCGGCCAACCTCACTACCATACAGCCGGTGGTTCGTCTTGCCCACAAACTCACCAACCAGGCTGTGGAAGAGGGAAGGTTGCCCAAAAGGATCAGTGCTGCGGAAGGAACTTCTAATGATGGCAAACGAAAGTGGGATGGAAATCAGGGCAAAGATGCTAACTCTACTCAGGCCCCAGTTCAGCAAAGAAAAACTGACAACAACAAGGGCACTCAGCAACAGGGTGGCTACCGGGGAAGCTACCCTAAGTGCAACAAGTGTAACAGGCACCACAATGGGGCATGTAATAAGGGTCAATGTCAGCGATGCAACAAGATGGGGAATGAAGCCAAGGATTGTAGAAGTCAGTTCCCAGCAAGGCAGAATCAGTAACAACCCCAACAGCAACAGCAGCAGGGAAACAACCGCGGATGTTTTAAATGCGGGGCAACAGGGCACATGCGAAAGGATTGCCCTGAACTGAATCAGAATCGCAACAACAATCAGGGAGCTGGGAACAATGAGCAAAACAACAATGCTGGGAATGGTGCAAGGGGAAGAGCTTTCGTGATTGGAGCTGGAGAAGCAAGGAACGACCCCAACGTCGTGGCGGGTAAGTTCCTACTTGATGATCGTTATGTTTCTGTGTTATTTGATTCCGGTGCCGATGCCAGTTATGTATCCCTTCGCATTAGTAAGAAACTTAAGCACCTGCCTGCATTATTAAGTTCTAAGCACATCGTCGAGATAGCTAATGGTAAGAACATCGAGGCCACGCACGTGATCTACGACTGCACACTAGAATTGTCTGGTCACACGTTTAGTATCGATCTTTTCCCCGTCAAACTTGGAAGCTTCGACGTCGTCATCGGTATGGATTGGTTATCCAAACATCGCGCTGAGATCCTCTGTCAAGAGAAAGCGGTTCGTATTCCTCGCCGTTCTGGCCAACCCCTCATCGTTCAAGGCAACAAAGGTGGAGAAGTCACAGGCATTATCTCGCTTCTGAAAGCCCAGAAGTGCTTACAGAAAGGGCACACCGCTATCCTAGCACTTGTCACCGACACCCACGAAAAGGAAAAGAGGATTGAAGATTTCCCTCTAGTACGTGACTATCCCGAGGTATTTCCTGAGGAACTACCTGGACTCCCTCCCCACCGTCAGGTCGAATTCCAAATCGAGCTAGCTCCCGGAGCAGCACCCATAGCTCGTGCACCTTACCGTCTAGCCCCTGCAGAACTGAAGGAACTCTCTACGCAACTACAGGAACTATTGGATAAAGGATTTATCCGTCCCAGTTCATCACCCTGGGGAGCACCAGTACTCTTTGTTAAGAAGAAGGATGGCACGTTCCGAATGTGCATCGACTATCGTGAGCTGAACAAGGTTACCATCAAGAATCGTTCCCCTCTCCCGCGCATCGACGACCTATTTGATCAGTTGCAAGGCTCGAGCTACTATTCTAAGATTGACCTGCGATCAGGCTATCATCAGCTGAGAGTTCGTAATGAAGACATCTCTAAGACTGCGTTCAGGACTCGTTATGGTCATTACGAGTTCCTCGTTATGCCTTTTGGAATGACTAACGCACCTGCGGTTTTCATGGATCTCATGAACCGAGTGTGCAAGCCGTACCTCGACAAATTCGTGATTGTGTTTATCGACGACATCCTAATCTACTCGAAAAGTCAAGAAGAGCATGAGCGACACCTACGCCTTATCCTCGAACTCTTGCGCAATGAGCAATTGTACGCCAAATTCTCGAAGTGTGACTTTTGGCTCCGAGAGGTCCATTTCCTTGGACACGTGGTCAACAAGGACGACATTCACGTCGACCCCGCTAAGATCGACTCGATAAAGAATTGGCCTACGCCCAAGACCCCGACCGAAGTTCGCCAATTCTTGCGATTGGCAGGATACTATCGCAGATTCATCAAAGGATTCTCAAAGATTGCACAACCCCTCACGACTCTTACTCAGAAAGGCATTGTTTACAAGTGGAATGAAGCTCAGGAGTCGGCCTTCCAAAAGCTAAAAGATAACCTCTGTAGCGCTCCTATTCTCTCGTTGCCTGAAGGCATTGACGACTTTGTGGTTTACTGCGATGCGTCTATCCATGGGCTCGGTTGCGTGTTAATGCAACGCGAGAAGGTTATTGCCTACGCCTCTCGACAACTTAAGACGCATGAAAGGAACTACACTACGCATGATTTGGAACTGGGAGCAGTGATCTTTGCTCTTAAGATATGGAGACATTACCTGTACGGTACCAAGTGCACTACCTACACCGATCACAGGAGTCTCGAGCATATCTTTAGGCAAAAGGAATTAAACATGCAACAACGTCGATGGGTCGAACTCTTGAATGACTACGAATGCGCCATCAAGTACCATCTGGGCAAGGCCAATGTCGTGGCAGACGCCCTCAGTCGAAAGGACACTATACCAAAGCGCGTGCGAGCATTGCAACTTACCATCCAGTCTAACCTCCCTACCCAGATCCGCAATGCTCAAATCGAAGCATTGAAACCGGAAAACATCAGGGCTGAGTCTCTGCGAGGATCGAGACGGCGATTAGAACGGAAGGAAGATGGCGCTTACTACGTCACAGGGCGCATTTGGGTCCCACTCTATGGAGACTTACGTGAACTCGTGATGGACGAAGCCCACAAGTCCCGTTATTCAGTACATCCTGGTTCGGACAAGATGTACCACGACTTGAGGACTACATATTGGTGGCCTGGCATGAAGGCCCACATAGCAACATATGTCAGCAAATGTTTGACTTGCGCCAGGGTCAAGACAGAGTATCAGAAACCAGCAGGCCTACTCCAACAACCAGAAATCCCGAAATGGAAATGGGAGCAAATTTCCATGGATTTTGTTACAGGGCTACCTAGGTCTCAACGCGGAAATGACACTATTTGGGTAATAGTAGACCGATTGACCAAGTCCGCGCACTTTCTGGCTATTAAGGAAACAGACAAGTTTTCTACCTTGGCGGAGATTTACTTAAAGGAAGTAGTTTCGAGGCACGGGGTGCCAACCTCAATTATTTCTGACCGAGACGCTCGTTTTACTTCGGAATTGTGGCAAGCTATGCACAAATCCTTTGGCTCACGTTTGGACATGAGCACCGCTTATCACCCGCAAACGGATGGACAGTCCGAACGCACCATTCAGACTCTAGAAGACATGCTTAGAGCGTGTGTGATCGATTTTGGCAAGAATTGGGAGAAGCATCTACCGCTAGTAGAGTTCTCTTATAACAACAGCTACCACACTAGTATTCAGGCAGCACCTTTTGAGGCATTGTACGGTCGTAAATGCCGGTCACCTCTCTGCTGGGCGGAAATCGGTGATAGTCAAATCACGGGCCCAGAGATGGTGGTAGATACAACGGAAAAGATTGCCCAGATCAGACAACGCATGGCGGCAGCTCGTGACCGTCAGAAGAGTTACGCTGATAAGCGTAGGAAACCACTAGAATTCCAGGTCGGTGACCGGGTTCTACTTAAAGTCTCACCCTGGAAGGTTGTGGTTCGCTTTGGAAAACGGGGCAAGCTTAATCCGCGATATATCGGACCATTCGAAATTACCGAGAAAATCGGTAAGGTTGCGTATAGACTGAACCTGCCTGAAGAACTGAGTGCGGTACACAACGTATTTCACGTGTCTAATCTGAAGAAGTGTCTATCAGATGAAACGCTCGTAATTCCTTTCAAGGAACTAACTATTGATGAACAACTACACTTTACTGAGGAACCGATTGAGATCACGGATAGAGAGATCAAAATCCTCAAACGTAGCCAGATACCTCTTGTACGAGTCCGTTGGAACTCGCGACGTGGCCCAGAGTATACCTGGGAGCGGGAAGACCAGATGAGGCACAAGTATCCCCAGTTGTTCCCAAACGAAAACCCCAGCACTGAAGCTACAACCGAATTTCGGGACGAAATTCCAAACTAACGGGGGGATGATGTGACACCCCGTTGAAACGTTCTCACTTATACTAGCTTGACAATGACTGCCTTAACTTTCGGGATGAAAGTTCTTAAAACTTGGGGATAATGTGACACTCTAGGTTTTCCGAACAACTACCTTGTAATTACATTTTGCGTGTATATATTGTTTATTAAATGGAAGTCGCGTATTATTTAGATGTTCTATGTGATCCTTGTATTATGTGTATGTACTATATATATATATATATATATATATGTATATATATATATATATATATATATATATATATAGGTACGTGTGTGTGTGTAGTGGGCCGAAATTACGAAACCCAACTCGAGACCACCCGGTCTCGAGTGAACAATGGACATTTGGGCCGGTTGGGCCATGCCACTCGGAACCAAATGTGCCGGTTTGAAACGGGTATAAAAACCGAAAACCCTCACCACACTCTCCTTTACACTCTCATTCATTTCACCCTCACAACTCTCACACTCTCTACCTCTCACTAAAACCCTAAAACCCTAGCAACCAAGCATCACCCTCTCCCCTCTCTCGGATCCAACCGAAACATCAAGGCTCTCGGATTCTAGCTCGAGATCATCACTTGGAACTTGGCTCATCAATCTCTTGTACTCCTCCATCTAACCGGTTAGTGTCTTAAGTGTTTACCATGATTTTTGGGTTGTTGATGATAAAGTGCATTAGGGATTTTAACATGATAGAAACAATGTGTTTTAGCTATAATGTGAAGATTTACATATTATACAACCCCTTGTATTGTGATAACATGAATGATGATCTTTAATGCTAAGTGGAAATCGAATCAAGTGTTGTTATTGTTGATGATATTCATGTTCTAATGATAATGTGTGATTAAGAGTGCCTATTTTACCGAATGGTTGTGACATTAACAAGTGGATCTTTGAAATGATTGTTGAATGATGATGTGCTTGTTGAATGATATGCTTGAATATATGATGAACTAGATGAATGTGATATGAATATTCAAAAATGCCTGATTTGATCTGTTTTGCTTGGTAAATAGACAAAGAAACATGTTTGTGTATTCTGATTGGTTAGTACAAAATTTCATGAAATCAAAATGCTATTGGCTAGTACATTTGCCAGGTTCTAGAAGGATTCAGGAGCACGTAACAGTGGTTGCGAGTCGGAACCCTTGGTTGCGACTCGAGACCAGAACGTGATCCTTCGAGATCTCCCGGTTGCGACTCGCAAGCAGCACACTCGAGGCCAAGCATGATGAACCGAAACCAGGGTTGCGAGTCGGCATTCCTTGGTTGCGACTCGAGACCAAGCATGATGAACCGAAACCAGGGTTGCGAGTCGGAATCCCCCGGTTGCGACTCGAAACCGTGCATTCTCGAGTCGGAACCGCCCTTGTCTCGACTGGGCTACCTAAGTGTTATTGGGCCAAAAGTTTGTTGGACTATCTGTTGACTGGACTGCTTGTGTATCTGTTACTGTTGTGAATGTTAGAACAGGCCCAATAACCCAACTGTCGTATGCGTGCATTTTAAGTGTGTCTATACGTGTTTGCTATATGTGATTACTTGTACCCCAACTTGACCTATATTTGGTAACCATGCTAGGACGTGGTGACCAACGTGTTTGACCAAGTAAAATATCTACCGAGCAACCCAAGGTGAGTTCACAACCTAAAGCATGCGTTCCCGGTGGTTTGGGAAACGGAACTACAAACAACACTATCCCCCTTATGAGGGATACAACTTACTTTTCTTCCCTTGTTATTGGGAACCTTTAGTTAATTACTGTTTATACGGATTGCAACTAACGGCACTAAACGAAACTCTATCACTCAAGTCCCTACTACATAATACCGATTAGTCGCCGGGGCCAGGCGAACGGGTTATTAGTTGATAGCGCTATTTAGGTTTTACCAACCTCACACCGTGCCATGGTTTGGGATCGGTCGTGAACTAATGTACTCAGGCATCCGTCAATGATGATAGAACATTGACATCGGGGCATCCTGCGGAAACGCAAACGGTTACCTAGTGTTCGGTATTGGAAAAACAGCTTAGTCGCTAACTTTTGGGGTAGCTCCCCATGGCATGTATAAACGAGTAAATTAACTGGTGAAACAAGTTTTTGGTAATTAAAACTGGACAACTAGTGAACTCACTCAGCATTATTGTTGACACCTTACTGCATGCTTTGCAGGTAACCAGTGACTGAGGAGCTGCTGCTTGGGGATGTGTAGTGTTCGTCAAAACCCGTGTGTTGGGTTTTACTTATCTTGAACCATGAACTATCTTTTAAAACTATTTGGTTTATGCTTCCGCTGTTTTGTTTAAACTTACTATCGAACTCAAACTACGATGTTGCTAACTACTTTAGATAGCAATTACTTTACTATTAACCAATGCTTAGTATAATTGGTGGCTGGATCCTGGTCAGTCACGCCCTCAAGCGGATGTTACTCCGCAGGTGGAATTTGGGGGTGTGAGATGTTTAAGTGGGACCATATCGTTAGTAGGTAGTGGTACCATAGGAATTGACAACTCCCATTCCTAACATCCTAGGTATGTTTGGATGAAAGGAATGACTGAATTCGATAAAACATAACACAGATAGGCCTTTAAATTCGTTTAGGGGTTTATCGCCACAGTCACAAGGCTTGAATGTATGCATTTTCACAATATCGCATAAATGTTTGTATCAGTATAGCATGCATTTCCACAAAACATAACGTTGATTTAAACCACGTTTTACTTCAATACATTGTTTTGTGAATTTTTACCTGTGGTTCAGTTGATATATATATATATATATATATATATATATATATATATTTCACTTGCCATACATGACATTTTGTTTACACATTACATGATTGACATTTGACATAGACATTTTGATATTGATATACACATTTCATGGGTACATTTTGACATAAACATTTTGACATGGTTTACACAAAGACGTTTGACAAATGGTTTAGACATGGGCAATTTACATTGGTGGTTTGTTTGGGTATGTGATTTAAGTAACGAGGCGTGTGTAATGTGGTACAAGCATGGTGGATACGCCACTGGTACTTCCTATACATAAGTGCTTGTACTATATTACATGCCGTAGCATTATTTAAATCATTCAATTTTGGACTTATACATTTTACACAAATAACATATTTTTCATAAGACATTGTTTTACAAAACAGTTTATTTTATACAAACTCATTTTACTTGGTTACTCATTTAACCTTACATTAGTCTTTTACATATCATCTACTTTATCATCGCTTTTCAAATGATTTATAAAACAAAACATTTTACAAGGATCATGACTGACTTTAGTTAACAACTTTTTCTCAACTCATAAGTCGTGAATCCTAAATCAATAAAACCTATATACTCGCCGACATTTTTATGCTGACGTACCTATTTTCACATGTGTTTCAGGAGATGATACATAGGATTGATCAAGATACATATAGGTGGACTTGGGCCTTAGTGACAATAAAAGATGCAAGAACTAGTTAATTATGTTATACTTCTTTGTTTGTTAAGACATTGTAACTCAGTTAATCAATAAAACGAAATTTCAATTTTCCTTGTGTTATGAAACAATGATTCTGTTACAACATTCCCCGACGATTCCGCCACCATTTTGTTGTTTTACGTGGTCGGGGTGTGACAAAAAAAGTTGGTATCAGAGCTCATGGTTATAGGGAATTAGGTTATTAGTAATGCTTTGACCTAATCTATAACCTTCCTAGGACCCTAACACAAGATCCCTGTGTTTAGATCATAAAACTGTTGGACCGAGTTCCGACCCTAAACAGTCAGTTGAGAACGTTCATCTTCACATACAAAGGCGGAATCAATGCACATGAAGTTACACAGCTTTTCCTTTTCAATTCCTTCTCTTTTATTGCTTTCTGATTCAATTTTGACAGAGTTTGGTTACACAAGCAATGATCTAGTTCCGCTCCAACGTACACACATGAGGTATATATAGGGCAGCTATTTTCGCTTATATGGCATGTGACACATAAGCGGAACTACTGTGAAACCTCCATGACACATAAGCGGAACTACCTGATGACCACATGAGTGGAACCATATGTACATATAAGCGGAACTACTTCTATCCTATGTTCATAAAAGCGAAACTACAACATAAAACATAATTTTGACTTTCTAGCTCCTATGTTGACCTATCTTGACCTAAGACTTATTGCAGACGTAGTCAACAGACATTCCATGCATCAACAGACTCCCCCTTGGATGTTGACGAAATCTTCAGCTCCGAGTCTGTAGTCTTGGTCATTTCTCCAACTTTCTGTCTTCTCATCATAAGCACTCTATCTTCACAGGCTTAGGATCACAACCTAGCTCTAACTTCAAGCTCCCCTTGGACTGTTGATCCAGACTCCCCCTTTCATAGACTCCCCCTCTCAATATGCTAGAATCTGAGGCATCTGGTTCAAGCTTTGACATTTAGCTTCCGTTGGGAATAATGAAGTCCAATACCTGTGACTCAACCAATAACATTACAAACTTATCTTTTCACAAAATCACAAACTCAATAAGCTTTAGAAATCCACTTAAGTATTTAGGTCCAAGTTAATGACCCTGATTACTCAATTAATCTACCAAGTTCAACTCAATGACCTTGGTTGATCATTTGACGAATCAAACTGATTTTGAAAAATATTTTCACATTTTCTGAAAAATAACAAGTATCAAGTTAATGAACTTGTTTTGACTTTTCAATAAATCAAACTCTAACAAGATAAGCTCTCCTCATTCTTCAATCCAGAATCTCCTGCATCTGCTTCAATCTTCGAGAATCCAACAATCAACTCTCCACTTTGGTTTGTCAAAAATAAAGCATAAACTAAGAAATGAAATACAGAAAACTTAAATTGAAGATATTTAAACAAAGTAAACTATTTACAAACTTTTTTTTGGTGAGCGTGTCAGGGAATCATATCAGCTTTTCAGACATATTACTAGTACCGTTAAGCTTCATTTCATATTCAGATTTAAACAATTCACCTCGATTGTCGATATACTGATCCATCTTAAATTCTCACACAATTTTCAACTTACTCAGGATACGATTTAGATGACTTATGAACTTAGCTCATTCATGTGTCTCACCTCTTGAATATACTCCCGTATCCAGAATCTCAATATTCAGTCTTACAGGTGTGTATACTACAATGATATCTGTACATAAATTAGGTATGCGAGGGCCGAGGGATCTCAGGTCGATACTTCCGTATGCGCAGAGAGATATCAGCTTCGACTTTTCAGTATGTCCCCTTTAGAGGATCTTTTAGATACAACAGCAGCGACTATCAATTTTATTGTTTTATCTGCATGCTGAGAGTTTATGCTATGTTTCAAGCATTTGAAGAAAGTATTATCCAAGGACTAGGTCAAAACTTCCATTCAGCAGAAGTCCCGGAATAATACCCCAGACATCATTGAGTATAAAAACCTAGTATATCAGAATACGAGACCTTTCAAACGAGATTTCAGGGGTTACCTATATATTCAAGAAGTGTTCCCCACGAATTTCACAAGTTTGAAATTTTAGGTTTATATCCCGAATAAATTTACTAAATGTGCGAAAACCTATCGACACATCATTAGTGAGACTATTTAACTCATTTTAATCTTTACAATTCTTTAGCATATTGTAATTGTCTAGCCGATGTACTACCATTTTCCCTTTTTACACAAGCTCTTTTTCAATTTTATCATGTTTTTGTATTTTTTCATTTTTTACTGTTTTTGTATTTTCTGAAAGATAAACTATATACATCTATCTTATGTGTCACATGCCATATAAGCGAAAATAGCTGCCCTATATATACCTCATGTGTGTACGTTGGAGCGGAAGACGCTTCATACCATTCAGTTTTAACAAATATTTAAACCGATTTTTATCAAAAGCTTTGGTATGTAAATCGGCTTTCTGTTCGTTAGTGTGGATTTTCTCAATTCGTATCAACTTTTTCTCGAAGCAATCGCGAATAAAGTGATGACGAATTTCTATATGTTTAGTTTTAGCGTGATGTACTGGATTCTTTGTTATGTTAATAGCGGCCTCATTATCAACAAAAAGAGGTGTGTTAAGAAACTGCAAACCGTAGTCGCGCATCTGTTGCTGTATCCACAGGATCTGAGAGTAGCAACTGCTAGCAGAAACGTACTCCGCTTCACATGTAGATAACGCCACAGACGTTTGTTTCTTACACTGCCAGGTAAACAATCTAGGTCCAAAGAACTGGCATCCTGCAGTTGTTGATTTGGTATTGACTTTGCAGCATCCGAAATCCGAATCGGAATACCCTTCGAGCGTAAAATCACCTTTTCTAGGATACCACAACCCCAATGTAGGAGTTCCTTTCAGGTAGCATAATATCCTCTTCACAATAATCATGTGCGAAGCTCTCGGGTTAGATTGATATCTTGCTGCGAGGCACGTTGGGTACATGATATCAGGACGTGAAGCAGTTAGATACATCAAAGAACTTATCATGGAACGGTAGAACGTTTCATCAGCCTTATCTCCGGTGAGATCTGGGTGAATCCCATGATTTGTTGCAAGTGGGGTAGCAGCTGGAGTAGAACTTGAGATCCCAAATTTCTCTAGAATATCACGAACGTACTTCGTCTGGTGAATGAAAATTCCCTTAGGTAGTTGTTCAACTTGTAGACCCAGAAAGAATTTCATCTCCCCCATTGATGACATTTCGAATTTCTGCTTCATCACTGATTCAAAGTCTTTGCACAGACTCTCATTTGTTGACCCAAAAATTATATCGTCCACATAAATCTGTACTATCAGAAGATGTCCGTCGACCTCTTTAGTGAAGAGAGTGGCATCCACTTTTCCACGTATAAACTTGTTGGCTAGTAGGTGTTGAGACAAAGTCTCGTACCAAGCTCTCGGGGCCTGGTGTAAACCATACAGCGCTTTGTCCAATAAGTAGACCTTGTCCCGGCGGCTGACCGACATAAACCTCCTCTTTGACCTTCCCATAAAGAAACGCCGATTTTACATCCAACTGATATAATTTGAAGTTCTTCCAAGACGCAAATGTAAGGAAAATTCTGATAGCTTCTGGTCGTGCCACAGGAGCATAGACTTCAGTAAAATCAATCCCTTCCTGTTGACTAAAGCCCTGAACAACGAGTCGAGCCTTGTTTCGCACAACAACTCCTCTGTCGTCTCTCTTACACTTAAATACCCATTTTGTATTGATTTTCCTCTGACCATCCGGTAAATCCACTAACTTTCACACTCCCAACTTTTCAAACTGACTCAACTCTTCTTGCATTGCAATGACCCAAGAGTCTTCAGTAAGCGCCTCTTTATACGTTCTCGGTTCGATCTGCGAGATAAAAAAACTTAATGAAAATTCAGTTTGTAAAGGTGCTACTGTAGAATAAAAACATGTTAAGCCCTGGTCTATTTGACGTCTTGTGCGAACGCCTGAATGCAATTCTCCTATGATCAACTCCTCTGGATGACAAGAAAGAGCTCGCGGCATCACTTCGCTTGGAACATCCACATCACCTTCCAGGTTAGTAACATTTTGATTTGCACTTTGTTCACCAACTTGGTTTATTTGACTTGAATCTTGAATCTGCTCCCCCTCAGAATCTGAATCTCCATGATCAAAGATGGGCATGTTCTCTAATTCTTGATTATCATTCTGATCTGACTGATTATCTTGAGCAACTTCATTCTGTTGGATATAATCGTGTTCACCAACATTACTCGGACCTGCTTCATCATCATTTGAAGTTTCCTGTTGTCGTCTTGAATACTCAGCTGGGAACCTTTGCTGTGACTCGTACTCACGCAAAATATCCAACTCATCAAAGAAATCTTCTTCTTCTTCTTCTTCTTCCATCATGTCAAACGATTCCCACAACTTGTCGTAATGATATCGCCATGAATCTCCTGGACTTTGTGGCGGCATAGTATAACCTTGACATTCAACATTTGCAGCCTCAATAATCCGCTTTTCACTTAGAACGAAGACATGGTGCGTAGGACTTGAATATCCGACAAATATACCCTCAATGCACTTCGGACCAAACTTTCCATAAGGCTCTATAACAGTACAGGGTGACCTGAATGTTTCTAGATACTTCAAATTCGGTTTGCGATTATTGATCAGCTCAAAGCATGTTTTGTTGAACTTTTTGACAGTAAGAACCCTGTTGAGCGTATAGCATGCGGCGGAAACAGCTTCAGCCCAAAAATTAATTGGTAACTTTGAATTTGTGAGCATAGTTCTAGCCGTCTCAATTAGTGTCCGGTTTTTGCGTTCAGTGACTCCATTTTGCTGCGGAGTGTACGAAGCACTAAACTCATGCAATATACCTCTTTCATCACAAAATTCTTCCATCTTGCTGTTCTTGAATTCAGTACCATTATCACTTCGAATTCTTTTGATACGCCTCTGGTACAGATTCTCAATCTTTTTGAACAACGCCATCAAACTGTCAAATGTTTCGTCTTTCGTTTTTATGAACGAAACCCACGAAAATCTGGAATAATCATCAGTAACCACAAGACAATATTTATCTCCCGTAATGCTCTTCACATTCACCGGACCAAACAAATCCATGTGAAGTCTCTCTAGGGGTCTTGAGACTGAATGGACTTGTTTTGTAGGGTGTGACTTTTTCTTCTGCTTGCCTTTGACACAGCTAATGCACTCCCCTTCTAGATGAAAACCTTTGACATGAACTCCTGTAACCAAATCGTTATGCACCAAAGATTCATTTTTCTAAGATGTATATGCCCCATCTTCCGGTGCCACAATCTCGATTCTTTTTCAGTTGCTCTGGACACAAAACAATGAGCTTGACCCGTGGTTGTAGTAGCTACGCTCATATCCAACACGTACAGATCATTAACTCTTGGTGCCCTGATGATAATCCATTCCTCAAGGATAACAAATCCTGGTTTCAAGATCAAACATTCTTTATCAGTGAAGTGAGTGGTATACATCCTGTCACAGATCTGCGAGATACTCAGCAGATTGTTCTCCAGCTCAGCAATGTAGTTAACTCTCTCAAACGTCACAATCCCGTTGGATAACGTTCCTTCACCAATAATCCTTCCTCCTTGATTACCCGCAAAACCTACGTATGCTCCATTTATGTTTCTGACATCATACAGCAACGCAGTCTTCCTTGTCATATGTCTTGAAGCTCCACTATCCATGATCCATTTGGATACATGTTTTGGAAGATCCTGCACATAACAAACTTTGACTTAACCGACTTCAATAAAGATGCCGATTCCTGATTCACGATCAAGGAAGCTCCGGCAATTCAAACTGCTTAGTCAAACATGGTGTCCACCCAGGCCTCATCAGCCTTAGGTGTAACCTTGACTGTTTTAACTCTCGCATCTTGAATTTTAAAGTTTTCAGCCTTCAGAGGTGGAAAATTTGCATCATAATCAACTTGAATTGAATCCTCAGAAGGTGAAACCTTTTTCTCAGTTTTGGGTTTCCAAACTTGTTGAGATAATGCAACCCTTTTGTAAAATTTGTCATTTATAGTTACCGACTTCTTTACAGGTTCATTTTCACCTTGATGTTATCCTTTTTCACACTCTTTTTCTCAACAATGATTGGTGCTTTACCCTTCTCGTCAACTTTCTTCTGCTGAGTCTTCACAGTTTTAGTCTTAGGCTTCACGTTGGTACACTTTCGTGCAATGTGACCAACTTGATTACATCTGAAGCATGTTCGAGTATCAACACCTCGACTTGTGCCCTCCGACTTAGCCTGTGAAGCTCTTTTCTCAAAGAACTCTTTATTTGATTTTGTAAAAATTTCTTTCTCTTCATCAGCAAGTGAACTCGAACTGTTTACAAACTTTTTCTTCTCAACAAACCTTTTGTTTAGAACATTTCTCTTCTGATACGACTTACCCCCCTGATAACCACCTGACCAATTGTTTTGATTCTTGTTGTTATTATAAAAACGTGATGGATTAACAGATTTCTTGTTGTAAACTTTTTCTTTCTCAAACCTCATTTTTCTCTTCGTTTGACTCAGATTGTTCACTTCTGACAACTCAACTTCGACCAACTTGAAAACATTTGTCAATTTGTTCATGTTTACATTCTCAATTGGAAACTCTGAATCCGAAAACAACTTATCAGATCCCGACATCTTGTACATGACAAGAGTAGGTTCATCATCTGAGTTGTTCTTGGACTTTTGTTTCGGAATGTATTTGTCCAAGAAACACCCATCTTCCTCAGTAGTGTCACTATCCGTTTTTAGCACATTTTCAACAACACATTTTACAATATCATTTTGGACACTTTCGTCACTGGAAGACGTGAGCGTGACATCAATGTTCTCTGGAAGTTTAACTTCACTTTCTTCCTCAATTTCAACCAACCCAGATTGCTTTTTCGTGTAATTATCCAAAATCGGCGGTGGAACTCTATGAAAACCCACCCCGGTTCCATCAGAATAAACATCTTCGCCAGCTTTGTTTTCCCGATAGGTTTAGGAACAATGTGTTGCAAAACAAAGCTTGCGGAGGTGTAACTGTTAAGCTTCAACTGGATTCGCTCGTTTTCAATCTCAGCCTCTTGAAATTTAAGTTTCAGATTAGCGATTTCATCCAGTTGTTTGTTGATTGATTCTTCTTTTACTCTCAGCACTGCTTTTAAATGAACGTTTTCTTTATGAGTTTTACCATTTCGATCATCACAATCTTTCATTGTGCTTTTGAGTTTTTCAAACTTTTCAGAAATCTGACGGTTTTCAAGAATTAACTTTTCATTTTCTTTTTTAACTTTTTCATGATCAATTTTATCATTTTCAATTTGGCAAGTTAATTCTCTTATCCGTTCAGTTGAAGCTTTATCTGTTTTGTCACGATCGAGAATTTGATTCTCAATGCTTCTGACCTTTGCTGTCAGATCTTCAACTTTCTTACCGTTGAGATACGTGACCGTATTACAAAATTTGCACTCTTTGTTGCAATTTTTGCAATCAACATTTCCATCAATTTGTTTACCTGACGCATTTGTTGACAAGTTTGAACTGACCTGGCTTTTTGACTCAGACACGGAGTTAGAGTCTACCACAAGTGCCTTAGCAGCTAGCACTTTGTCAGCCATTTTTCCCAGGTTCTCTGCAGTCAACTCCTGCGTTGTGTCAATAACCCCAGTATCAATCTTCTTTGATTTCTCTATCTCTTTTTTCTCCTTTTTCTCTTTCTCTTCTTTCTCTTTCTCGTCTCCAGTTCCCCACCATTTATTCTGCCAATACTCATCCTCTTCTTTGTACTCCTTGATTATGGCTTCGATATCAAGCATTTTGTCATTGATCGCAATATTTCCATATGGATCAAGATAACACTCCCTGTCCGGATCCCATCTTCTCGCTCTCCTCGCTTCCAGATAGATACCAGAAATTCTAATGATTCTGTTTTCAGCCAACATTTTTCTGTATCTATACTTCTGCTCTTCAGTTCGGTTATCTTTCCAAGGAATAGGTTCATCGTTTTTGCCATGAATGCGTAACCAACCGCATCTTCTTCCGGTAGAGCTTCATTACTCCAATCATACCCCTCATCATCATAAATCACCGCAAGAGCTCTAGATTTCTCTTTGTTGTCTTCAACCTGCTTCAATCTAGGTGGCTCAAATTTATTCTGGTGATAAATTGCCTTCTTGTAGTAATCATCTCTGAAACGGTTCTCCGACTCATCAGCATATGTGTTTCTGCATTCTCGCTTGAAGTGACCTTTCTGCTTACACTTGAAGCATGTCACTTTGGATTTATCGAACCCCAGCTTTGTAGATGGACCACCAATTGTCTTCCTGCCGGTAATTTCCATAAAACGTTGTGCTCGACGAACAGCACTAGCCACAACCCAATGAATATCGATCAGCTCCATTTCTTCAGGATCTATCTGATCATAATCTTCCTTCGTTAAGTTGGTGTTGCCTATCTTCCCAGCTACTAACCCTTCATACGATTCCAACACCGATGCTAGGAAGATCATCTGCTGTTTGGCCGACTCCTCATCAAAATTCTGAGCATTCTTCAAGTCTATTGCAATGTTGCATTGAAAACGATTCTTTGCATCAGAATGACTTGCAGATGATGAAGATCCACTGTGATTTCCACTGCTTTGACCACTTTGACTTTCTTTGCTTGATGTGGACACATTCTCAGCAGTAAACGCAGTCTTGGGAGAAGTTGCTTTTGGCATCATGCTTTTTGGATAATACAAATCCAAATTCTGCTGATAGGATGAATGATTGACTTTGTATGTCTTCTTCAGTTCCAACTCGTGACAGTCAACTTTGCAGGCTCGATAGTGTTTTTCAGCATAAGCGCATAATATCTCCAATCCATCTTGTCGGGCAATGAATCGAACCATTTGTCGACAAACTCATCTTCAGGATATCTGATATCATGTCTTGCTAATTCCAGCTTCAGGTGATCAAACCTTTCTATCATTTTACAGACTGACTCATTCTTTAAACAACTAAACATATCAAATTCTTTCCTAAGAAGTTTCTTTTTACTTTTCACAATTTCAGCACTTCCTAGACATTTCGTTTCTAGCTTTTTCTAGAGATCTTTTGCATTTGAATAATCGATCAATGAGATTATGTCTTCCCGAACAGACTGAAATAGCAATGCCACACATTTTTGCTCAGCTACAAATGAATCAATCTCCTCAGCTGATCTTAACATTTCACCATTTTTGTTTCCATTTTTATAACCGTTTTTCAAACTCTTCCAGCTGGGAAATGCGAATGCCATTAACCAATTTTCAAACTTTCTTGACCACCGACTGTATTCCTCGATAGCCATTAGCTTTGGAGGTTTATTGAAGGTTCCAAAGGCGCTTTCAGATTCCCAAGCTTCCGTTAACTTTTTCTTCGCATTTGGCGGATTCTCATTCTCTTTGCTTGATGAAGTATCATCGTTTCCAGAATTTCCCATGAACGCGTACATGTCACTAAACGGGTTTAAGAATATATCATCCATTTTGAATGTACCTGCAAAATCAGCAAACACTTAGAACAATTTTCGAGATTTTGAAAAACAGTGACAAAAGAGCGAAATATCAGCTTAAAAGTGACAAATAAGCGAAATCTGTATGTCACTATAAGCGAAACTAGCAAGTGTCCGAATAAGTGGAACTATCAATGTCCGAATAAGTGGAACTATCAATGTCCGAATAAGTGGAACTACTCAATGTCCAAATAAGTGGAACTATCAATGTCCGAATAAGTGGAACTACTCAATGTCCGAATGAGCGGAACTACAATGTATGAATAAGCGGAACCACAATGTACGAATAAGCGGAACCACAATTGTACAAATAAGCGGAACCACAATTGTACAAATAAGCGGAACCTTATGGTTCGTATGAGCGAAACTATCAGGTTCGTAAAAGCGAAAAACTAGGTAATTTTGAGCGAAACTTGTGATGTCCGAATAAGCGGAACTAGGTTTTTAACTGATTTTTACCATTTTTAAACCCTGTTTTAACCTGAATCTTTCTAGGGTTTGTTAATTGTATGTTTCACACGTTATACTAAAAAATCAGGCCATTTCAACCGTAGGAACCAGTTCAAATCGAAAAAGTATGAGAGAAAGTGAGTAGAAATGAGAGAATTCGGTAGAATCAAGCTGTAGTAGTATGAACTCCTTGTCCTGAGCTCTGATACCACTTGTTGGACCGAGTTCCGACCCTAAACAGTCAGTTGAGAACGTTCATCTGCACATACAAAGGCGGAATCAATGCACATGAAGTTACACAACTTTTCCTTTTCAATTCCTTCTCTTTTATTGCTTTCTGATTCAATTTTGACAGAGTTTGGTTACACAAGCAATGATCTAGTTCCGCTCCAACGTACACACATGAGGTATATATAGGGCAGCTAGTTTCGCTTATATGGCATGTGACACATAAGCGGAACTACTGTGAAACCTCCATGACACATAAGCGGAACTACCTGATGACCACATGAGCGGAACCATATGTACATATAAGCGGAACTACTTCTATCCTATGTTCATAAAAGCGAAACTACAACATAAAACATAATTTTGACTTTCTAGCTCCTATGTTGACCTATCTTGACCTAAGACTTATTGCAGACGTAGTCAACAGACATTCCATGCATCAACAAAAACATTACCGTCACCTATCCTTAGGCGAAAACCACAACAAGAACATAAATTTCAAAACCGCTTTGAAAAGCAATCACCTGTTCTAGGATGATTAATTACTAGGTTTGAACCCTCTAAATTTCAAATCTCGTCAAAGTTTGGGTCTTTTGATGTGAACATGTGCAAACTGGAAGGGTGAATGCCTGTATCCTGAGTTTTCTGTCTAAGGCTAGAGTGTTCGTACAAATCCGCAGTATCGGACCAGTCACCCTTACCTAGGAACTCTTGGGGTGAGTGTTCACTTATAGGCAAGCATGTCTTCAGCGATACATTATTATGACCCGCTTACTTTGATTTGTCACCGTCTCATTTGTTTGCCTTAGGTAACAAACAAATGATCGCAAATTTTATGCATTGCCATTTTGTTTTGATTACCCAATAACATTTCACTTGTTTCTCCCTATGCCTTTCATTTTCTTCTAGAATGTCTCATTATCTCTGCAACGGTCAAATGTCCGAGCAAACAGCTAAATTTGCCCAGCAAATAGGCGAAGTAATTCTAAAGTCCGTGGATTTAGGTATTGCCATGTCTCGTCTCAAAAATGGAGCCACTCAAGAGTCACTGAAGAAAGTAAAAGTCAAGCTTGCACCAAAATCAAGGAAGGGTAAGGCTTCCAAGAAACCTACAGCAGTTGCACCAAAACAGGCAGGACCTAGCCAGGTGGCAGCACCACCAGCCAAGAAGCCCTACAACGGAACTGCACCCTTGTGCAACCAATGTACCCTTCATCATCATGCCAGTGTGAAGTGCCACAAATTCCTAATTTGTGGACTCATTGGCCATACAGCAAGAGTTTGCCCAGCTACAGCAGCACCAAATCAAGCTGGCAACAATCCTACACAAGCTCGTTCTTTCCACAACTGTGGCGAGATGGGCCATTTCCGAAGGGATTGCCCGAAGATTGTCAATGCAAATCCAACCCTTGGATGAGCATTTAGCTGATTAGAAGAAGCTGCTACTTCAAATAATTTGTATATGTTGCTTTTGTTTCTTTTATTGAACTCGGAAACAATGTGTTCAGTTTATGAATAAATTGTTGTTCACAATTATGATGTACAAGTGTAGTTACATGTGTGTATGGCATTTCCCTATAATACCTACATCAAGGAACTATGATCTTTACAAACTACTCTTATGATTCTTCCTTTCAAGTGATTGCTCATGATTTCCTCGAAAACTTTTAAGTACTCGTTTCATTCTAAGAGACGAAGTACATGAAATAAAGTGACATTATGAGCAAATTGTGCTTTTGCACATCTGTACCGTTAAATCCTTGGTTAGAAAACTAAGGTATTTTTCAAATCGCATACCCATTACGTTCTGATGTTTCAACATGCATAACATAAGTTTTCAAAACAACCTTCATGATTTCAAAAACATTTGATATACAGTTCGAAAACGTTTGTAATATAGTGTATTTACTTAACATATCATATGCATGATTCCAAAAACATTGTCTATATTTTCAAAAAACAACCTTCATGATTTCAAAATGTTATTTGTACAGTATAATTACTTTTATCAAGTGCATGATTTCAAAAGCATTATTCATGTTTTCAAAAACCTTATACGTAATTTCAAAATTCATCTCGCATGATTTTAAAACATTTTTTTTAAATATACTTAACTAATACACCTACTTTATGATTTCAAAAGTATTATATATAAGGTTTCAAAAACATTAAACGCATTTTTAAAAGAAACCCCATGCATAGTTTCAAAAACATTTTCTCATATATTAACTTAGCCTTCAAATTCTGCTTTGTATGTCGCCTTGGCATATCCAGCATCTCAACTTCATAAGCATTTTTACTTCATGTTTTGACTTGAGCACATCCAGTGCGAGGTTTCCAAACATCTTCAACTTCTAAAATCCATATGGGATCTTTTTATCTCTACAATTAGATCCTTGTGGATAATTATCATTCAAATCAGAGTCCTTAATTGGATTCTTTGTGTATCATAATTCAAACATTTTGGTTCCTTATAATCGAAATCGAATTTTCTCTTTAAAATCTTTCTATCTTATAGTAAGATTCTTGGAAATATTTAAAGTGCCAACCGAAATCCACAAATTGGATTCCTGGTGTGCTTTAAATTCATGTGTACAATTAACAAATCAAATTAACAAATTAAAGATCTAGATAAACAATTTTGTGGTTGTGTGACTATGTGTTTATGCATTTTGCGTTTTCTTTTATGCATTTTATGTTTTTGTATACTCTGGATATTCGTTATCCAAATCCTCGTAGAATCTTTCATATCTTCATATGAGGGATTCGTAGTAGGATATTCAAAAAGGTACCACCTTAAATCCTTATTGGGCTACTACGTGATAGTTAAGACCCTTGGATTATATAGTACCATTCCATGATTAAAAGAGACCCTTTGAGTGGTCTAGTCAAAAAGATTGATTCAGAATCTGATTAAGAACGGTATGTGATGCTATAGCTGAAAAGACTCCATGGTGGTCTATTTAAAGAGATCATTTATTGGTTTCAAGGATACTAAGGTGGTCGAGGCACACTCATCACATGTTTGTTCATTTGGTTTTTCCCCTACACATTATAAAATACACTGTGTGAACTATGCAAGGAATTACGTAACTATGGACACGTACATAATTATGAAATTCAATGCACAAGAACCCGGTAAGATTTTTCATGTGTAAGAACTGATAGTGACAACATAACAAAACGCAAACAATGTAATGAAGGTACGGTGGACGCACCAATAACACTTTATATACTTGTATATAAGTGTCCCTCTTACATTGCAAGCATGATGTTATTTAAAGTTACTAGAAGTTCAAGACTCTAACCAGTGTTGTTTGATCTTTTCAACTTCATGTTTCAAACTCTCACAAGTTTCCTCTAAATAAATTTCTAGACGAAATTTCCTGAAGTGGGGGAGGCTGTGACACCTGTGTCACTTCAACCATCAGACAAATACCAAACCAATGAAATATTGTATTTCATACTTGGGATTTGTATAAATATGTGTATCTTTTGCACATATCAATTCTTGTTCGATTTCGGGCTCTAAATCGCTTTCTAGAAGGTTATACGCGCCCTGATGCGTAAATATAACCAGTTTAATATAACAAACACTCCAGAATAGTGACATAGGCTTAACACACCATAAATAACCTTTACATAACTTAGAAATAAGTTTTGGATGGTTTGGTATGCCGAAATCAAGTTTATTCGCTTACAGGGACTAAAATTGACAAACTGCAAAGTATGCCAATTTAAACTGTAACAAACATTCCGGAACATGATCATAAGTTAAACACACCCTAAATATCCTTTAAATAGCTTAGAAATAGGCTTTGAGGGGTTCGGTGTTCTAAAATAAACTTTATGCTCATTCAGGGACTAAAAGCCTCAAAAAGTGCATAAGTTTGCACTTTCGCGCATAACTTACGTTCTGAATACACCCGGACATCCAAAAATTTATGTAAGCATTAACATATTATGTTTTAGTGTTTGGCTTGTCAAAAATCCATTCTTTGCACAATTTGGATCATTTTCGCGCCCGTTACGACTTCCGTCGTAATTAACCGAACAACGCAACCGTACGACCAAATGAACTGACATCCGACATATTTTTGAGCACATTTAAAGTTCCCTATACTTTTACTTCATATTTGAGCCTTAAAATGAGGTTAACGGGGCTTAAGCGTGTCAAAACGCATCAAAAATCAAGTTCAGAGACTCAGGGGCCTGTTCTTCCAACTTTGCAAACTTTCTGCCAGCAAACCAGGTCCTTACGGACCGTATGGGTGTGCTTACGGTCCGTAAGCATCTCCCAGTTCAGCAAAATTGCTTTCCAGCTTGTTCCAGCTTTTTCCCTCTTGAGCAAATGGTTTTTATGATCCTATGTGCTGGTTTGGGGGCTCCCATGGTTTTAAAAATCAGTGGGTGCAAGTGTAAGGCTCAGATCGAAGCTCGGTTTTCAAGAAACGATCCTAACGGTTCTACGAAAACTTTATATATCCCCCCCCCCATGTCTTGCTCAAAACCCACTTGATTTCTGAGATTTTTCTAAGTTGAAGTATAAAACACTTCATACCTGAGAAATACTTGGAAAATCAATCTTGCGGGGACCTTCTGTAAGTATTCTTTTGTTCTTTTCTTTCGTTTTAGCGTTAAAGTCAAACTGCGTTTGACTTTCTGCATTGACCAGTTTATGGTCAATGTGAAGTTCATTTGAACTTCATAACGTAAGCGTAATCACGATGGTTATAGTCCCTAGTGACTATACCTACTGATTACCACGTTATCTAGGCTCAGTGACGAGTCGTAGTTTCGGCAAAAATGAATTTTCTCGCGCATTTTGTAACCAAACTACTCTAGGGTATCAAAACCGTTTGTTTTGATACAAACCTGTTTTCTAACTTAAACATGTTCTAGCATGTTTAGCTCGTCACTTTTAGACTTGTGCTTGTCTAGGGTCGTAAAGGTAAGCGATCTAAATAATCGCTTATGCTTTCGAACCCGACCCGTTTTGTCAATCATTAGGATCCGACCAAACACATTAGGTGACCATAGTTGTATAGGGAATAACCTTCCGAGGTTATACCTTATGGTCACGTCGTTTAAGTAGTTGTATGATATGTAGTTTATATGCCTTAGGAAAATTACCAAAATACCCTTTTTACGCATAAATTCATTTTAAGCATATGTAACCTAAATTTTGACATCTAAACTGATTAAGTAACTATATTAGGCATGTTAAGGCATATTTTACTTATCATAGGACTAGTTAAGCGATCTGAACGTGTTTTACGCGAACGACGCGTTAAAGTAGCATAAGCTACCTAAACGGGTCGTAATGGGTCGTAAGCACTTAAGTTAGGTTTCATTTTAGTATATGGGCTTTGTTAAACCATATCATATGACTTCCAATACTCATTTGGTTTACGAAACCTCATACTATCCAATCTCCCGATTTAGGTCCGGTTATTTATGTAGTTATCTATATAGGGTGTCGTTTGATTCCGTGATCCCTCTAGCTTTGCTTGGTTGTTGTTCAAGACTTCTAAGCACCCTCAAGTGAGTACATAGTCCCCTCTTTTACTGTTTTTCAAACAATTTGGGGTGAAACACATGTGCCTACTTGTTACATTCATGCTTTTCATGTTTTCACATCATATACTTGTTATGTTCATTAGTACATTATTAGTACATGATTTCATTATATATTTTCTATGTATGTCCATTTTGTGCATACTTAGAACTGTTGGGATTGAACCCTATCAGAGGAACCGATAATGAAAGCCAAAACTGGATCACTACAGTGGATTAATCATAAGCAGCTGTTTACAATAAGCTTTCCCCTTGACAGTGACTCCAACATCTGATATGCTCCAAGTATTGCCCTTATCAACAACTACTGATCTTGTAAACTAATGTTAAGCTAAAGCACTGATGAAGTATAAAAGCTGAAGCTCAATCTACTGACGGAATCCAAGCACTGCTGAAGAGTTAAAGCACTGCCCATTCAAGGACTAATCACCCTTTGAAGAAAGCACTGTTGCTTAAACAACAGTGGTTGACTACATCAGTGGAATGAAGAATCAGTGTTTATATATCAGTGTTTAGAAAGTAATCATTGTTGGTATGGTCAGTTGTTATAGAACAGTAGATAGAGTTTGTTAGTTTGTTAGATGTCACTTTCATGGTGACTTCAGCTGAAATGCCTCAGTGGTTTGGTCTGCCTATAAATGGAGCAGTACTCTGTACTGTTACATTTGATTGACTGAGTGGGTTCTTCTCCTCTAGTCCAATCCTTTCATCTTGTGCAATCAACCATGGAGCATCAGGCTGAGGGGGAGTTTACTTTTGTAAGTGTGCTTTGTAATCTTTTGCTTTGATTTGTTATCTTTCGACTAATGCAAATCATGTGTTTATCAAAACTATTTTCCTCTTTTTGATTGTGTTTACAAAGTTTGTTGTTCATTTCCGCTGCACTTAAACTCTGTTCATTTCTGTTAATTTGTTCAAATTATACAAATAAACACAATCATGACAGCCTCCGATCCTAACAATTGGTATCAGAGATTGGACAGTCAAATTCGATCTAACAGTTAATTTGACATAACATTTCAGCTCAAAATTCATTGATACTAAGGTTGATTGTATTTAGTTGAAAAACATCCAAGATGTCATAAGACACACAAACTTCACATAACAAGTGATATCATGCATAAAACACCTATAGTGCTCAGAACTGAAAATATGTCTGATAACTATGGTATAAGCATTTCCTTTACAAAATTGATTGCAAGTGTTAATATGAAGTTTGTGCTGTTTCCATCATGTTTTATACTAAAGTATGAATCTCCTGACAACAAAAACCTAGTTTCATAAAAACAATAGTGTTTTTGTTAACATAAAAGGAGGGAAATTAAAAATTTAGTTATTACATCTTATGTGTTGAAAACAGGTTGAGAATCCTGCTAAAAGGAATCAAATCAATTCTGTTAAGAACGCATCGAGAAAATTAGATGAAAACCAGACTAAGTCATACGTGATGTGAGATTTGACATAAGCTTATACAAAAATGTCCAGTTCTCTCCAAACATTGCTGTAAAATGATTCTGGTCTGGGTATCTCCTCAATAAAAACCTCCCAGTAAGTATTCTTGTACTTATGAATGGGAAGGGTAAAAAGGGAAGAAGAAAATTAACAATACTCAAAAGTATGTTTATCTCAAAACTTTTGAAGTCAACAGAAAGGAGTATAAATATAAAACACTTAAGAGTCCAAAGTTGGGTAAACAATGGTCATCAAGCAACTGTGTGCATTCATTAATTCAGGAATGTTCATTTGTCAATAGTATCTCCAGTGATTGAAGTTAAAAGAGGACTTTGCAATCAATTGATAAGAGAATGATCCAAACAGTGGTCATAAAACTTGAGAATGATATGATTCTGAACTTATTTGAAAAGTTACTAGGTCCTTTTGATGATATTTTCAAAACATCCTTTAATTATTTTTTAGAAAGGTGTTTTTCTCTAATAAAATCGAATATATTATTCATTTTTTTTGGAATAATGTATGTTGCACTTTTACTCTTTTTTAATAGTAAAAGCTTCTTCGCCGGTCAGGATGTAATTTCCTTATTTTTGTGTGAAATTACTATTCCTAAAATTGATCAAAAGGAAATGGTGCACATGTCAAGGTCGTATTAAGCTCAAGTCTGTTTATCACATATCAAAAATTGATTGCAAATAGATTTTAAACTACTGAGATACTCATGTTCTAAGTCAAATAATTAGACACAAAATGAGTAGCCTTAGTAAAGAAGTTTTCATCATCTAGGATGCTAAACCATTGTCAGGAATAATGATCATGTGGTAAAACCTAGAACATAATTCCCTAGAAAAACTTCTTTCAAATTAAACTTGATAATTTGCATCTAAAAATGTAATTTGTTAAGTATAGTATTTCTGCGGATGTATATTAACAGATGTTGGACATGATATTGTGTTTACACAAGACAAAATCAATTCCCACATCTGAACAAGCAGATGCTCAAATTTTATTTGTCAAAAGTTCAAGCACTGTTGCACTAACAGTTGTTGACTTAATGGTCTTTCAAATCCCTACCATTTCTTTACCCTTAACTACTGTTGTGCTCAAGCATCTGTTTTCTAAAGTCTGTCCACTGCTGAAAGTCAACCCCTGCTCTCTCATATTCTTGATAAGCACTGTTGTTCAAAATCAGTGTTCCATCCACTGATATGCTATCCACTGATAGTAAAAATCACCCACTATTTTATTTGTTACTGTTGTAACCACTGATATTTGCATCATCAGTGGCTATCAAAACAACTGTCCTCCATTATTCATCCTCTAATCAGAGGTTGACACGTGGTTTAGCTTTTAGCCATCAGATCTTTTGTAACCGCTGCCACATCAGCATTCACTTTTTCCCTAAATAAAACCCTGATCAAAATCCAAACAGGGGCTCACACTGTCGAATTGAATTCCAAAAATTCTGTTTTCAAAGCAGTTTCCCACTCTTCATTCTAAAATTCTTCTTCAATCTTCTTCATCAAAATGAAGAAATCAAAATCGAAATCAAAATCAAAATCATCTTCTTCATCTGTTTCTAAAGACGCCACTCAAATGGCCACTGAACCCATCGAAATACCATTCAAAGTTGCTCACAACTACTTGGGTATACTCACAAAACCCACTACCACCAATACCTTCGACTCCATCATTGACACCTTATCTGCATCAAAGTACAAAACTTTGCTAACAACAGATGCTCCTATTTACCTACAAACCCAGAGAGAGTTCTGGAAAATGGCTACCCTTGAGAAACAAGGAAACATTATCACAGCCATCAACTCCTCGATACAGGGTAAAGAGACTCAAATTTCTCCACAATCAATTTCAGAAGTCTTTAAACTCGATGATCTGAAAGGTAAAACTTCTTTTTATAAAACCGAGTTGAAAAAGAATTTCTTGAATAGGGGGTATGCAGAACAACCAAAAAGAGATACCTTACAAAAAGGTTATTTCCCTTCTGCACATAGGTTTTTATTTCAGACTCTTTTGATGTGTGTTTCTAATAAAACAACTGCTTTTAACGAAATACCATTAAAGATCCAATGCCTGGAATATGCTATTTTAAATAATGAAAATTTTAATTATTCCCAGGAGATCTTTGATGACTTGGTAAAAAATGTTGATGGCAAATCATTTTTACTTTTTCCAAGGTTTTTAAGCTACTATTTTGAACAAAAATTTGGAAAAGAAGATCAAAATTTGCTCAAACAAGGTACCTATTTTCAAATAAATGGTTTAACACCTGAGACATTCTCAAGAATGTTAACACCTTCAAAAACAAAAGCAGAGGTGCCTGAGCAGAATTTAGCAGATGACACTGCTCCTCAGGTATCGGCTGCTGAATAGCAGCACAACCACTGCTTTGAAACCAACACCTGCTATTACAAAAAAAGACCAAAAGGAAAACATCTAGAAAGCCCCCCAAATCCAAAACAATGGCACCTCTGGAAGATGAGATCCCAGAGCCACTGCCGGTGACAACACAAATGTAACCAATAACCACTGCTGCTACTTCCTCACAGCAGATGGAAGAAAGATCTCCACCTTTGCCTCAAACTCCTCCCGCATCCTCACAAAAGGATCAGGTTGTAAACACAGGGACCCCACATTATGAAGCTATGGACCCACTCGGATCCATCTTCCTCAGTCCTGATCCCAAGGACCTGTCTCTTTCAACACGATTATCTTCACCCCTCACATTTCCACAATCCATGTTACCTTTGTTGCATGCAGTTAATATAGCTCAGACACAAACCAGTTCCTCTCAATCACATATCACTGAGAGTATACTCCCACAAGTGACTAGGTCTGATGTCTATACCTCTATTATCCCAGCAACAACTGAGGAGGTTACAGTGCAGGAGTTACAAGTAATTCCTGTCAGTATTTCAAGTGGAGCAGCCACTACAAGTGATGAACCCACTGGTTTACACTTGGATAGTGGTTACATCAATAAGACTTCTTTGGAGGCAATTCCTTCCATAACACCACTGTCATCCACCAGTGGATTCGTTTTGACCACTGGCAACATCAAAAGGTTGTCAAGTGTTGAAGGAAGAAGACCCCAGTACCAAGAAAAAAGGGGCATAAGTGGTTAATGTTTGGAGTACACTCCCTACCTAAACCAATGATAAAACCACTGCTAGTGGGAAATCAGATGATCCCATTAAATTGGGTGATGGTTTAAAGTACCAAGAATTGATGAATCGTGTTGAAAAACAGGATACCTCTGTTGCAGAAATCAAAGAAATGTTGCATCAGTTGTTGACAGTACAAAAGGTGCAATCCACTGTTGTTCCACCTCAAGCACCTGCTCCACCACAAGCAGATGCTACAAATGAGCTATGGAATGGAGTCTAGGTTCAGAAACAAAATGGAGTCTAAGTTCAGAAATACACAAGCTGACATCAAGGCTATAAAGGCCCATCTATTGATATCTACTGGCACTGCTCCTCCAACTGTTCTCTTTATTGATCAACTTCCCCCAGATAATGCCGAAAAGGGGGAGAAAATTCAGGAGTGGAGGAAGAAGGGGATTGATGATGGTCGATATGTTGAGCCAGAAAAGGATGCTATGCTCAGAAGAATTTCCTTGCCAGATGGTAGCAAGAAGGTTGATGTTACCCAAAATGCACTTGATGAAGGAGTAATAAGTGTAAAAAGGGATAGAGCAGCAAAGGATATATCAAGGTGGAATGAGGAGAAAAGAGCTTACATGGAGCTGAATGCGCAGGGTTGTTCTGGGCTAAAGGATGTTCAAAATCTTGTGCCAAAAAGAAATCCTACTAGAAAAGTAAGGGAACCCAAGTCTACACCATCCAGACTCACAAAGCATACTCCAAAACCACCATCCAAAAGCCCCCAACATCAAACCTCCACCCAAACAGTTGTTGTAACTCCTACTGTATCAATATCTGCTGAAACTTCAGTTGTTTCAACATCTGCTATTACTTCAACACACACCACTTCAACACACACTAAAAACCACTGCCTTACCATCACCACCTTCACCACCAAAAACATCATCTGCCTCTCCTTCAATAAAAAGGAGAAGGATTCTCATACCAGGTGATGATTCTCCATCACAACAACCAACATCTTCAAAATCTCTATCACTTGTCACAATTCCAAAACCCATTCCTCTCTTCTCAGCTCAAATCCAAAATCCATTACCTCCTGTAGGTGTTCAATTTCCTCTTGAACTTATAACAGTCAGAGAAGAAATCATGTCTTGTTATTATGAGGATGATCCTGCTAAAAGGAATTTGCCATCAGTTGAAGGATATCCAAGACCAAACAATATTGAAGAACATTTGAAAGTCAAAGCTAAACAAGCAGAGGATATCTCAAAAAGAAATGCTCAAGGAAAATCTGATAGAGAAATTCAGCAGAATTACCAATTCTTGCTCACACAAGTCAGATCCTTAGAGGAATTTGCAAAAAATGTATGTCAACAAATCTCAGAGAGAGCAGATGAAACTCTAAGAAAAGAATACATTGAAAGCATCATGGCAACCAAGAAATACATGGGGGAGAAACACATGTACAAAAACTGTACCATTCCTGAGCTTGAAAGTGAGGTAGCCAGGATTCAAGAAATGATAAAAAAATAAGGTCAAGCAGACTCCTCCTAAAAATTTCAAACAGTTTGAATCTGACAAAGCTTTAGAGTTGAAGACAATAAGAGAGGAGCTGGTAGCAGCTGATTATGGGTCAAAAAATTCTGTGTCAAAGTGGGGAGAAGATAGGGTCAGGGACACCTACAAAAGGTTGGAGGAACTTAGAAAGAAAGATCCAAAAGTTCCACAGAAACCTGATTACTCCAAAGCAGAGGTCTCAACAAGACCACCAAAGCTGCAAGTCAAAAGAAACAATGCTCCAGCTGGTGCTGCCATCTACAAAAGAAGGAGTCAAAACTAGTTGGGTGCTGAAACAATCCAAGATCTAGTGGCTGGTGATGCTCTTGTAAAAGAGAGCATTAAGATAATGATTAAAGAAGAATCTGGATTGGAACAATCTGCAAGTACTGCTCAGACAGTCACGAATAGGCCAGCATCACCAAACTCCTCATCCAATAAAAATCTCCTAAGAAACCCACCAGGCTCAAAAGTACTAAAGTGGAAAACTGATAAACAGAACCACGTACTGATAGTGTTCAAGTCTAGTGGAGAAGTGAAGAAATTAACAAGGGAACATGTTAGGATCTAAGGCTCTCATGATTGTGCTTGTTTGTGATGTTTGAACAAATCAAATAGATATGAGCAGTTTTAAGTGCAGCGGAAATGGATAACAAACTTTGTAAACACAATCAAAGGAGAATATAGTTTGATAAACAATTGCTTTTTCATAGAGTCGAATCATTACACTAAAAGCAAAAGGTTACAATGCAAGCTTACAGACTAAACTCCCCCTCAGCCTGATACTCCATGGTTGGTTGCACAAGATGAAAGGATTGAATTGAGGGGAAGAACTCACTCAAAACGAATCAAATATAACAGTACAGAGTACTGTCATATTTATAGGCAAACCAAACTACTGATGTACCTCAACTGACGTCACCATAATAGTGACATCTAACAGCCTAACAACCTATAAACACTGATCTATACAAAACTACTGATGTCTAACAACTGATTGATACAAAACAAGTCTAACACTGTTCACATTCCACTGTTGTAGCCTAAGCACTGATTACTTGAACATCAGTGCTTTCTTCAAAAGGTGATCAGTCTTTGAATGAGCAGTGCTTGGATCTTCAGCAGTACTTAGGAGACAGCAGTAGATAGAGCTCAGCGTTTGCCTTTTAGCAGTCTTTAGTTGTTTCATCAGTGTTTGGTTCATCGGTTGTTCTTCTGAGTAGTGTTTAGAGTGTATCAGCAGATAGGTAACCACTGTCAAGGGGAGAGCTTAGTGTAAACATCTGCTTATTGTGAATCCACTGTAGTGATCAGGTTTTGGCTTTGCATTATCTGTTCCTCTGGTAGGGTTCAATCCCAACAATCTCCCCCTGGAACAAATAATGCCAAAACCTGTCATTATTCTGGATTTTTATTCTTCATCAAAAGTTCCTTTGCTTTTCTTTTAAATTCTTCTTCAAACTCTTTGGAACTTAAATCAGCCTCATCCCTGCACAGTGTAAGCTCAAGGAGATCTTGTAGATCTTCAACACTTAGGCCTAGTGCTTGATTCCTTGATATATGCCTTACTTCTCCATTGGTTCTGATCAGAGTCAATACGTGGGTCTTTTGATCAGAGAGCCACTTTAGTATTTTTAAACCAAATGGGTTTCTTGGGAGAGGTTTATTGACTGATGAACTAGGAGATGATGGCCTTGTGAACAGCTGCAGACTTTTAGACATTCTTTTGAAGGCTTCTTCAATAACTTTGTTTGCTGCAGCTATGTCTTCTGCAGTTTCTTGTTCAATAAGCTCTTGCCTTTCAATTTCTGACATGTCTGTTGCAGTGTTTGGTGATGCACGTTTGTTTAATACCGTCTTAACAAGGTTTTGAAGCTTTGTTGAGCTGTCTTCTTTTAGACCCATTTTCATGATGGTGTCCTTGAAGTACTCTGCTTCCTTTTCTTTGACCTCTTCTTCAGTCAGCTGTTTACCTTCTTTTTGGTTTGATACAAAAACAAGATTGTCTACTGATTTGTACATTGTTCTGAGGTTCTCTATCTGCTGTTCAAGCTTCATCATTAGTTCATGTTTCTTTGAAGCACTTGAAGCAGTTATCTTTCTTTTCTTTAGCCTTTCATAGGCTTCATCAGCCTGCTGTTTTGACCATTTTGATATGGCGTCAGCAGTGTCCATTTTTGCATCCACCAGCTCCTTTTTATTTCCTTTGTACTCAGCAGTGAGGTCAGCAATGAGCTTTTTGTATTTGCTCCAGTTTGGAGCATTTTTCTTCTTTGTAGGATCATCTTTGATTCTGTCAATCCTCTCAGCTTCATGCTTTAATGCAACTAATGGCCATTCTTCAAACTGTTGTTCTTCAGCAGGATAGAATTTCTCTTTCATGATGTAGGCTAGATATTGTTTCCTTAACTTTTTCTTTTGATCAGCCTTTTCTTTGATTAGTTCTTGTGCAAATTCTTCTATCTGCTTTACTTTTGTGAAGTAGAACTCCAGTCTTTTAGCAATGCCTTCGTCGCTTAGACCTTCACTTTCACTATCAACCTTAGTTTTTACTTTAGCTTGCCTTGCCTTGATTTTGAGGTAATCATCCATATCTTCTGGTGCCATGTAGCCTATGAGTGAGGAGAATCTTCTTTTTGAAGGATCCTCTTCTGTATAGAATTGCCTCATCTCATTTTTGATAGCTTCAAGTTCCAGTGGATATTTTGCAGCATTAGGATCATGTATTCCCTCATTGGCAGAGATTGGCTTTCTTTTTCTACTGAGGAGCTTTGGTTGTGATATAGGAAAGGTGATAGCAGTGGTGGATGGTTGACTAACAACTGTTGACACAACTGGTGTCTCAACTGTTGTTGTCATTACAACTACTGATGTATCAGCAGATGTCTTCTGCTTTTGAGCAGGGGTTATGATGGCAGTTGTTTGAGTGGTGATCAGTGTTTGACTAACAGTAGTTGAAACAACTGGTGTTTCACCCACTGTTGCTATTACAACAGATGTTGTAACACCTGGTGTCTTCTGCTTTTTGGCAGGGGGTGATAATGGTTTGGCTTTTTGTGAAGTTAATGGTGGTTTTTGTGTTGTAGACGCAGATGGTGGTGGAACAGTAGTTGTGGTGGTGTGTATTGGAGGTGTGTGTGTTGATGACATGGCAGCTGTTTGGCTACTGACAGTAGTTTTTGTAACTACTGATGTATCAGCTGTTTGAATTGAAGTTTTGGATTTTGTGGTTTGAGGTGATTTAGATGGTTGTTTTTCTTCTTCTGGTTCAATATACCGCCCATATTCTATTCCTTTCTTTCTCAACTTGATTTTCTCCCCCTTTTTGGCATTATCTGCAAGGGGTGTATCCATGAAGAGAATGGAAGATGGAACTTTTCCACTATGGGCAGTCTTTTGTATGCTAGCCTTTATAGCCTTGATATCTGCTTGAGTGTCTTTAAACCTTGATTCCACCATGTTGGTCAGCATTTGTACTTGAATAGCATGCTTTTGATCAGCCATATGTTGCTGTTTTTCAAGCATGGGTTGAAAAATATTCCAAAGCTCATTTACAGCAAATGCATGTTGTGCAGGTGCTTGAGCAGGAACAGCAGTAGCTTGTTCTTTTTGAGCTTTTAAAATCTCTTGCACCATATCTTTAATTTCAGCAACTGAATCTTCAAGTTTTTCAACTCTTTCCGTCAATTCCTGATATTTTGAATCATCACCTACATTAGTAGGATCATCTGAATTCCCACCAGTAGTGGTTGTATCAATGTGTGACTTAGCAACTGAGTCCCAAAAATCATCCATTGATGCCCCTTGTTCTTGGTACTGGGGACTTCTTTCTTCAGCACTCGATAAACCTTTGATGGTATCGGTGGTTAAAATCAACTCACTGGTGGTTACCGATGTTGCCATGGAAGAAATTGCCTTCAAGGGAGTCTTATTAATGAAACAATTGTCCAACTGAAGATCTGTTGATCCATCAGTTGTAGTTGCTGCTCCACTTGAACTACCACTGAGAGTTACTTGTAACTCAGGGGGTGTAACCTCCTCAGTTGTTGCTGGGATAGCAGAGGTATAAGCATCAGACCCAGTCACTTGTGGAGGTATACTCTCAGTAATGGGTGATAGAGAGGAACTGGTTTGTGTTTGTGCAATAACAACTGCATGCAACAGGGGTATTATTGATTGTGGCATTATGATTGGTGAGGGTATGGGTGTTGAAAGAGACATGTCCTTGGGATCAGGACTATGGAAGATAGATCCGAGTGGATCCAGAGCTTGATAATTTGGTGTCCCTGTGATTACAACCTGATCCTTTTGTGAGGATGCAGGAGGAGTTTTAGGCATAGGTTGAGATCTTTCTTCCAACTGTTGTGAGGAAGTAGCAGCAGTGGTTTATGGTGACATTTGTTTTGTCACTGGCAGTTTCTCTGGGATCTCATCTTCCAGAGTTGCCTTTGTTTTGGGTTTGGTGGGTTTTCTGGATGTTTTTCATTTGGTCTTTTTGGTAATGTCAGGTGTGGGTTTCAGAGCAGTGGTTGTGCTACTCGGATCACCTGGAGCAGGGGGCTCAACAGACGTTGCCTGAGGATCAGTGGCAGTTTCTAAAGTCTGCTCAGGCACCTTTGCTTTTAATTTTATTGGTGCCATCATTCTTGAAAATGTTTTATTGTTAAACTTTTTATTTTAAAATGGACACCTTGTTTGGGCAAATTCTCATCCTCTTTTTCAAATTTTTGTTTAAAGTAATAGCTCAGAAATCTTGGAAAAAGAAGAAATGATTTGCTGTCAACATTCTTTACCATGTAATTGAAGATCTCCTGGGAATAGTTGTAATCTTTATTGTTTAGAATAGCATATCCCAGGCATTGAATCTTCAATGGTATTTCATTAAACGTTGTTGTTTTATTAGAAACACAACTTAAAAGTGTGTGGAATAAAAATCTGGGTGCAGATGGAAAATAACCTTTTTGTAAGGTAACTACCTTTGATTGTTCTGCATACCCTCTTTTCATAAAATCAGCTTTTAACTCGGTTTTATCAAAAGAAGTTTTACCTTTCAGATCATCTAGTTTGAAGACCTCTGAGATTGATTTTGGGGTGATTTAAAATGATTTACCCTGTATCGAGGAGTTAATGGCTACTACTTTTCCGTCTTGTTTTTCAATATTTTCATTTTTCCAAAACTCTCTCTGGGTTTGCAAGTAAATGGGAGCATCTACTGTCAACAAAGTTTTGTACTTTGATGCAGATAGTGTATCAATGATGGAGTCGAAGGTGTGGTTATCGGTAGGTTTTGTGAGGAGACCCACGTAGTTATGAGGTGATTTGTATGGGATTTCGATGGTTTCTTCGGTCGTTTGAGCGACCTCTTTTGAAGATGATGGTGATTTTGGTTTAGATTTTGATTTTGATTTTGACTTCATCATTTTGATGAAGAAGAATCGGAGAATGTTTTGAGAAGAAGGGTTGGAAACTGCTTTGAGAAGAGAACTTTGGAATTCAATTCGACAGAGTAAAACCCTGTTTGGGGTTTAGGGCAGGGTTTTATTTAGGGAAAAAGTGATCGCTGATGTTGCAGCAGTTATTTTGATCTGAAGGCTAAAAACTGACCACGTGTCAAACACTGATGAAATGGATGAAGGGTGGAGAACAGTTATTTTAAGAGCCACTGATGAATCAAGCATCAGTGGTTACAACGGTAATAATGTGAAAACAGTGGAAGATTTTTACTATCAGTGGATAGTATATCAGTGGATAAGACACTGATTTTGAGCATCAGTGCTTGTCTTAGCAAAATGAGGAAACAGCGGTTGACTTTCAGCAGTGGATAGTATTTAGTGATCAGATGTTTGAACAAAACAGTGATTAGGGTAAATGATACAGGTTTGAAGAACAAATATTTCAGCAACTGTTTTGAGAATTTTCATTCAAGGTTTTTGCCAAATGTCAATTTTGAAGAACAGTGGTTAAGTACCCCAGATGATGACAACTTTTTACTAAGGCATCTCATTATCGTTTAATATTCAAATTAAAACATAAATACCTCAGTAGTTTAAGCACTGTTTAGCAATCAACCTTTGATGTTTAAAACAACCCTGAAAATGACATAACCTTGAGATATGTACCTTTTCCTCTTGACCCATTTATGAGGACAATAATACCAACCAAAAAAAGTATATTATCCTGACAGGTAACAGAAACTATTGCCAACAAAAACAAGCAAAAGTTCAAAATACATTATTCTAAAAAAAATTGAACAATATATCCTGGTTATTTGAGAAAATCCTTTGAAAAAAAATGATTAAAGGATTCTCTAAACACAGCATCAAAGAGGATCTGGTAAATTTTTCAATAAGATACGTAATCATATCATTCTTAAGTTTAACAAAATGGTCAGTGGTTTGGCAGTAGTTGGTAGAACATTCTGAATACGTTCTGACCACTGTGTGGTACCATTTTCTTTGTCAGTTGATTGCAAACATGAGGACACCTGGATAAAAAATTTGTCTAGTCCTCTTTGGAGTTCATTCACCAGAATCGAAACCTTTTCCTGAGCAAATGGATGCACACAGTTGCTTAATGATTATTATTACTCTAAACTATGACTCATAAATGTTTTATGTTTATACTCTTTTCTTTTGACTTGAAAAGTTTTGAGATAAACACACTTCTGAGTTTTTGTGAATTTTCTTCTTCCCTTTTTACCCTTCCCAATCATAAGTATTGAAATACTTACTGAGGGGTATTTATTGAAGGAATACTTGTTCCAGAATCATTTTGCAGTAATGTTTTGAGAGATTTGGTCATTTCTGCACATGCTTATGCCAACCTTCTTATTACCTATGATTTGGACATTTGTGACTCCTGATTTTCTTAATGTATTTTAACATAGTTGATTTTGTCCTTTTGAGGAACTCAACCTATTTTCAACACATAAGATCTGAATGACTAAAGTTTTAATTTACCTCTTTTATGTTATCAAAAACACTAATGTTTTAAGAACATAGGTTTTTGTTAATCTGAGGTTCATACTTTAGCATTTAGTGAAAACATCACAAATATCAAAACAACAAATGAAATTAATTTTGAAAAAATCGAACGATCCCATAATTTATCAGATATTTTACAGATCTGAAAACTATGAGTGACTTGTGCATGATATCACTTGTTGCTTGAAATTTGTGCGTCATATGACATCTTGGTTGATTTACACAGTTTCTGAATAACCATTTTGATCATGATTCACTCGTTACTCTGTTTTTCAACTGAATACAACCATCCTTAGTATCAATGAACTTTGAGCCGAACTGTTATGTCAAATTGATTGTTAGATCGAATTTGATTGTCCAAGCTCTGATACCAATTGTTAGGATCTGAGGCTCTCATGATTGTGCTTGTTTGTGATGTTTGAACAAATCAAATAGATATGAGCAGTTTTAAGTGCAGCGGAAATGGATAACAAACTTTGTAAACACAATCAAAGGAGAATATAGTTTGATAAACAATTGCTTTTTCATAGAGTCGAATGATTACACTAAAAGCAAAAGGTTACAATGCAAGCTTACAGACTAAACTCCCCCTCAGCCTGATACTCCAGGGTTGGTTGCACAAGATGAAAGGATTGAATTGAGGAGAAGAACTCACTCAAAACGAATCAAATATAACAGTACAGAGTACTGTCATATTTATAGGCAAACCAAACTACTGATGTACCTCAGCTGACGTCACCATTATAGTGACATCTAACAGCCTAACAACCTATAAACACTGATCTATACAAAACTGCTGATGTCTAACAACTGATTGATAATACAATACAAAACAAGTCTAACACTGTTCACGTTCCACTGTTGTAGCCTAAGCAGTGATTACTTGAACATCAGTGCTTTCTTCAAAAGGTGATCAGTCTTTGAATGAGCAGTGCTTGGATCTTCAGCAGTACTTAAGAGACAGTAGTAGATAGAGCTCAGCGTTTGCCTTTTAGTAGTCTTTAGTTGTTTCATCAGTGTTTGGTTCATCAGTTGTTCTTCTGAGCAGTGTTTAGAGTGTATCAGCAGATAGGTAACCACTGTCAAGGGGAGAGCTTAGTGTAAACATCTGCTTATTGTGAATCCACTGTAGTGATCAGGTTTTGGCTTTACATTATCTGTTCCTCTGGTAGGGTTCAATCCCAACAGAACAAGCTCTTGGCCTGAGTCTTGAAGATTTGCAGGATCTACTTGATCTTCCACTTAGCAGGGATGATGATGACACAGATGCCTTAACCTTTGAATTACAACTCAAAGGGCAAATAAGGGAACTGCTGATGAGGCAATAAAGATCTACAAATAATGGAGAGTTTTGGCATTATCTGTTCCAGGGGGAGATTGTTGGGATTGAACCCTACCAGAGGAATAGATAATGAAAGCCAAAACTGGATCACTACAGTGGATTAATCATAAGCAGGTGTTTACAATAAGCTTTCCCCTTGACAGTGACTCAAACATCTGATATGCTCCAAGTATTGCCCTTATCAACAACTGTTGATCTTGTAAACTAATGTTAAGCTAAAGCACTGATGAAGTTTAAAAGCTGAAGCTCAATCTACTGATGGAATCCAAGCACTGCTGAAGAGTTAAAGCACTGCCCATTCAAGGACTGATCACCCTTTGAAGAAAGCACTGTTGCTCAAACAACAGTGGTTGACTACATTAGTGGAATGAAGAATCAATGTTTATATATCAGTGTTAGAAAGTAATCAGTGTTTGTATGGTCAGTTGTTATAGAACAGTAGATGGAGTTTGTTAGTTTGTTAGATGTCACTTTCATGGTGACGTCAGCTGAAATGCCTCAGTGGTTTGGTTTGCCTATAAATGGAGCAGTACTCTGTACTGTTACATTTGATTGACTAAGTGGGTTCTTCTCCTCTAGTCCAATCCTTTCATCTTGTGCAATCAACCTTGGAGCATCAGGCTGAGGGGGAGTTTACTTTTGTAAGCATGCTTTGTAATCTTTTGCTTTGATTTGTAATGTTTCGACTAATGCAAATCATGTGTTTATCAAAACTATTTTCCTCTTTTTGATTGTGTTTACAAAGTTTGTTGTTCATTTCTGCTGCACTTAAATTCTGTTCATTTCTATTAATTTGTTCAAATTATACAAACAAACACAATCATGACAGCCTCCGATCCTAACAAGTACATCGTTTTATATGACATTTTATGCTATGTATGTTCATTTAGCACATACTTAGTACATTGTTTTTACATTACCTTTTCATGCTATGTGTGTTCATCATACTTAGTGCATTTGTTTTACATCACATGCTATGTATGTCCATTTGCCGCATACTTAGTACATTTTCATTTCATCACATGCTTACATTTTGGGTATGACATTTGGTTTGTTTAAGTGGGACCATATACATTCATTAACTTTGATCTCGCCGCTCGTTAGTAGGTAGTGGTACCATAGGAATTGACAACTCCCGTTCCTGGCATCCTAGGTATGTTAGGATGAAAGGAATGACCGAATTTGATAAAACATAACACAGATAAACCTTTAAATTCATTTAGGGGTTTATCGCCACAATCACAAGGTTTGAATGTATGCATTTTCCCAATACCGCATAAATGTTTGTATGAGTATAACATGCATTTCCACAAAACATAACGTTGATTTAAACCACGTTTTACTTCAATACATTGTTTTGTGCATTTTTACCTATGGTTCAGTGGATATATATATAAATATATATTTCACTTGCCATACATGACATTTTGTTTACACATTACATGATTGACATTTGACATAGACATTTTGATATTGATATACACATTTCATGGACTACATTTCGACAAAAACATTTTGACATGGTTTACACAAAGACATTTGACAAATGGTTTAGACATGGGCAATTTCCATTGGTGGTTTGTTTGGGTCAGTGATTTAAGTAACGAGGCGTGTGATATGTGGTTCAAGCATGGTGGATTCGCCGCTAGTACTTCCTATACATAAGTGCTTGTATTATATTACATGTCGTAGCATTATTTAAATCATTCAATTTTGGACTTATACATTTTACACAAATAACATATTTTTCAGAAGACATTGTTTTACAAAACAGTTTGTTTTATACAAACTCATTTTACTTGGTTAATCATTTAACCTTACATTACTCTTTTACATATCATCTACTTTATCATCGCTTTTCAAATGATTTATTAAACAAAACATTTTACAAGGATCATGACTGACTTTTGTTAACAACTTTTTCTCAACTTATAAGTCATGAATCCTAAATCAATAAATCCTATGTACTCGTCGGCATTTTTATACTGAGGTACCTATTTTCACATGTGTTTCACGAGATGATGCATAGGATTGATCAAGATACACATAGGCGGACTTGGGCCTTAGTGACAATAAAAGATGCAAGAACTAGTTAATTATGTTATACTTCTTTGTTTGTTAAGACATTGTAACTCAGTTAATCAATAAAACGAAATTTCAATTTTCCATGTGTTATGAAACAATGATTCTGTTACAACACTCCCCGACGATTCCGCCACGTTTTGTTGTTTTACGTGGTCGGGGGGTGTGTTAGGCCCTAAAGTGTGAGATTGACGCATCAAATTAATACAACGGGCTATGGTTACAAACTGGGCTTTACCGGGTTAGTTTATATTAGGTTTTGGACCTTTATAGGTCACTTGGGCCAAGCTTTAGGCCATGTGGGCCAAGCAGGCCCAAGGGGAGCCCATGTAGGGACTTGGGCTTAAGTTAGTATATAAACAAGTTTACAACTTGTTTTAGGGTTTGAACCTTTGTGAACCTTCTAGTTACAGAATTTCCAGAGAAACAGAGAGTGGGAGGCGATTGGTAGTGGTGTAGGAACTTGTACCAGACGGTTTTGCTAGTTGATAGTAATAGAATCGTGTGCAAGTATTAAAGGTGATTTTGGTGTTCTTGATATTTCATATTTTCGTGTTTTTCTTGAATCTCACCAAGTTTGGATTCCGCACAAACTTGGTGATTGTTTGATATCATTGAAAGATCCGGTTTCACGGGACTTACAAGTGGTATCAGAGCCTTTAGAACCTATTTCTAGGCTCAGTGTGATATCAAAGATTCAAGGTTTTTGTTATTTTTGGTTCGGTGTTCTTCGCGTTCTTCGTGATATTCATCGGTTTTTATTGAAAATTAATCATATTTTGCTTCTTGATCCGTTCAAAATTGTGTTAAAAGGGATTTTATCCAATCTTCAAAAGATTTGAAAAATTCTTTATTTTAGAAAAATCCCAAAATTTTCGAGATTCTAGTTGATAATCTTTGAAACATTGCTATCGAATATCTTGTTTGACTTTTAAAAACACGTGCAAAATTTGGAAGTCCAACAACCACCATCTCTCAAGCTTGGAAGGTTATCTTGATTCTCTAGTTTCGGGTCATCCATATCTGTTCAACAGTCTCGACTTGCAACCGCTCTCAAGGTCTCGACTCACCATTTCAAGTCCGACAATTCCGAGTCGCAACCACCTCCGTCCTTCATCATCATCCCCCAGTCTCGAGTAGCAATCATATCCAAGGTCTCGACTCATCATCTTTGAGTTTTCAAATTCTCAACAGTCAACCTCCATCTTCATCACTGGTTTCGAGTCCATCATTTGTCAACTTATCACGGTTTCGACTTACAACAATCTAATAGGTTTCGAGTTATCTACACTATAGGTCTCGAGTCGCAATCAATTATCACATAGGTTCTCGAGTCATCACCTCGGTCTCGAGTTGAGGTTCCGAGTGCCTGTTTCGATTCACCGTTCCAACTCCACCGTTCCGACTCCACTATCTCTGACTCGCAACCATTTGCGGTTTCGAGGTCCACGGTTTCGAGTTCAAATTGTTTGCTGTTTCGAGTTTGATCGTTGGTTTCGAGTTGTATTTTCCCGAGTCGCAATCATCTCCGACGCACCATTATCATCACTACTCATCACCGTCTTCATCAACTTGCCACTGCCATTAACAACCTGCAACTGCCATTAACGAACGTCTTCACCACAGCCGCCACCAGTTTTCAAAATAAGGAACGTTTTCGAGTTCAAACATTGCGAAACCTGATCTCAAGTCATCATCTCCATACGTCAGCTTTCCATTCATCAGCACCATCATCATCCGTTTCTGTCATCACCCATCATCTCCGTTGAACTCCGATCTCCATTGAACTCCGATCACCGTGCAGTGTTCATCATCTCCATCATCTTCGAGTTCCAGTCGCAATCATCGGTCTCGAGTCACATTTCTGATTCCGACTCGTATTCTTCCGACTTGCAACCTCGTTCCGACTTGCAACCATCTCTACTCCTCATCATCATTATCTTGGCGGCTGAAGTGATACTAGGGTTTCGGTTCGGTTTGTTTAACGAAGAAGAAGACAGACATCAACTTGATTCTATTTTGATTTTATAATAATTATAATATTAATTATCATTAGTTGATAATTACCTAATCATTGATTTTTAAAAATAATAATAATAATAATTAGTTTTCTTATATATTAATTAAAAAAAATTAAAATTATTAAAATAATAATAATAATAATAATAATAATAATAATAATAATAATATTAAAAAAAAGGGGGTTTGTTTGTTTGGTTGTGATAAGTATTGACAGATTTTCGAGGTGCGGTTCAGAAAGCGGGTTCATTCGTGTGCAAAGTGTTTGTTGGTAAGTACACCGGTTCTTGTTTGGTTTCTGTTTTGAGGAGAAGAACAAAAGTGTCAACCACCCGCTGAAATCATGGCGTTCATATTTCACAAACCTGTGGTTCAAGAAATGACTGTTGAAGATACACTTTCTGTTTTCTGTACTCCTGAGTGTAGGGAAAGGGTTGAAGCTTATAGAATACACAATGCTGAGCTAATTCAAGATTATCAAGATATAAAAAATAAAAATTTCACATTATCGAAAAACGAAAAACTTTATAAGGAAAAGATTGAAGCTCAGCGAAGAGATATCATCAAACTCAAAGATGATGTAAGTGTAAAAACAGCCCATTTCTTGAAGCTCAGGAGAAAGTATGAATTTTAACTAAGGAACTGGAAGATATCAGAGATACATATCAAATAAATGAACTTAATATTAAGAAATGATTCTTCCAGCAAACTAGTTAAAAACTTGTGTGATCAACAACTCGCATACAAGAAAAAGAAAGGGTGTGGTTTGGGTTTTAATCAGACTCCTCCTCCTTATAATGACAATTATACTTATTTACCTATGACAGAGGAGGAGATGATGAATGAAAGTAAAACGACTTATGGTCCCAAAAACAATAAGTCATCATTTAATGACAGACCAATTGAGAAACAGAAGTCTGCTCTAATAAATTTTGTTCCTAAAGGCTCGATTGATCCTAACGTTTTGTCTTCATGTGCAGATGATTTTTCTGAAGTAAAGTGTGGAGATGTTCATGGGAGTGAACCAGTCGTTATTTCAAATATTTCTGAACCTTATTTTGAACCTTATTCTGAACCAACTGAATCTGACATTGCTTTTAGTCGTTCTTTATTTGCGTCGTTTTCTGCTTATGTTTCGTCTTGTGAGCCTGTTGTTTTGGGCAAAACTGATGATGTTTGTGTTGATAATTTGAACAATAAGTGTGGTGATGATTGTTTTTCAGCTAATGTGTGTGATCCTAACGTTTCTAATGTTTCAGTTGATGACAGTGTTACAGGTGAGGTCCCTCAGGACACATTCAGTGAAACCACTGAAACTCCTTCTCAAGAGTATCCTGATTCCTCTTCTGAGTCTGTCTCAGTGGGTGTCCCTAATGTTGAATCTAGTGGGACCCCATTGGAAACCGTAGCTGAAAGTAAACCACTAGTAGATTCACATGATACGTGCGTTGATGAAACACGTGTTGATGAAACTTCTACATCTTTTGAAATTAAAACTGAACCAGATTTTGAAACAAAAGAGGTGGTCACATTGAATGAAAGGTCACAAGAAAATGTTTCTGATAAGGGAATTAAAACAGAAACTAAATCGTCTTTTCAAAATGATCCTGATAAAATTATAAAAGACGAAAAACATCATCTGTTTGAATCTCATGCCTCTGCTAGTTCTGATCAACAGGTACAGAATGAATCAGAAAAGGCACATGGAACACAAGCAAAGCAACCTAAGCAAGCTCAGTTATCTAGACCCATCAGATCAGCAACTGTTGCTAGCACTCCGAATCTCCATACATTGAAGCGACAGACTTGTTTCAACTGTGGAATTCCTGGACACATTGCTAGAAATTGTGTTCATCGTCCAAATGTGCAACAAAATGCCATTACACGCTCTTGTGCTGATGTTTGTGAGCCGGTTCACAAAAAGCAAAATGAGCCAAAACGAGCAGATCAAAGTCGGGGGTTTACGAAGTCTGCTTATCAAGGACAATCACGATCTCATAAGGCTCGTGACAAGGTGATTGAAAGCTCCAATCAGGGAGAAAAGACGAAGAATGGTGCTCAGAGCAACAAGACTTTTGCAAACAGCAAATACAAGCACCCAAATTCATCTTCGTCTAAGAGTAATGTGCAGTCAAATCCAAAGCAAAAAGGACCGGTTTGTCCTTCAGGACCTGCTAGAGCAAATCAAGCTACTCTAAATGTCTTTCTGATGAAAAGACAAACATGCTACAATTGTGGCATTGCGGGTCATATTGCAAGAAACTGCACACATCGTCCCTATATACCCTATCATGTGCAAAATCAGAGGGTTACACCAAAGGGTAACTACCATTCCAAGCCAATGAAGGTTTTTTCACCTAAGGCAATGAAGAATGTGAATCCCAAGGTTAAACCTTCTGATGGGGATTGGAATGCTGCTAAAGCAAAAAGAAAACAAGCTTTGAAACCTATACAAATTTCGAAAAATAACAAGGTTGATAAGCCAACTGTTTTGCCAAAGGCCTCTAAGAAACTAGAAAAGCCTAAACAAATTTGGAGAGCAAAACAAAAAGCAGCTATATCTCCAATCCTTGAAACAAAAGGGGACTTGTGTTTAAAAGAAGTGTCTTATTTTGATGCTTCAGGAAATCCCAGGACCACGATGGCCTGGGTACCCATGTCTTACTAATCTCCTTAATTTTCAGGAACAACCAAGGAGGAGCTGTTGACAATCTCTGGAATGTTGATAGCGGTTGTTCCAGAGATAAAAACGGGTAACATTTCACTGTTGCAAAAAGTTTAAATTTTTTTTTTTTTACAAATGATATGTTTCCTTTGGAGGAGATGAGAGAAGTAAGAAAAGATCAGCAAAAGGTATCGTTTAAATTCAGTACTTTGATTTGAATATTGATTAGTCTTTAATCTGATGATAGAACGGTTAAACAAAAATATTTTCCTCTTTTCTTAGTTTATAACCTTGTATAGAAAGTGTCCTTTCTCTTGTAAATGGTAATTTGCGCAAAAATACAAGATTTATGCACAAATTTAGGGGGAGAGAGAGACATATATAGAGTTTAGGGGGAGAAAATGAGAAAAATACAAAAACATTATAAAAATGAAAAAGTCAAAAAGAAAAATTGCATGATATGGGAAGTGAAATAAATCTTCGTGTTAAAGGGTTTTGACTAACACATGTAAGGTGCCATAGCTGAAAAGACTAGGATCTACTGCGATATGTCGATAGGCTTGACGCTCAACATGATAAAAGATACTAAGTGATATAAACATAACGAACTATGTATCATGTGGGTAACATACCAACGGCGTATGATTTTATGGTCTTAAATCTTGCGTTGATAGATAGCCAATATCTGAGGTTTCGGGTCTTTATATTGTTGAATCATCCGGGGATATCTTGGTTGTTCTTCTGCTTAGAACTAAAATTGTACATGACCCCAGGAAAGAAAGTCACTTGGAATTAGCTCATTTCTATTTGAATGTCTGTATGTTATCCCGATACACACAATTTTGATCTGATTCTGAAATCTTCTCTGAAAAATGTCGTGTACCTCCTCTGCTGCATCCAGATACATGCTGACCTGGAGGTGCTAGGCAACGACAGCTTCTGCTGCATCCAGATACATGCTGACCTAGCTGTACGTTGTCGCGCTATAGATCTAATACACCCGAAAGAGGCCCTCTTGTGCCCAAAAGAAACCCCAAGAAACCTATATCAAATTGAGAAAAACTCATTTGATCTGTATATTATACCATCTCTGCAAAAGATCTATTCTGTTCTCTTCTCAACCTATTCCCAGTTAAGATTTCAGAAATCTGGATTGGACTTGTGAAATATGTGGTAGGGAAGATACTTGCATGATAGAGTGTGCTGTTTATATTTCCGGGATTTGATTAGTATTTCTTTGGGTGTTCATTGTTAAGAAATCAAAACATGATAAAACATATTATATGCAGACCTAGACACAGTCAGGATATCTTAAAGGATGACATCAGTAAACTCACCTGCTACGATGAATCGTTGTGCTTACCTTGATCGCGGGGGTATGCCTTGGAATGGGACACACAGATATAATAGTATAATATTACCATAAACATATCACGAAGTTGAAAAATTGAAAGTTGAGTGTTAAAGTTTAAGTGGACAAACATATTGGCAATCGCATAGACCAGTCTGATTAGGCTCGTACTGAAAAGTGTTCCTTAGTCTGCCTGAGAACGAGTTTTGATCCCATTGCAATTGTAATTGTATATTATGGTAGTTGTTTATATTTTGAATTTTTATTTGTTTTTAGTTCTTATTTAAAAAAAAATAAAAAAAAATGGAAAATTCAAAATACAAAAATAGTGTCTTGTTTTTCTATAAAATCAAAAAATCCAAAAATAGAGTGCTTATTTGATTTTCTTAAAATTAAAAATTATAACCGTTCTTGAAGATTTGACTGATCATCAAAAGTTAAAAGAATTTAAATCGTGAAATTTTATGTACCTAGTGTTCATGTGGTACTCTCCCTGTTGCATAAGAAATGTTTGCTTATGAGTTTGTGAGCATGTGCAGAATTTGATTTCAATCAAGAACAGGGGTTGATGAAGACTGAGATGCTGTTAGTTGCTGAAGAAGCCCAAAGCATCACAATAACAAGATGTACCTGAGTCAGAAGAACCGGATACGAGACGCCGTCTGACAGTGAAAGTACATTTGAAGAAGTACCGTGAACTTGCTTGAAAGACAAAGATTGAAGAAGAAAAGAGCTGCTGAGAATCCTCCTCTCACATTCTTTTTAACAAAGACCTTCAAGAAGATGCTGATCGAGATCCTGATATGAAGCTAACCACAAGAGCTGAAGAAAGAGACCCAGTGCTGAGAGTTCAGAAGTCAAGAACTTCCACAACATCTGCAGCATAGTGATGACCATAGACGACGTTGAAGACGTTCCAGAATTCATGTTATGAAGACAATTTGATGGCATCAGTCTAGGGGGAGATTGTTAGGCCCTAAAGTGTGAGACTGACGCATCAAATTAATACAACGGGCTATGGTTACAAACTGGGCTTTACCGGGTTAGTTTATATTAGGTTTTGGACCTTTATAGGTCACTTGGGCCAAGCTTTAGGCCATGTGGGCCAAGCAGGCCCAAGGGGAGCCCATGTAGGGACTTGGGCTTAAGTTAGTATATAAACAAGTTTACAACTTGTTTTAGGGTTTGAACCTTTGTGAACCTTCTAGTTACAGAATTTCCAGAGAAACAGAGAGTGGGAGGCGATTGGTAGTGGTGTAGGAACTTGTACCAGACGGTTTTGCTAGTTGATAGTAATAGAATCGTGTGCAAGTATTAAAGGTGATTTTGGTGTTCTTGATATTTCATATTTTCGTGTTTTTCTTGAATCTCACCAAGTTTGGATTCCGCACAAACTTGGTGATTGTTTGATATCATTGAAAGATCCGGTTTCGCGGGACTTACAGTGTGACACTATGGTTCAGAATGGGTTTTACAGGACATGTAAACGGCAAATATCTCAAGTCTATGTTTAGAAGACCATATAAGTTCCTTGTTCACTGTGTCGTGCATGCTCTATCACACAGAAAGGGAGCGTATGACGAGACATCAGATTATATTATGAACATCATTACTTATTTGGTGCTCAATAGGTCGTATAATATTTCTCAAGTGTTGTTTGATCATATGATAGACAATATCAGGGGTGAGAAATACATAATGTACCCAAGGTTCATACAAATGACGATAGATCATCAAGTGACAGACCTTCTAAAGGATCCTGCCGATGAAATGAATCTACGAAACATGAAAAGCGAGACCTTGAGCAAATTAAGTCAATATAAGCTGAAGAAAGATGAAACAGTGCCAAGGGCTAAGAAAATGATCTGCAAGATTGTGAATCCAAATTATGTAGCTCCTAAGAACGACGCATGGAGGCATGATAATAGTAACTCAGAGGATGAGACTGATAGACTGAGTGGGATACATGAGAAGAAGCTTAGATACTGGTTTGTGAAGGAGGGTAAGAGGAAGAGAACACCAAAGGCTTCTTCCACTTTGACTACACCGAAAGTGACACTGAAGATTGTTGTTAAGGGTATAGTTGAAAGGGGGAGTCGTAAGAAAAGTTAGATCTTTAAAGGTTATATTATTCTAACTAATTTTCAATGCTTGTTTTGCAGGGCCTTCAAAGAAATCTCCACCAAGACTAGTGGATGAACTAGTGCTTGATCCAGCAGATGTTATACAACAAGGTGTTGGTTTAAAGAAAGAGTCACTGGAAAGCTTTCCTAAGAAGAATGAAGAGGCAACAACTGTACAGGGTCAAGGTTCAAGTGCTGAAAAAGTTGAATCTTCTATAAAGCATGTTCAACCAGAAAGTGTAAAAGAAAAAGAACCTGAAGGCGTTGCTCACACAGATTCTACTGATGCAGATGAGGAATCTTCTGAAACAGAATCTGAGATTGATAAATCAAAGATTGGTGTTGGAAAGGTTACTTTGAAAAAGAAGCCTTTGAAGAAGAAAAGGAAAGGTTCTGATGATGAAGATGAAACTTATATTCCTATGCCACAAGTTGAGAAAAAGAAGGGTGTTCTGAAGCGTAAAGCAGTTCAATCTGGAGTTATTCCAAGGAGTGTCAGGGCAAAGAAAGGAGGTGCTACTATGCCATAATTCCAAAGTGGCAAAAGTGAAAAGCATGTTGTGATTTCAAAGGGTCCTGAAGCTGTCAAAGATCAAAATGTTGAAATTCCTAAAGTTCAACAAGTTTAAAGTGTTGAAAAGAAAGCTGGTGATGAAGATGAAGTTGTAATTACTAGTGAAAGAATGTCTTCACCACCACCACCACCAGAAAAAAACCATTCATTCATATTTCTGATGATGCAGAGTCTTCAAAGCAAAAGAAAACTACTCTTCCAGATCCATTTGAAGGTTTTCCAAACGTTCAAGGTGAATTCAAATATGATATTCTTCCTGATGAAGACTATGATATGTTTCATGATGGGAAAATCAAAGAATTGTCGAAGAGAGTAAGTCTTCTTGAGAAGAAAGGCCAAGGTAGAGGCTGAGCGTGATGAGTTGAAGAAGCAACTTGAAAAGATTATTGAAGTAAATGAAGAAATGAAGGCAGTTGCTAATGATCATGAAGAAAGGATAAATACGTTGGTTGAGGATGTTGATGATAATGCCAAACTCTTCGAGCAACTTTCTGTTAAGCTGTCTGAGGTGAATGAGAAGTACGCAAACATGAATAAAACAAATCAGACACTACATCAAATGTTAAGTGAACTTCATGAAGCATCTGCAAATGAAATCAAAGTGTTGAAGTTGGAGATTGAAGCACTTAGAGCAGACAAAGCAAGGAAAGATGAATAGCTTAACATGTTATACACTGTGATGGAACATCATCTTGGCATCAATGTTCAATCTATTTACAACAACTTGGAGATCCAAAGAGTTGAAGAGCAAAGGGCTCAAAGAGAAAAAGAGTTGGCTGAGGGAGCAACTCAAAAGAAGAGAGAATTGATAATAGAAACTCAAGAAGCTGGTGTTTCTTCGAGTCAACCTGCAAGTGATGATGTTGAAATGGTAGATGCTGAAGTGGATCGTCAACAAAGTTTTGTTCTTATTGGTGATTCATGCTCTCTGTCTTATAGTTTTGATGATATAATTCGCTTAGTGCAAGTCGAACAACGTAAACGGAACACGAGAGAACCTGAAGTGAAGTTGTTACGTGATAAAGAAGAAAAGGAGAAAGAAGAAAAGGAAGAAGAGAACATAGATGATGAAGAGTTGAAGAATATCTTTGATGACATCGACAATTACGATCAAGCGAATGATAATGATGACGATGATGAGTAAGGATCAACAAGGATGCTGATTGTGATGCCTTCTGTCTAACAATCGTTGCATGATTTTCTGAACGACGAGATCAATGAGCAACAAGAGGATCAGCACCAGGAGTCTTCTTCTTCTGGAAAGCAGCATACTGATCAGGTATTCCTTACTCAACCCACTGTTATATACTTGAATGCTCCATTTGAGGGGAAGATGGAGGTACTAAGGACTAGGGCTGAGATGTTAGAGGAGCTGGGGTTGGATGATGGGAACTTTAAGTTTGGTATTGAGGATGAGATTCCTTCATCACCAGAAAAAGAGTATGAGTTCAAGTATGCAAATGAAGCTGATAATTTTCATCATGTCGATGTTGAAGAATGTTTAGATATTTCTGAGGAAGATACTCTGTTCCACTACTCTGGAATTGATGAAACATTCCCAACGTTTGCTGAAATGGTTAAAGAACAAAATGAAGAAGAATTATGGAGGAAAGTGGTTGAGAAGATAACTACTGAAGGTATTCCACAAACTATTCCAAAGAAAACCTTGATAGAAGGTAGAAAGAATTGGTTTAAAGTAATGCCCAAGGAGAGGAAGTTCAGGAGACCTCTACTGTATTTCACGCATAATGCTGATATTTCTCTAGGAGATATCTTATCATGGGGTTATCCTGAAGATCTACAAGTATATGCCATCAGACGGGAACAAGGTGTTTAGTATTTTGAGTTTTTGTCAGATATTAAAACACTCCCATGGTGGGATGTCGAAGAGCTTGTTCAGACAAAAAACATCAAACAGTTCTACTATGGGTTAGATGTGAAGTAGCATGATCAAAGATTGTGGAACTACATTAAGTGGCAAGCAAAGAATTAATTTCCAGACTGGAAGCCACAGTTTCCGAAATAAGATATAGAGATTGATCCAGTCACAGGGGAGAAAGACATCATGTTGATAATCAAGCCTCCTAGATGTTTAAAGAACATGTTGCTTCGTGCAATGGAACAGGATTTTCATGAAGACTTTCAGGGTTGGATGTATAACCAGAGCACAGCGGAAGCGGTGATATCTTTATTCGACAAATCCAAGGGTGAATCGAGAAGGATCAGTGTGTTGGATCGAATGGGGTTGGTTAATTGCTCGAAGAAGGATATTGACTGTCTATTCTATAACAAGATTGTGTATGAAAAGCCAGATAAAGTTCAAGCTGAACAGTATCAGAAGTTAGTGAACTTATTTTATGCGAAAGACATCAATTTTGGCAGATACTAGAAGTCAAAGTTCAGAGACTTGGAGATAGACGAGTTCTTAAAGAGATATGAGAGCAGTCAAAGATTCAAAGAGATTTCTGATAGAGCTGCTATGGTTAGTAGACGAAAGCTGATGAGACCTCCACCAACTGACCAGACCCCAATCAAGAAAGAAGAGAACAAGATCCCAAGGTGGGATAGAAAGCGCGATGGTGATCTTGAATATATAAAATATTGGAATGAAGTTGGTAGGTCTTTGAGGAGAAAGATTGTGACAACTCGAAATTTAGAACCTTTCGTTGTAACTTGCTTGTACGTTATGTGACTAGTTTAAATGATAACGTGAACCTTTTTATGTGATAAGTGCTTTGTTACGTGTGTATTGTATATATATGTGTACGTGTTATATGTGAACCGAGAACCCGACACGAAACAACAAGGAACCCGACTCGAGACCATGAGGTCTCGAGTGACTAGTAATCGGTTTTGGGCCTTGGGCCGAGAACCTTTGGCCGGTTGGGCCTTTGGGCCGTAAATCCCACTCGAAACCCACTAAGGGTGCACACTTGGAACTAGCCTATATATAAACTACCCTTAGTTAGTTCTTGCCATTTGTTGAACAATACAACACACACACTCTCCTACTTCTCTCTCTAAGCCTTAAGAACACAAACACACCTCCAAGACTCTCGGATCTAATCGGTTAGCACAAGGACTCTCGGGTTTGGAACTTTGGATCGGCACACACACACCTCACCAACCGGTTAGTATTTCTTGTTGGATATTGTTGAATGCATAAGTGTCAAATATGTTCATGATGTGTTTGTGCTTGAATAAATGTATGATGAGATTATGTGACAATATGTTAAGTTGTTAAGTTTTACATAATGTTTTGAAAAAGAAATCGGTTCATGAATGTTTCTTATTATGAGTGGAACTATACATATTTGATGTTAAAAATGGGTTCATGGTATGACAAAAAAGGTGAATGATGATATTGGTTGCATTTGGGTTTGATCCGAAAAGTTTGGGTGTTTATACTAAGAAAAATCGGCTAATAAATATGGTTGTCAAGTAGGATGCATGCTAGAAAATTGTATCTTGATGGTTGTTCATGATTTTGGGTGAATAAGTGTTGTTTATGTTATGAAGAACTTGAATATATGCTTTGAATATGTGAAGAACACTTTGAATGATAGTTAAGAATGTGAAAACCCTTGTGATTTTGATCCATCTTTGACTAGTAACCTGATTAGGAAAACTGTTAGTGGAATGCTATTGGTAGTTTCCGGATTTGGGCCTGATTATACTGTACCATTAATCTGACCATCTGCATCAACACGTGAACTTGAAAACGACTGCTACCGACTCGCAATCACGCAGTTGCGACTCGCAACCACAGCGTGATGACTCGAGACCACGCGGTTGCGACTCGCAACCATAGCAGGACAAGCCGAAACCACAGGTTACGAGTCCCGTTGCGACTCGAGACCTCAGCATGATGAACCGAGACTACGGTTGCGACACCGGTTGCGACTCGCAACCATCCATGATCAACACACAGCATGACTCGAGACCATGCTTGCGAGTCCGGTTGCGACTCGAGACCACACTTTTTGGGCCTTAGTTAATGGGCCAGACTGATGGGCTTCTGTGTTAACTGCTTTTACGTGTTTGGGCCTAAGTAGTTGGGCTGAACTTGTGAACCGTATGTGCTACTGTTGACTGTTAACTGTTACTGCTAAACGTGCTTGCCAAACATGTTGAACATTTGTGCACTACTTGGTTCGAATCTGATTATACGTGATATCCGTGTTAGGACGTTATTGACTACTTGCGACTTGATTGACTTTCTGTGTTTGACTGCCGAGCAAACCAAGGTGAGTTCACACCCTTTACAAAGCATGGGATTCCCTGGGTTGGGAACGGGGTTAAGGAACGTGGTTCCTCGTCTACCTTGGGTAGGACGTCAGTGGTTCAGGAATGTGATTCCTCGTCCGGATGGACGGATAAACGTACTAGACTAAAACTCTATCACGAAGTCCCTCCTTTTTGTATCGACTAATCGCCGGGCCAATGGCGAGCGGGTCATTAGTTAGATAGCGCTATTTAGGTCTGACAAGCCTCACACCGTGCCGCAGAGGACGGGCGTGAACTAATGGATCTGGGGCACGTCAATGATGATAGACATTGATGTTTTCAGGGCACATAAACATGACTACAGTCAGCAATCGATACGGTAACGAGTCTAGTATACACATGGGGTAGCCCCCACGGCTGGAGAGCCAGATGATGTACATGGGGTAGCCCCCACGGCCGAAATGCCTGATAACTACATGGGGTAGCCCCCACGGCCGGAGTGCCGGAGTAACTGGGAACGAACTGGTCACGTTTTTAAAACTATGGGGTAACCCCCACGGCAGGATGCCAGATAAAGTAAACTGTTTTCGAAACAACTAAAACGAACGCCCACCCGTGAACTCACTCAACTAGTTGTTGACTCGTTACTACATGCTTTGCAGGACCATAGGTACTCAGTGGGAGCTTGCATGGAGGAGGATCGTTGTGGGACAGGGATTGCTACAAGACTATGTTAAACTTGAAACTTTTGGAACTTATGTTACAACTTTAAACTTATGCTTCCGCTTACAACTTAAACTTATTTGTTTTGGAACACCAATCGTAGTGGTTAAACTTTTATAATTACTTATATGCTTGTTCAGTATGATTGGTGGCTGGATCCTGGTCAGTCACGCCTCCAAGCGGTAGTACTCCGCAGGTGGGATTTTGGGGGTGTGACAGATTGGTATCAGAGCCATTGGTTATAGTGAACTTGGTTTTAATAAAGGAGAAACGTTTTTGTTAAAACCAGACTATAACCGGTTTAGTGCTCAACGGTCCACAACGACACTTCGCTCCTCATGCAAGGCTCGACGTTCTAGGTAATATGATGTATGTATATTGCCTACTTGTTAGTTACGTAGTACATTGCTCATGGCATGCTTGATTAGTATAGCTACTGTTGTTTGAACGCGTGTGTACTTACTCTGTCCTACTATCGTGCTTTCGCGAACCTCTCTCACACGTATTGCTTTTATTATGAAGAACCATGTCTGGACGCGTTAACATGACACAAGCCCAGTTGACGGCTTTGATCAACGAGCGAGTTGCCGCAGCGCTCGCAGCTGCACACGCAGGAGGTATATCCTGCAGTCCGAAATTGTTCTAGGATCATTTGGATCCTACTCTCGTGAACCAACCTTTGTGTTAAACTCTGTCTTTTCTTTCACCTACCTTAGGTCAGGCACCGGTGTGCACTTTTAAGACTTTTATGGACTGTCGACCCACGACTTTTAGCGGCACTGAAGGAGCAGTAGGTCTCCTACACTGGTTTGAGAAACTGGAGTCTGTGTTCGAAATGTGCGAATGCCCTGAAGCGCGCAGGGTGAAGTATGCTACTGGTACTCTCGAGGGTTTGGCCCTCACGTGGTGGAATGCTCAAGTGCAGATGTTAGGGTTGGTTGCTGCCAATGCCACCCCATGGGAAACTTTCAAGGAAATGATCAGGGAAGAATACTGCAGTCGTGACGACATTCACAAACTGGAAGATGAGTTCTACAATCTCAAGATGTCGGGGTCGGAGATTGAGGCATACACTAAGAGATCGCATGAGCTTGCTTTGTTGTGTCCTACTATGGTGGATCCTCCCTACAAGCGAATTGAACTCTATCTCAAGGGCTTGGTGCCAGAGATCCAAAGTCATGTGACTTCAGCGAACTTGACTACTATCCAGCAGGTTGTACAGTTGGCTCACCGTCTTACTGACCAAGCGGTGGAGCAGAACAAGTTACCGAAGCGTATAGGTGCTGCAACTACTTCTGGTGCTTCTAGTGGGGATAAACGGAAATGGGATGGAACTTCAAGCAGGGGTTCAACTTCAGTGCAAACTCAGTCTCAGCAGAGAAAGACGGACGATCACAAGAGCCCCAGTCAGCAGTCGTCTGGTGGTCAAAGTCATGGTGGATACAAGGGGAATCACCCCAAGTGCAATCGCTGCAGCCTACACCACAGTGGGCCATGCACCAGGGGCAACTGTCATCGATGCAACAAGCCTGGTCATGTTGCAAAAGATTGCAGGAGCGCATATCCCGTCAATCAGAATCGTCAGCAACCTCAGCAGAATCAGCGACAGCAGCAGGGTAACAACAAAGGGTGCTTTCAGTGTGGAGCTGAAGGTCATTTCAAGAAAGATTGTCCCCAACTGAACCAAAACAACAACGATAATCAGGGGAATGGTAACACTGGGAACAACAACAATGGTGCTAGGGGACGTGTGTTCGTGATTGGCCAAGGTGAAGCAAGGAATGATCCCAACGTGGTGACGGGTAAGTTCCTTCTCGACGACTTTTATGTTACAGTCTTATTTGATTCGGGTGCCGATACTAGTTATGTGTCACTAGAAGTTAGTAAGATGCTTAAGCGTATTCCTACACCCCTGAGCGACAAGCACACTGTAGAGCTAGCTAATGGTAAGAGTTTGGAAGCCTCTCACGTAGTCAAGGGTTGCCAGCTTATTCTCGCTAACCAGACTTTCTCTATCGATCTTATTCCTATTGTCTTGGGTAGTTTCGACGTTGTCATTGGGATGGATTGGTTATCCCAACACCGAGCAGAGATTCTTTGCAACGAGAAGATCGTTCGTATTCCTGGTTTAGGTAGTGAACCTCTCATGATTCGTGGCGACAAGAGAAGTGCTGTTGAGAACATCATCTCTCTTCTTAAGGCTCAGAAATGCTTACGAAAGGGCCACACTGCGATTTTGGCTCTAGTTACTGATACCACAGAGAAGGAGAAGAAGCTAGAGGATTTTCCGGTTGTACGCGACTATCCTGAGGTATTCCCTGAGGAATTACCTGGTCTTCCGCCCCATCGCCAAGTCGAGTTTCAGATTGATCTAGCTCCTGGAGCCGCGCCTGTAGCCCGTGCACCTTATCGTTTAGCGCCATCAGAGTTGGAAGAACTCTCCACGCAACTACAAGAACTCTTGGATAAGGGTTTTATTCGTCCTAGCTCATCGCCTTGGGGAGCTCCAGTGTTATTTGTGAAGAAGAAGGACGGTACCTTCAGAATGTGTATCGACTATCGCGAACTCAACAAGGTGACTGTGAAGAATCGTTATCCTCTACCGCGTATTGACGACTTGTTCGACCAGTTGCAGGGGTCGAGCTACTATTCAAAGATCGATCTGAGATTGGGATATCACCAGCTGAGAGTTCGGGAAGAGGATGTCTCTAAGACGGCCTTTAGGACTCGATATGGGCACTATGAGTTTCTGGTCATGCCGTTTGGGCTGACGAACGCACCGGCAGTTTTTATGGATTTGATGAATCGAGTGTGCAAACCGTATCTGGACAAGTTTGTTATAGTCTTCATCGACGACATCCTGATCTATTCTAAGAGCAAAGAAGAGCACGAACAACATCTACGACTTATTTTGGAACTCCTTCGGAAGGAACAGCTTTACGCAAAATTCTCGAAATGCGACTTCTGGCTTCGTGAAGTCCATTTCCTAGGGCATGTGGTGAACAAGGATGGGATTCACGTTGATCCATCCAAAGTGGAATCTATTAAGAACTGGCCTGCGCCTCGCACACCAAAGGAAATTCGCCAATTTTTGGGATTGGCAGGTTATTACAGGAGATTCATTAAGGATTTTTCTAAGATCGCGCAGCCTCTCACGTTGTTAACACAGAAAGGCGTTGTTTATCATTGGGGAAATGCACAAGAGTTAGCTTTTCAGCATCTAAAGGATAGACTTTGTAGTGCACCTATCCTTTCACTGCCAGAGGGCACAGAAGATTTTGTGGTTTACTGTGATGCATCAATTCAAGGTCTTGGTTGTGTATTGATGCAACGAGATAAAGTCATAGCTTACGCCTCACGACAACTTAAAGTTCACGAGAAGAACTACACTACGCATGATTTAGAGCTGGGAGCTGTTGTTTTTGCACTTAAGTTATGGCGGCATTACCTGTACGGAACCAAGTGCGCCATCTACACCGACCACAGAAGTTTAGAACACATATTCAAGCAGAAGGAACTGAATATGCGGCAGCGACGATGGGTCGAGCTGCTGAATGACTACGAGTGCTCTATCAGGTATCACCCGGGCAAGGCCAATGTTGTGGCAGACGCCCTGAGTCGGAAGGACACTACGCCTAAGCGCGTAAGAGCTTTACAACTCACGATACATTCTAGTCTACCTTCGCAAATACGAGCTGCTCAGATAGAAGCACTGAAACCAGAAAACGTTAGAGCTGAAGCTCTACGCGGGTCAAGGCAACGCTTAGAACAGAAGGAAGATGGTGCTTATTATGTAACAGGACGCATTTGGGTCCCACTCTATGGCGACTTACGAGAACTTGTGATGGATGAAGCGCACAAATCTCGCTACTCGGTACACCCTGGTTCGGACAAGATGTACCACGATATTAAAACTACGTATTGGTGGCCTAGCATGAAGGCCCACATAGCAACCTACGTCAGCAAGTGTTTGACTTGTGCGCGAGTCAAGACAGAATATCAGAAACCTTCAGGCCTACTTCAGCAACCAGAGATACCACAATGGAAATGGGAGCAAATTTCCATGGATTTCGTTACTGGCTTACCTAGATCACAGCGCGGGAACGATACTATCTGGGTGATCGTGGATCGACTCACAAAATCCGCACACTTCTTGGCAATCAAGGAAACGGATAAATTCTCCACTCTAGCGGAAATATACCTCAAGGAAGTTGTTTCGAGGCACGGGGTGCCCACTTCTATTATCTCTGATCGAGATGCACGTTTTACTTCGGAACTGTGGCAGGCAATGCACAAGTCTTTTGGCTCACGTTTAGATATGAGCACAGCGTATCACCCACAGACGGACGGGCAGTCCGAGCGAACTATTCAGACCTTAGAAGACATGCTTCGCGCTTGTGTAATCGACTTTGGCAACAGCTGGGAAAGACATCTGCCACTCGTGGAATTCTCGTATAATAACAGCTACCACACCAGCATTAAAGCTGCTCCGTTTGAGGCATTGTACGGACGTAAATGCCGGTCACCCCTCTGTTGGGCAGAGGTGGGGGATAGTCAAATCACTGGTCCAGAACATGTGGTAGACACTACTGAGCGGATTGCTCAAATACGACAACGCATGGCGGCCGCTCGTGACCGTCAGAAGGCCTACGCCGATAAGGGCAGGAAACCACTTGAGCTCCAGGTTGGGGAGCGGGTATTACTCAAAGTCTCACCCTGGAAGGGTGTGGTTCGTTTTGGTAAACGCGGCAAACTCAACCCACGGTACGTTGGACCTTTTGAAATTCTTGAGAAAATAGGCAAGGTGGCCTACAGACTGAAATTACCAGCAGAACTCGGTGCAGTTCACAACGTTTTCCATGTGTCGAATCTGAAGAAGTGTCTGTCAGATGAGACGCACGTAGTTCCTCTGAAGGAACTTACGATCGACGAACAGTTGAAATTCGTCGAAGAACCTGTCGAGATCACGGACCGGGATGTTAAGGTCCTCAAGAGCACTAGAATACCTCTTGTTCGAGTTCGTTGGAACTCACGTCGCGGTCCAGAGTTTACCTGGGAGCGCGAAGATCGGATGAAACAAAAGTATCCCCAACTGTTTGAGAACAGTACAAACGCTACTGAGGCTGAAGCTACGGAATTTCGGGACGAAATTCCAGATCAACGGGGGGTGGATGTGACACCCCAGGAAAACCGGGAAAACCTTGCAACCTAACTAGCTTCCTCAGTGAGTGCCATCAAATTTCGGGACGAAATTTCTTTCAACTTGGGGATGATGTGACAACTCGAAATTTAGAACCTTTCGTTGTAACTTGCTTGTACGTTATGTGACTAGTTTAAATGATAACGTGAACCTTTTTATGTGATAAGTGCTTTGTTACGTGTGTATTGTATATATATGTGTACGTGTTATATGTGAACCGAGAACCCGACACGAAACAACAAGGAACCCGACTCGAGACCATGAGGTCTCGAGTGACTAGTAATCGGTTTTGGGCCTTGGGCCGAGAACCTTTGGCCGGTTGGGCCTTTGGGCCGTAAATCCCACTCGAAACCCACTAAGGGTGCACACTTGGAACTAGCCTATATATAAACTACCCTTAGTTAGTTCTTGCCATTTGTTGAACAATACAACACACACACTCTCCTACTTCTCTCTCTAAGCCTTAAGAACACAAACACACCTCCAAGACTCTCGGATCTAATCGGTTAGCACAAGGACTCTCGGGTTTGGAACTTTGGATCGGCACACACACACCTCACCAACCGGTTAGTATTTCTTGTTGGATATTGTTGAATGCATAAGTGTCAAATATGTTCATGATGTGTTTGTGCTTGAATAAATGTATGATGAGATTATGTGACAATATGTTAAGTTGTTAAGTTTTACATAATGTTTTGAAAAAGAAATCGGTTCATGAATGTTTCTTATTATGAGTGGAACTATACATATTTGATGTTAAAAATGGGTTCATGGTATGACAAAAAAGGTGAATGATGATATTGGTTGCATTTGGGTTTGATCCGAAAAGTTTGGGTGTTTATACTAAGAAAAATCGGCTAATAAATATGGTTGTCAAGTAGGATGCATGCTAGAAAATTGTATCTTGATGGTTGTTCATGATTTTGGGTGAATAAGTGTTGTTTATGTTATGAAGAACTTGAATATATGCTTTGAATATGTGAAGAACACTTTGAATGATAGTTAAGAATGTGAAAACCCTTGTGATTTTGATCCATCTTTGACTAGTAACCTGATTAGGAAAACTGTTAGTGGAATGCTATTGGTAGTTTCCGGATTTGGGCCTGATTATACTGTACCATTAATCTGACCATCTGCATCAACACGTGAACTTGAAAACGACTGCTACCGACTCGCAATCACGCAGTTGCGACTCGCAACCACAGCGTGATGACTCGAGACCACGCGGTTGCGACTCGCAACCATAGCAGGACAAGCCGAAACCACAGGTTACGAGTCCCGTTGCGACTCGAGACCTCAGCATGATGAACCGAGACTACGGTTGCGACACCGGTTGCGACTCGCAACCATCCATGATCAACACACAGCATGACTCGAGACCATGCTTGCGAGTCCGGTTGCGACTCGAGACCACACTTTTTGGGCCTTAGTTAATGGGCCAGACTGATGGGCTTCTGTGTTAACTGCTTTTACGTGTTTGGGCCTAAGTAGTTGGGCTGAACTTGTGAACCGTATGTGCTACTGTTGACTGTTAACTGTTACTGCTAAACGTGCTTGCCAAACATGTTGAACATTTGTGCACTACTTGGTTCGAATCTGATTATACGTGATATCCGTGTTAGGACGTTATTGACTACTTGCGACTTGATTGACTTTCTGTGTTTGACTGCCGAGCAAACCAAGGTGAGTTCACACCCTTTACAAAGCATGGGATTCCCTGGGTTGGGAACGGGGTTAAGGAACGTGGTTCCTCGTCTACCTTGGGTAGGACGTCAGTGGTTCAGGAATGTGATTCCTCGTCCGGATGGACGGATAAACGTACTAGACTAAAACTCTATCACGAAGTCCCTCCTTTTTGTATCGACTAATCGCCGGGCCAATGGCGAGCGGGTCATTAGTTAGATAGCGCTATTTAGGTCTGACAAGCCTCACACCGTGCCGCAGAGGACGGGCGTGAACTAATGGATCTGGGGCACGTCAATGATGATAGACATTGATGTTTTCAGGGCACATAAACATGACTACAGTCAGCAATCGATACGGTAACGAGTCTAGTATACACATGGGGTAGCCCCCACGGCTGGAGAGCCAGATGATGTACATGGGGTAGCCCCCACGGCCGAAATGCCTGATAACTACATGGGGTAGCCCCCACGGCCGGAGTGCCGGAGTAACTGGGAACGAACTGGTCACGTTTTTAAAACTATGGGGTAACCCCCACGGCAGGATGCCAGATAAAGTAAACTGTTTTCGAAACAACTAAAACGAACGCCCACCCGTGAACTCACTCAACTAGTTGTTGACTCGTTACTACATGCTTTGCAGGACCATAGGTACTCAGTGGGAGCTTGCATGGAGGAGGATCGTTGTGGGACAGGGATTGCTACAAGACTATGTTAAACTTGAAACTTTTGGAACTTATGTTACAACTTTAAACTTATGCTTCCGCTTACAACTTAAACTTATTTGTTTTGGAACACCAATCGTAGTGGTTAAACTTTTATAATTACTTATATGCTTGTTCAGTATGATTGGTGGCTGGATCCTGGTCAGTCACGCCTCCAAGCGGTAGTACTCCGCAGGTGGGATTTTGGGGGTGTGACAAAGATGCTTGCAGAGCGTGAAGAGAAACGAAGACCGAAAGCTAAAGCTAGGAGACGCAACAGGAAGATGACTTGAAGACTATGCAGGAAGGAACTACAACTACATCCAAGGGGGAGTCTATTAGTACATATGTCTGTAGCTTCCGTCTGCATCGAGTCTTATGTATTTTGTCTTGTGTGTGTATTTTTGTATATGTATATACATGTATGTATTTGTTTGTCTAGACAAATCAGGGAACAGTGCTTTAACTGTCAAGTGAAATCCGTCGGATGACATGTGTCATCTGAACGGATCCGATCGGATGACCATCCAACCGGGTAACACTATCTCCTTCGCTGATTGCCTATAAATAGTAGGTTAGTGGTAGTTGTCTAGAACCTTTTGTTGATTTGCTGAAGCGAAGCTCTGTTAGACTTTCATCAGGAACTGTTGTATTTTCACCATCAATCAATGAAATCAGACATGTTAAGCGTTGAAACTGTTGTTATTGATTCTTAGACGGTGTCGAGGGATTCCGCACCTCGACACTGATCGATTCCGCTATGCTCTACGACTGAAACAGATCCAGATTGCATGGCCTAAAATTGGTTTTTATAAACACGACCATTTGTTTATACATAACATGACGATGAGTTTATACATAACATGATGATCGATTTATACATAACATGACGATTGGTTTTCAAGAATACATATAAACCATACAATTTATGAGAAAACATTTTCGATACTTACAGGATTTTACAAAGAAACATTGTTGTCAAGTTTCATGGCTATAAGGTTTACTATAAAATACCAACTTGCATAGTCGGTAAAAATATTTCAGTACCAAACACATTTGATACAAGTTTGGTTACAAGGTTTTCACACATCGACTCTCGTAGTCGAACGAGGTATTGCAATACAAATTCATAGCCATGAACTTGACCACAAAATCTATGTTACTCACCAACATTCATTGTTGATCGTTATTTTCACATATGTTTCAGGTACAAATGTTTGATGCTTATGCAAGTATGCTACACATAGGAATTGACTCGGGCCTTAGTCTACTTTAAAATAAAGAATAATTGTTTGTCTTCTAAAGGATAATGTAATTTGAATAATAAACGAAACATAACTTTAGTACCATGTGTTGTGAATAATTTCTAACGTGACTCCCCGACGTTTCAGCCGCGGGTTGTTATACGCGGTCGGGGTGTTACTGTAGGTCCCCTTGATGTATGGATCTTTCACAGAATTGTCAATCTAATCAAGAGTGCGGAATCCTCTTGATCAGAATATAACAGAAAACGTGTAGGAACAGAAATCAGCAATTCACTTTCAAACCAGGTTTTCTATTGATAATCAAACCAAAGTATTACAATCAATAAAAACCCTAACTCTCTCACAAATTCTTCCAAGCTACTAAAGCTCTCACGAAATTCTCACACACTCTGGTTTTGCTGATTAACCTAAACCCTAAAGCCTAACCTTGTTTATATAACACAAGGTTTGCTACTTGGGCTAGGTTAAACCTCATGTACTTCGAATTGGACAAGCCCAATTCGACCCCATACACCCAATTCGTTGGGTTTGGTTAGCCCAAACATTACAACTAACTATTACAAAGCTAAACCCGCTAACTGTTTAACATTTAACTATTTACAAGATATCCAAAGACCAAATCTAAGCTGTTGTCACAAATATGCACCAACAAACTTGTGACACCCCAGGAAAACCAGGAGAACCATACAACTTAACTAGCTTCCTCAGTGAGTACGTACCAAATTTCAGGACGAAATTTCTTTCAACTTGGGGATAATGTGACAACTCGTTTTTCAAACCTCTCTTTGTACTTTGTGTAACGTGTTTGACATTATGTGATATGTGAACTTAGTTGTATAATTGAATGTTATGTTTGACATTGTATTATGTGAATGTATGTAACCCAAATTGCACAACTCTAACTCGATCGCACAAGCCCATTCGAGCCATACTCTTTGCACTCGAACCACAAGGCCGGCCCATGATGGATTCGACCCACTCCTTCATACGCATACACATACCCCTTAGGGAGTTTTGTTCCTCATTAGTTACAAAACAAGAACACATACACCAAACCCTACCCCCTCTTTCTCTCTCGCAGCCAACGGCAAGCACACCCCTCTCAACCGAAGCCTTTGTGTTCGGATCAATTCTCGTTCTCATCTATAACCGGTTAGTGTGTAACTATTTGATTGTATGTTGCATGATGTTGTGACGTATATGCTTTACATGATGATTTAGGAGTGATATAAGATTGATAGTGATGTAAACTGTTAATGATTTATGTCCATAATAATCGGCTCACATGTGTACTTGATGATATTTATATGTTTCGGATGGCATGATCTAGAATTAAAACCGAATACATATAATCGGTTGTTGTGATTTGATCATCGAAGTGGTTGCATGATAATTAGGGTTTTCATATTGGTATAAAAGTTCACTAATCTTATGATACGAATTGAATGTTTGAATGTTTGTTAAGCACTATGTTTAATTAGGGTTTACACGGATCACATGATAATTTCTTGATTTGATCGATTGTTGGCTAGAACGGAAACTGTTAATTTGATTGATATGGAAACTATTAGATTGATCAAACGAATTGATTGAAACAAAGTAACTGATTAGCATGATTTTAGGAAACGTGTAACTGATTGCCAAGATTTAGGATAAAAAAACAAATCGCACAAGCTTCCCTTCCGTCGCACAAGACTGGTCGCAAAAGGGAATCGCACAAGCTGGGTACAATCACATTAAGTATAGTGTACAAATCAGTTATGCATGATCGCACAAGACAAGTGGATCGCACAAGGTGGTGCCGATCGCACAAGTCTTGGGCCATACACGTCTGTTGGACCCCATTAGGCTGATTGGGCCTTAAGGCCCAATATTCAGTCGCACAAGGGTGTTCCGAGTCGCACAAGGTTATTTGGATCGCACAAGCTCTAATGAGCCGCACAAGATCAATGTTGGGCCATGTACATTTATGTTTGGGCTTTAACTATTTGGGTTGGGTTTATATTGGATCACACAACATGTTGGGCCAGGTATTATTTTGGGCTTCTATGGATGAATCGCACAAGTTTGGATTTGTTGCATGACTGTTAACGTGTTACCATGATCAATACGTATTCGTAACCTGTTAGCTTATGTGTAAACATACGTGCATTACTTGAACCTAGACCTGACTTGTATGGTAACCATGTTAGGACGTGGTTGACCCCTTAAAGCTCAAGTAACCTTTCGTGTATCTGCCGAGCAAACCAAGGTGAGTTCACACTCTTACCAAGGCATGGGATTCCCGGTGGGTTGGGAATGGGATTGAATGATTACTTGTACTTTCATCACTACTAGTTTACGTACGACTGTCCTCGGGTTGGGAAGGACACCTATAGATACAACTAGACTAGAACACATGGGAAGCCCCCACTAATCTTCGCAAACATGTCTGGGAGGCCGCGATACGAACACTAATCTTCGCAAACATGTCTGTGAGACTGCGATACGAATACTAATCTTTGCAAACATGTCTGGGAGACCGCGATACAAAACAAATACAACTAGTACATGGGAAACCCCCACTAATTTGGCAAACATGTCTGGGAGAACGCGATACAAATTAATACGATACATGGTTTACAACACGAACATACGATTTTACGAAACAAATACTGTAACTAAACAACCAACTGTGAACTCGCTCAACTTTGTTGTTGACTCGTTGTTACATGCCTTGCAGGTCGTTAGGTACTCATGGAGCTTGCACAGGGAGGCGCGGTCGTTGTGGGACATGGATCATGGATGCCATGTTAAACATTTATGACATTTCAAACTTATTACTTATGTTAGGTTTAACATTTATGTTTCCGCTAAACATTGAAACTCTACTTTTGTTTTGGAACACCTTTCATTTTGTTTGGTTGAATTACATTTACTATTTACATTGTTCAATATGATTGGTGGCTTGATCCTGGTCAGTCACGCCTCCAGGCGGTGATACTCCTCGTGTGGATTTTGGGGGTGTGACAGATTGGTGTCAGAGCCATTGGTTATAGAGAACTTGGTTTTAATAAGGGGAAAAAGTTTTTGTTAAAACCGGACTATAACCAGAATAGTGCTCAACGATCCACAACGACGCTTCGCTCCACGTGCAAGACTTAACATTCTAGGTGATATGGTTTATGTTTTATTGCCTACTTGCTAGTTACATAGAACTTTGCTCCTGGTATGCTTAGATTAACGTAACAACTATTGCGTGAGAACACTTGTATGCTTACTCTCTCCTGTCATCGCACTTTCGCGAATCCCTCTCACGCATGTTTCCTTTTGGTATGGAGACCATGAGTGGATGCGTTAACATGACTCAAGCCCAATTGACGGCTCTGATTAACGAACAAGTTGCTGCGGCACTTGCAGCCGCACAAGCAGGAGGTCAACACGCTCAGCAACCTGTTTGCACCTTCAAAACTTTCATGGACTGTCGTCCCAGTACTTTCAGTGGCACAGAAGGAGTAGTTGGACTCCTCCATTGGTTTGAAAAGCTCGAGTCCGTCTTTGAGATGTGTGAATACCCTAAGGCACGAAGGGTGAAGTATGCCACTGGTACTCTCGAAGGCATCGCGCTAACTTGGTGGAATGCGCAAGTTCAAATGTTGGGGTTGGCGGCTGCTAATGCTACCCCATGGAACGATTTCAAGGAACTGATCAAGCAGGAATACTGCACTCGTAATGACATCCACAAGCTGGAAGTGGAGTTCTTTAATTTGAAAATGACGGGGTCAGAGATAGAAGCGTATTCAAAAAGGTCAAATGAGCTGGCCATCATGTGTCCAACTATGGTGGACCCTCCTATTAAGCGCATTGAGTTGTATCTTAAAGGCTTAGTACCAGAGATTCAAAGCCATGTGACGTCTGCTAACCTTGCCACTATTCAGGATCTTACTCGTCTTGCTCATCGTCTCACAGACCAGGCAGTAGAACAGAACAGGCTGCCTAAACGTATCAGTGCTACTACTACCGCTACTACTTCTGCTACTCCCAGTGATAACAAGAGAAAATGGGATGGGGATTCCAGCAAGGGTTCGACTACAGTTCAATCCCAGACACAACAGCGAAAGACTGAAAACTACCAGAGTCTTGGTCAGCAATCTTCTGGTAGTCAAAGACAGGGTGGATACCGAGGAAACCTTCCTAAGTGCAATACATGTAACAGGCACCACGGTGGTCAGTGCAACCGGGGTCGTTGTCAGAGGTGTCTCAAGATGGGTCATGAAGCTAAGGATTGGAGGAGCTCACGACCTGCGAATCAGAACCAGCAACAACAAGCACCAGCTCCACAAAACCAGCAGCAACAACAGCAGCGAGGCAACAAGGGATGCTTTCAGTGTGGTGCTGAAGGCCACTTCAAACGGGACTATCCCCAATTAAACCAGAATCGTAACAACAACAATAATCACGGCGATGGGAATAACTGTGACACCTGTGTCACTTCAACCATCAAACAAATTCCAAACCAAAGAAATATCATATTTCATACTTGGGGTTTGTAAAAATATGTGTATCGTTTGCACATATCAATTCTTGTCCGATTTCAAGCTCTAAATCGCTTTCTGGAAGGTTATACGCGCACTGATGCGTAAATATAACCAGTTTAACGCAACCAACACTCCGGAATATTGAAATAGGCTTAACATACCTTAAATGACCTCCATATAACATAGAAATAAGTTTTGGATGGTTTGGTGTGTTGAAATAGAGTTTGTTCGATCGCAAGGACTAATTGTGTCAAACTGCGAAACTATACCGATTCGTATAGTAACGAACCTTCTGGAACTTGATCATAAGTTAAATATGCCCTAAATATCCTTTACATAGCTTAGAATTAGGCTTTGAGGTGTTTGGTGTGCAAAAATAAACTTTTGGTCATTCAGGGACTAAATGCGTCAAAAGGTGCATAAGTTTGCATTTTCGCGCATATCTTACGTTCTGAATATATCCGGACATCCAAAAATTTATGTAAGCATTAAAATATTTTATTTTAGTGTTTGGCATAAGAAAATTCCATTCTTCGCTTGATTTGGATCGTTTTAGCGTTCGTTACTTCCGTCGTAATTAACCGAACAACGCAACCGTACGACCAAACGAGCCGACATCCGGGATATTTTTGAGCACATTTCTAGTTCCCTAAACTATAACATCATTTTAGAGCCTTGAAATGAGGTTAACGGGGCTTAAACGTGTCAAAAATGAGCCGAAATGCAAGATTCTGAAGTTCAGGGACCAAAATTGACATTCTGCCATAGTTATCTTAGGAAGGGACCAAAATGAAAAATCTAAATTCCAGCTTTTTTCAGCTGTTCCCCTCATTCTCACATGGTTTTAATGAAAATATGGGCTCCCAAGGTTTCACAAAACCATGGGCACATGTGTACGGATGAGATCGAAGCTCGTTTTGCGATGAACGATCCTAACGGTTCTAGATTTCCTATAAATACCCACCATGCTTTCATTCATTCCTCACATTTGAATCTGATTCAAACTCTCTAGGTGGAAGTATATGCTTCCTACCTGAGAGAGAATCGGGTTCAAATCTTGCGGGGACCTTCTGTAAGTATTCTTTCGTTCTTCTCTTTCGTTTTTCGCTTAAAAGTCAAACTGCGTTTGACTTTCTGCATTGACCAGTTTATGGCCAATGCAAAGTTCGTTTGAACTTCATAACATTAGCACAATCACGATGGTTATAGTCCCTAGTGACTATACCTACTGATTACCACGTTATCTAGGCTCAGTGACGAGTCGTAGCTTCGGCCAGAATACGTATTCTCGCGTATTTTGTAACCAAGGTACTTTTAGGTATCACAACCGTTTGTTTTGACACCAAACCTGTTTTCTAACTTTTTTAAACATGTTTCGACATGTTTAGCTCGTCACTTTTAGTTTAGTGCTTGTGTAGAGTCGTAAGTCAAGCGGACTAAACACCCGCTTAGACTTTCGAACACGACCCGTTTGGTCGATCATTAGGATCCGATCAAACATGTTTAGTGACCATAGTTGCATAAGGAATAAGCTTATGAGGTTATACCTTATGGTCACTTCATTTAAGTAGTTGTATGATAGGTAGTTTATATGCCTTAGGTAAATTACCAAAATACCCTTTTTATGCATAATTGATATTTAAGCATATGTAACCCAAACTTTTGTCATTTAACTAATTATGCAACATAATTAAACATGTTTAGGCATATAGTACTTGTCATAAGACTAGTTAGGCGGTCCGAACGCATTTTACGCAAATGACGTGTTAAAGTAGCGTAAGCTACATAAACGGGTCGTGATGGGTCGTAAGCACTTAGGATAGGTTTCATTTTAGTATGTAGGCCTTGTTAAACCATATCATATGAGTTCCCACACTCATTTGGTTTACGAGACCTCATACTATCCGATCACCCGATTTAGGTCCGGTTTATTTATGTAGTTATCAATATTAGGTGTCGTTTGATTCCGTGCTCCTCTAGCTTTGCTTGGTGGTTATCCTAGGACTTCTAAGCAATCTCAAGTGAGTACATAGTTCCCCTCTTTTATTGTTTTCAAATGTTTTGGGGTGAAGCATGTGTACCTATCTGTTATTTTCATGATTTCAAAGTGTAATTGATTATACATGTTAATACTTATCTTTTGACAAACTGAATGATTATCTATGGTTTAAACACTGATTTTTCAAAGATTATAAAATTAATTGTTGGAATAGTACTTATTTTTGTTCAGCAGACCGGTTGGTAGTATGATATAGTGCTATAGGATTTGACACCCCATTCCTGTTGTCATGGAATGTCTGAAACCAATTTGTTGCTCCATCCAAATAGGGATTGCCTTTGTGGTATTTCTATAGTCTCAAAGGTGTATTTTGATACACTAGGTCTGAATGAATTCTTAAATCACATTATTTTTGTATATTAAGTTATACTCCCAAAATTATAGTTTGATATGCTCTCATATGGGTAATTGTACAAAAACCAACATATATTTTGTTAATCGTTAAAACATAGTTTGATATGTTATCTTCATAATCCAAAGCATAGTTTTAATATGTTATTTTCGAACCAAAACATAGTTTAATATGTTATTTATAAATCCAAAGTATACTTTTGATATACTACTGAAAACTTATTTATGTTACCAACTAAAGTATGGTTAATATACTATTTACTTAATGACTGGTTTTTGGTTAGTTTTTAGATGACGGGACGAGTGTAATGTGATGAAAACATGGTAGATACGCCGCTGGTACTTCTTATATATAAGTGTTTTCATCGCATTACATAACGTGGCGTTATTTGGTACACTTGGGTTAATGGTTTTGGAACTAAAATATATTTTAATATATAACTTATTCAACTTTCTTAAAACCGAAGTATATTTTTATATATACTATAAATCTTTTTATCAAAATATTGTTTTTCAAACAATACATTTTATACAAACTCATTTTACTTAATTATTTAACTACCTATGTATTATTATTTTGTATCATCTGATTTCTTTTAAATTTTGGTATGATTTATAAAAGAAAACCTTTTTCTAGGATCATGACTACTTTTATTAAAACCTTTTCTTTAAACTTATAGGTCATGAATCCTACATCAATAAAACCTATGTATCTCACAGGCATTTTTATGCTGACGTACCTATTTTTACACATGTTTCAGGTACTGCTCTGTGATGATTGATGATATATGCTACACTTAGGATGGACTCGTGCCTTAGCGACTTTAAAACTTGAAAGATAATAGTTGTACTTATTTGATTGTATTAAAACAATGAGTTCATTTATTCAATAAAACGAAACTATTTAATCCATGGTTGTGAAACAATGATTCTGTTACAACACTCCCCGACGTTTCCGCCACGTTTTGTTGTTTTACGTGGTCGGGGTGTGACAGAAAAGTTGGTATCAAAGCCAATGGTTATAGGGAATTATGTTATTAGTGATGATTTGACCTAATCTATAACCTTCTAGGACCCTAACACAAGTTATCTTGTGTTTAGTTTTAAAACAATGCCGTCACTTATTCTTAGGTGACAACCACAATAAGAACACAAATTTCTATCCCTCTTTGAAAACTAATCATCTGTTCTAGGATGATTTATTATATGGTTTTGTACCCTTTAAGTTTGCAAAATCCTGTCAAAGTTTGGTCTAAATAATGTGAACACGTGCAAACTGGAATGGTGGATGCCTGTACCCTGAGTTTTCTGTCTAAGGCTAGAGTGTTCGTACAAATCCGCAGTATCGGACCAGTCACTCTTACCTGGGAACTCTTGGGTGAGTGTCCACTTATAGGCGAGCATGTCTTCGCGATACATTATATTGACCCATTTACTTTGATTAGTCACGGTCTCATCTGTTTGCCTTAGTTAACAAACAAATGATCGCAAATTTATGCATTGTTATTCTGTTTTCATTTCCCTTGTTTCCTCCCATGTCTCCCATTTTCTTCATGGTGCCTCTTCATCGCAACAACAATGTCCGAACTAGGTGCTGCAATTGTCCATTAATTAGGCGTCGTACTACCAGAAGGCCGTTGATTTAGCTATCACCGTGACTCGTCTCAGGGATGAAGCCATACAAGGGAACCGCTCCTTAGAGTAATTAATGCCACCGTCATCATCCGAATCAAATACCTTGTTTCAAATGTACCCACGGTGGACGATGGGGACATTTGGTTAACATGTGCCGCTTTGCAATCCAAAGCAAAGCTGTTACAAATCCTGCTGCTGCTCAACCTTCAAACTCTGCTTCGTATGTCGCTTGGCATATCTAGCACCTCAACCTCATAAACTTTATACCTTGTATATCGACTTAAGCACGCCTAGTACAAGGTGTCGAAACACCTCTCGTTACACAAAAATCCAAAATCCATATAGGATCTTTCTATCCTCATAATTAGATCCTTATGGATGATTATCAATCAAATCGGAGACCTAATTGAATTATTCATATGTCTTAATACGTATATTACGATTCAATAAGGATAAATCCGGATTCCTATTAAGATATTTCTATCACCATAGTTAGATTCTTATGTTTAAAGTGCCAAACGAAATCCACGAATTGGATTCCTGGTGTGCTTTAAATATCCGTGCCCAAATATAACAAATTAATAATCAAGTTAATCAATTATGTGATTATGTGCTTATGTGTTTTCTTATATGTTTTGTGTTTTTATGTGATCCAACCAAATCCTCATAGAATCTTCCATATCTCATATGAGGGATTCATAGTAGGATAACTAAAGGTACTATCTTAAATCCTTAATGGACTTCAACATTGTAGTTAAGTCCCATGGGTTATAAAGTACTATTCTATAATTGGACCCCTTGAGTGGTCTAGTTAGACAGATTGATTTGAAAATCTAGATAGGAATATCATGTGATGATATAATTGAACAGATCCCTTAAGTGGTCTATTTAAGGAGATCGTACGACGATCTAGTTAAGAAGATCATGTGTTGATCTAGTTAAAAGGGTCGTTCGTTGATCTAGTTAAAAAAAGATCATTTGGTGGTCTAGACAAATCGCTTCATGTTTATTCAATTGATTTTTCCCATACGCATTATGAAATGAATTGTGCGGACTGTGCAAGGAATTACGTAATTATGGAGGCCTACATAATTATGGAATTTAGTGCAAAAAAACCACAGGAAGTTTGGTCATGTGTTAAAACCTATAGTAACAAGAGTAATGATATGGGAGAAGTCTTGGACTTTGACCGATGTCATTTTATCTTACACTCCCCAATTCTGATTTCAAGCACTCACAAGTTTCCTATGATAATTCTTCATAAGAAACGTTCTCCTGTCCATAGTTTGGAACTCCATGTTTTGCTACTACAAGGACTTCACTTTGAGGGTTGACAATTTCGCTAAAAAAATCTTAACATGGCCCAGAGTTTTACTTAGGGTTTAATGGATTTATTTGAAAGCAAAACCGTCACAGTTGTCTTCACAAGTTTCCTCTAAAATTAAATTTCGGGACGAAATTTCCTAAAGTAGGGGAGACTGTGACACCTATGTCACTTCAACCATCAAACAAATGCCAAACAAAAGAAATATCGTATTTCATACTTGGGATTTGTAAAAATATGTGTATTGTTTGCACATATCAATTCTTGTCAGATTTCAAGCTCTAAATCGCTTTCTGGAAGGTTATACGCGCACTGATGCGTAAATATAACCAGTTTAACGCAACCAACACTCCGGAATAGTGAAATAGGCTTAACATACCTTAACTAACCTCCATATAACTTAGAAATAAGTTTTGGATGGTTTGGTGTGTTGAAATAGAGTTTGTTCGATCGCAGGGACTAATTGTGTCAAACTGCAAAACTATACCAATTCGTATAGTAACGAACCTTCCGGAACTTGATCATGAGTTAAATATGCCCTAAATATCCTTTACATAGGTTAGAATTAGGCTTTGAGGTGTTTTGGTGTGCAAAAATAAACTTTTGGTCATTCATGGACTAAAAGCGTCAAAAAGTGCATAAGTTTGCATTTTCACGCATATCTTACGTTCTGAATATATCCTGACATCCAAAAATTTATGTAAGCATTAAAATATTTTATTTTAGTGTTTGGCATAAGAAAATTCCATTCGTCGCTTGATTTGGATCGTTTTTGCGTTCGTTACGACTTCCGTCGTAATTAACCGAACAACGCAGCCGTACGACCAAACGAGCCGACATCCGGGATATTTTTGAGCACATTTCTAGTTCCCTATACTATAACTTCATTTTAGAGCCTTGAAATGAGGTTAACGGGGCTTAAACGTGTCAAAATAAGCCGAAATGCAAGATTATGAAGTTCAGGGACCAAAATTGACATTCTGCCATAGTTATCTTAGGAAGGGACCAAAATGAAAAATCTAAATTCCAACTTGTTCCAGCTGTTCCCCTCATTTTCACATGGTTTTAATGAAACTATGGGCTCCCATGGTTTCACAAAACCATGAGCACATGTGTACGGATGAGATCGAAGCTCGTTTTGCGATGAACGATCCTAACGGTTCTAGATTTCCTATAAATACCCACCATGCTTTCATTCATTCCTCACATTTGAATCTGATTCAAGCTCTCTAAGTGGAAGTATATGCTTCCTACCTGAGAGAGAATCAGGTTCAAATCTTGCGGGGACCTTCTGTAAGTATTCTTTCGTTCTTTTCTTTCGTTTTTCGCTTAAAAGTCAAACTGCGTTTGACTTTCTGCATTGACCAGTTTATGGCCAATGCGAAGTTCGTTTGAACTTCATAACGTTAGCATAATCACGATGGTTATAGTCCCTAGTGACTATACCTACTGATTACCACGTTATCTAGGCTCAGTGACGAGTCGTAGCTTCGGCCAGAATACGTATTCTCGCGTATTTTGTAACCAAGGTACTTTTAGGTATCACAACCATTTGTTTTGATACCAAACCTGTTTTCTAACTTTGTTAAACATCTTTCGACATGTTTAGCTCGTCAGTTTTAGTTTAGTGCTTATGTAGAGTCGTAAGTCAAGCGGACTAAACACCCGCTTAGACTTTCGAACACGACCCGTCTGGTCGATCATTAGGATCCGACCAAACATGTTTAGTGACCATAGTTGCATAGGGAATAACCTTCTGAGGTTATACCGTATGGTCACTTCATTTAAGTAGTTGTATGATAGGTAGTTTATATGCCTTAGGTAAATTACCAAAATACCCTTTTTATGCATAATTGATATTTAAGCATATGTAACCCAAACTTTTGTCATTTAACTAATTATGCAACATAATTAAACATGTTTAGGCATATAATACTTGTCATAAGACTAGTTCGGCGGTCTGAACGCGTTTTACGCAAATGACGCGTTAAAGTAGCGTAAGCTACCTAAACGGGTCGTGATGGGTCGTAAGCACTTAGGATAGGTTTCATTTTAGTATGTAGGCCTTGTTAAACCATATCATATGAGTTACCACTCTCATTTGGTTTACGAGACCTCATACTACCCGATCTCCCGATTTAGGTCCGGTTTATTTATGTAGTTATCAATATTAGGTGTCGGTTGATTCCGTGCTCCTCTAGCTTTGCTTGGTGGTTATCCTAGGACTTCTAAGAAATCTCAAATGAGTACATAGTTCCCCTCTTTTATTGTTTTCAAATGTTTTGCGGTGAAGCATGTGTACCTATCTGTTATTTTCATGATTTCAAATTATAATTGATTATACATGTTAATACTTATCTTTTGACAAACTGAATGATTATCTATGGTTTAAACACTGATTTTTCAAAGATTATAAAATTAATTGTTGGAATAGTACTTATTTTTGTTCAGCAGACCGGTTGGTAGTATGATATAGCGCTATAGGATTTGACACCCCATTCCTGTTGTCATGGAATGTCTGAAACCAATTTGTTGCTCCATCCAAATAGGGATTGCCTTTGTGGTATTTCTATAGTCTCAAAGGTATATTTTGATACACTAGGTCTGAATGAATTCTTAAATCACATTATTTTTGTATATTAAGTTATACTCCCAAAAGTATAGTTTGATATGCTCTCATATGGGTAATTGTACAAAAACCAACATATATTTTGTTAATCGTTAAAACATAGTTTGATATGTTATCTTCATAATCCAAAGCATAGTTTTAATATGTTATTTTCGAACCAAAACATAGTTTAATATGTTATTTATAAATCCAAAGTATACTTTTGATATACTACTGAAAACTTATTTATGTTACCAACTAAAGTATGGTTAATATACTATTTACTTAATGACTGGTTTTTGGTTAGTGTTTAGATGACGGGACGGGTGTAATGTGATGAAAACATGGTAGATACGCCGCTGGTACTTCTTATATATAAGTGTTTTCATCGCATTACATAACGTGGCGTTATTTGGTACACTTGGGTTAATGGTTTTGGAACTAAAATATATTTTAATATATAACTTATTCAACTTTCTTAAAACCGAAGTATATTTTTATATATACTATAAATCTTTTTATCAAAATATTGTTTTTCAAGCAATACATTTTATACAAACTCATTTTACTTAATTATTTAACTACCTATGTATTATTATTTTGTATCATCTGATTTCTTATAAATTTTGGTATGATTGATAAAAGAAAACCTTTTTCAAGGATCATGACTACTTTTATTAAAACCTTTTCTTTAAACTTATAAGTTATGAATCCTACATCAATAAAACCTATGTATCTCACAGGCATTTTTATGCTGACGTACCTATGTTTACACATGTTTCAGGAACTGCTCTGTGATGACTGATGATATATGCTACACTTAGGATGGACTCGTGCCTTAGCGACTTTAAAACTTGAAAGATAATAGTTGTACTTATTTGATTGTATTAAAACAATGAGTTCATTTATTCAATAAAACGAAACTATTTAATCCATGGTTGTGAAACAATGATTCTGTTACAACAATCCCCGACGTTTCCGCCACGTTTTGTTGTTTTACGTGGTCGGGGTGTGACAATAACAACGGGGGAAACAATAACGACAACGTCGCTAGGGGTCGTGCGTTCGTGCTGGGGCAGGGTGAAGCAAGAAATGATCCTAATGTGGTGATGTGTAAGTTCCTTCTCGATGACTTTTATGTTACTGTTTTATTTGATTCGGGTACGGATACCAGTTATATGTCTCTAAAAGTTAGTCAAATGTTAAAACGTACACTAACTCCTTTGAACACCAAACATGTTGTAGAATTAGCCAATGGTAAAAGTTTAGAGGCCACACATACAGTTAAGGGTTGTAACATCGTTTTAGCTGGTCAGACTTTCTCTATTGATCTCATCCCTATAGTTTTGGGTAGTTTCGACATCGTCATTGGGATGGATTGGTTATCCCAACTACAAGGAGAGATCCTATTCAAAGAAAAGATGATTCGTATTCCCCGTTCGGGTAAAGAACCTCTATTCAAGGCGACAAGAGTGGTGCTGTGGTAGTCATCATCTTCTTTCTTAACGCCGAGAAGTGTTTACGAAAGGGCCACACCGCTATTCTAGCGCTTGTTACTAATGTATCAGCGAAAGAGAAGAGATTAGAGGATATTCCAGTAGTGCGTGACTTTCCTCAGGTGTTTCCTGAAGATTTACCTGGGTTACCGCCTCATCGCCAGGTCGAATTTCAAATCGAGCTATCTCCTTGAGTAACACCCATAGTGTGACACTTCGGATTTTCCCGGGGAAACCTTCTTGATGTAACTTTGCGTGTACATATATTATTAAATGGAAACTATGGATTTTCTGTGATTATGTGTTGTATGTATGTACGTTATATATATATAGGTGTATATTACTAGTGAGCCGAAACCGCAAGACCCGACTCGAGACCACCTAGTCTCGAGTAACCCACACCGGTTGGGCCGCAACCCCCCTTGGTCCACCCGAAAGCCCATTAGTGCACACCTTGAGATATAAAACCCATCATCCACCTTTACCACACTCTCCTTTACACTCTCATTCATTTCACTCTCTCAACTCTCACACTCTCTACCTCTCACTAAAACCCTAAAACCCTAGCAAACCAAGATCACCTCCTCACCCTCTCATCTCTCTCGGATCCAACCGTAACATCAAGACTCCCGGATTTCTACTCGGAACCATCACTCGGAAGTGGAACCTTTGATCCTTCGCACCCACAACAGCAACCGGTTAGTGTTTTTAGGTTTTTGCTATGATTCTTGAGTATGATGATAAGTGTTGCCATGTTTTTAACTTAGAAATGTCACTAATGATGATGATGAACATGTTTTAGCTAGTTAGAAGTCGAACCGTGTGTTGTTGCTTTGATGATGTTTTGACCGTATGATATGCTTGATTTCTTGATCTTATGGGTTCTTGTTCATTAATGAAACATGCTAGATTTAGGAACCTATAATGATGATACCGATTATGTCCGATTATGTTATGATGATTTGTGATAAATGTGTGGTCTTTGATCCTGATATTTCATAGGAAGAACCTCGTGATTATGTGTTTAAAAGTGGGATGAACACGTGAAGAACAACATGAATGTCATTAAAATATTTGAAAATGCTTGTTTTGATCCGATTTTATTATGTGTTAGACAAGAAAACATGTTGGTGCAATATGGTTGGATAGTACACAGTCACACAAAAACAGAATTTCATTGGCTAGTACATAGGACAGGTTCTAGAAGGATTCAGGTGCACGTAACAGTGGTTGCGAGTCGGAACCCTTGGTTGCGACTCGAGACCAAAACGTGATTGGTCGAGATCTCCTAGTTGCGACTCGCAAGCAGCACATGATGAACCGAAACTGAGGTTGCGAGTCGGAATCCCTGGTTGCGACTCGAGACCAAAGCATGATGAACCGAGACCGAGGTTGCGAGTCGGAACCCTTGGTTGCGACTCGAGACTGTGTATTCTCGAGTCGAAACCGCCCTTGTCTCGACTGGGCTACCTAAGTGTTATTGGGCCAAAAGCTTGTTGGACTATCTGTTGACTGGACTGCTTGTGTATCTGTTACTGTTGTGAACGTTAGAACAGGCCCAATAACCCAACTGTTGAATGTGTGCATTTTAAGTGTGTCTATACGTGTTTGCTATACGTGATTACTTGTACCCCAACTTGACTTATATTTGGTAACCATGCTAGGACGTGGTGACCAACGTGATTGACCGGGTATTTTAATCTACCGAGCAACCCAAGGTGAGTTCACAACCTAAAGCATGCGTTCCCGGTGGTTTGGGAAACGGAAATACAAACAACACTATCCCCCTTATGAGGGATACAACTTACTTTCTTCCCTTGTTATTGGGAACCTTTAGTTAATTACTGTTTATACGGATTGCAACTAACGGCACTAAACGAAACTCTATCACTCAAGTCCCTACTACATAATACCGATTAGTCGCCGGGGCCAGGCGAACGGGTTATTAGTTGATAGCGCTATTTAGGTTTTACCAACCTCACACCGTGCCATGGTTTGGGATCGGTCGTGAACTAATGTACTCAGGCATCCGTCAATGATGATAGAACATTGACATCGGGGCATCCTGCGGAAACGCAAACGGTTACCTAGTGTTCGGTATTGGAAAAACAATTTAGTCGCTAACTTTTGGGGTAGCTCCCCATGGCATGTATAAACGAGTAAATTAACTGGTGAAACGAGTTTTTGGTAATTAAAACTGGACAACTAGTGGACTCACTCAGCATTATTGTTGACACCTTACTGCATGCTTTGCAGGTAACCAGTGACTGAGGAGCTGCTGCTTGGGGATGTGTAGTGTTCGTCAAAACCCGTGTGTTGGGTTTTATTTATCTTGAACCATGAACTATCTTTAAAAACTATTTGGTCTATGCTTCCGCTGTTTTTGTTTAAACTAATTATCGAACTTAAACTACGATGTCGCTAACTGCTTTGAATAGCGATTATTTTACTATTAACCAATGCTTAGTATAATTGGTGGCTGGATCCTGGTCAGTCACGCCCTCAAGCGGATGTTATTCCGCAGGTGGAATGTGGGGGTGTGACAGATTGGTATCAGAGCCATTGGTTATAGTGAACTTGGTTTTAAAAAGGGGAAAAAAATCTTTTTGAGAAAAACCAGACTATAACCCGTGACTCGTGACGACACTACACTCCAAGTGCAAAGCTCGACTTATTTGACCTCATAGCTCGGACCCATGTTTACTTGCTTGTTTGTCTTATGCTTTCTGCTCTACTATACGTACTAGTTTGCCCAATTAGATAGATACGCCTCCCCTCTTCTATCTCATTCTCGCTATGTTACGACACCACACTCATACTATGTTTTCTGGTTATGAAGATAATGAGTGGACGCGGACGAGGAAACGTCAACATGACTCAAGCTCAGTTCACTAACCTGATCAACACAGTGGCTGCAGCTTTCGCAGCTCACCCAGGAGGTAAGCTCGTTGTTTTAGGATGTTTAGATCCTACCGCCACATCGTCTTCTCACCTCTAAACCTATTCGTATCGCTCCCACAACAGGTCAGCATGCGCCTGTGCAACCACGTGTCTGTACTTTCAAGACCTTCATGGATTGCAAGCCCCTTCCTTTCAATGGCACTGAGGGTGCCATAGGTCTTCTGCACTGGATCGAGAAGGTCAAAGCTGTTTTCGCTGTCTGCGAGTGTCCCCCAGCTAATTGGGTGAAGTTTGCTACTGGTACTCTTGAGGGAAGCGCGCTTTCGTGGTGGAAGGCGCAAATTCAAATGCTTGGTTTGGAGACTGCTGACGCTACTGCATGGGAAGATTTCAAGGATATGATCAAGGAAGAGTATTGTCACAGGGATGACATCCACAAACTCGAGGACGAGTACTATGGTCTCAAGATGGTTGGGTCAGAGATTGAGACCTACACCAAGCTGTCCAACGACTATGCTGCTCTTTGCCCAAACATGTCCCGACCCATGTATCGAAGGATGGAATTGTACATCAAAGGCCTAGTCCCAGAAATCAGGAGCCATGTAACTTCGGCCAACCTCACTACCATACAGACCGTGGTTCGTCTTGCCCACAAACTCACCAACCAGGCTGTGGAGGAGGGCAGGTTGCCCAAAAGGATCAGTGTTGCAGAAGGAACTTCTAGTGATGGCAAACGAAAGTGGGATGGAAATCAGGGCAAAGATGCTAACTCTACTCAGGCCCCAGCTCAGCAAAGGAAAACTGACAACAACAAAGGCACTCAGCAACAGGGTGGCTACCAGGGAAGCTACCCTAAGTGCAACAAGTGTAACAGGCACCACAATGGGGCATGTAACAAAGGTCAGTGTCAGCGATGCAACAAGATGGGGCATGAAGCCAAGGATTGTAGAAGTCAGTTCCCAGCAAGGCAGAATCAGCAACAACCCCAACAGCAACAGCAGCAGGGAAACAACCGCGGATGTTTTAAATGTGGGGCAACTGGGCACATGCGAAAGGATTGCCCTGAACTAAATCAGAATCGCAACAACAACCAGGGAGCTGGGAACATTGAGCAAAACAACAATGCTGGGAATGGTGCAAGGGGAAGAGCTTTTGTGATTGGAGCTGGGGAAGCAAGGAACGACCCCAACGTCGTGGCGGGTAAGTTCCTACTTGATGATCGTTATGTCTCTGTGTTATTTGATTCCGGTGCCGATGCCAGTTATGTATCCCTTCGCATTAGTAAGAAACTTAAGCACCCGCCTGCATTATTAAGTTCTAAGCACATCGTCGAGATAGCTAATGGTAGGAACATCGAGGCCACGCACGTGATCCACGACTGCACACTAGAATTGTCTGGTCACACGTTTAGTATCGATCTTTTCCCTGTCAAACTTGGAAGCTTCGACGTCGTCATCGGTATGGATTGGTTATCCAAACATCGCGCTGAGATCCTCTGTCAAGAGAAAGCGGTTCGTATTCCACGTTGTTCTGGCCAACCCCTCATCGTTCAAGGCAACAAAGGTGGAGAAGTCACAGGCATTATCTCGCTTCTGAAAGCCCAAAAGTGTTTACAAAAAGGGCACACCGCTATCCTAGCACTTGTCACCGACACCCACGAAAAGGAAAAGAGGATTGAAGATCTTCCTGTAGTACGTGACTATCCCGAGGTATTTCATGAGGAACTACCTGGACTCCCTCCCCATCGTCAGGTCAAATTCCAAATCGAGCTAGCCCCCGGAGCAGCGCCTATAGCTCGTGCGCCTTATCGTCTAGCCCCTGCAGAACTGAAGGAACTCTCTACGCAACTACAAGAACTATTGGATAAAGGATTTATCCGTCCAAGTTCGTCGCCCTGGGGAGCGCCAGTGCTCTTTGTCAAGAAGAAGGATGGCACATTCCGAATGTGCATCGACTATCGTGAGTTGAACAAGGTTACCATCAAGAATCGTTACCCTCTACCGCGCATCGACGACCTGTTCGATCAGTTGCAAGGATCGAGCTACTATTCTAAGATTGACCTGCGATCAGGCTATCATCAGTTGAGAGTTCGTAATGAAGACATCTCCAAGACTGCGTTCAGAACTCGTTACGGTCATTACGAGTTCCTCGTTATGCCTTTTGGAATGACTAACGCACCTGCGGTTTTCATGGATCTCATGAACCGAGTGTGCAAGCCTTACCTCGACAAATTCGTGATTGTGTTTATCGACGACATCCTGATCTACTCGAAAAGTCAAGAAGAGCATGAACGACACCTACGCCTTATCCTCGAACTCTTACGCAATGAGCAATTGTACGCCAAATTCTCGAAGTGTGACTTCTGGCTCCGAGAAGTCCATTTCCTTGGGCACGTGGTCAACAAGGACGGCATTCACGTCGACCCCGCTAAGATCGACTCGATAAAGAATTGGCCTACACCCAAGACTCCAACCGAAGTTCGCCAATTCTTGGGATTGGCAGGATACTACCGCAGATTCATCAAGGGATTCTCAAAGATTGCACAACCCCTCACGACTCTTACTCAGAAAGGCATTGTTTACAAGTGGAATGAAGCTCAGGAGTCGGCCTTTCAAGGACTAAAGGATAACCTTTGTAGTGCTCCTATTCTCTCATTGCCTGAAGGCACTGACGACTTTGTGGTTTACTGCGATGCGTCTATCTATGGGCTCGGTTGCATGTTGATGCAACGCGAGAAAGTTATTGCCTACGCTTCTCGACAACTTAAGACGCATGAGAGAAACTACACTACGCATGATTTGGAACTGGGAGCAGTGGTCTTTGCTCTTAAGATATGGAGACATTACCTGTACGGTCCCAAGTGCACTATTTACACCGATCACAGGAGTCTCGAGCATATCTTTAGGCAAAAGGAATTAAACATGCGACAACGCCGATGGGTCGAACTCTTGAATGACTACGAATGCGCCATCAAGTACCATCCGGGCAAGGCCAATGTCGTGGCAGATGCCCTCAGCCGAAAGGACACTATACCAAGGCGCGTGCGAGCATTGCAACTTACCATCCAGTCTAACCTCCCTACCCAGATCCGAAATGCTCAAGTCGAAGCATTGAAACCGGAAAACATCAGGGCTGAGTCTCTGCGAGGATCGAGACAGCGATTAGAACAAAAAGAAGATGGCGCTTACTACGTAACAGGGCGCATTTGGGTTCCGCTCTATGGAGATTTACGTGAACTCGTGATGGACGAAGCCCACAAGTCCCGCTACTCAGTACATCCTGGTTCGGACAAGATGTACCACGACTTGAGGACTACATATTGGTGGCCTGGCATGAAGGCCCACATAGCAACATATGTCAGCAAATGTTTGACTTGCGCAAGAGTCAAGACAGAGTACCAGAAGCCAGCAGGCCTACTCCAACAACCAAAAATCCTGAAATGGAAATGGGAGCAAATTTTCATGGATTTTGTTACAGGGCTACCTAGGTCTTAACGTGGAAATGACACCATTTGGGTAATAGTAGATCGATTGACCAAGTCCGCACACTTTCTGGCTATTAAGGAAATAGACAAGTTTTCTACCTTGGCGGAGATTTACTTAAAGGAAGTAGTTTTGAGGCACGGGGTGCCAACCTCAATTATTTCCGACCGAGACGCTCGTTTTACTTCGGAATTGTGGCAAGCTATGCACAAATCCTTTGGCTCACGTTTGGACATGAGCACCGCTTATCACCCGCAAACGGATGGACAGTCCGAACGCACCATCCAAACCCTAGAAGACATGCTTAAAGCATGTGTGATCGATTTTGGCAAGAACTGGGAGAAGCATCTACCGCTGGTGGAATTCTCCTACAACAACAGCTACCACACTAGTATTCAGGCAGCACCTTTTGAGGCATTGTACGGTCGTAAATGCCAGTCACCTCTCTGCTGGGCGGAAATCGGTGATAGTCAAATCACGGGCCCAGAGATGGTGGTAGATACAACGGAAAAGATTGCCCAGATCAGACAACGCATGGCGGCAGCTCGTGACCGTCAGAAAGACTATGCTGATAAGCGTAGGAAACCACTAGAATTCCAGGTCGGTGACCGGGTTCTACTTAAAGTCTCACCCTGGAAGGGTGTGGTTCGCTTTGGTAAACGGGGCAAGCTTAATCCGCGATATATCGGACCATTCGAAATCACCGAGAAAATTGGTAAGGTTGCTTATAGATTGAACCTGCCTGAAGAACTGAGTACGGTACACAACGTATTTCACGTATCTAATCTGAAGAAGTGTCTATCAGATGAAACACTCGTAATTCCTTCCAAGGAACTAATTATTGATGAACAGCTACACTTTACTGAGGAACCGATTGAGATCACGGATCGAGAGATCAAAATCCTCAAACGTAGCCAGATACCTCTTGTACGAGTCCGTTGGAACTCGCGACGTAGCCCAGAGTTTACCTGGGAGCGGGAAGACCAGATGAAGCACAAGTATCCCCAGTTGTTCCCAAACGAAAACCCCAGCACTGAAGCTACAACCGAATTTCGGGACGAAATTCCAAACTAACGGGGGGATGATGTGACACCCCGTTGAAACATTCTCACTTATACTAGCTTGACAGTGACTGCCTTAACTTTCGGGACGAAAGTTCTTAAAACTTGGGGATAATGTGACACTTCGGATTTTCCCGGGGAAACCTTCTTGATGTAACTTTGCGTGTACATATATTATTAAATGGAAACTATGGATTTTCTGTGATTATGTGTTGTATGTATGTACGTTATATATATATAGGTGTATATTACTAGTGAGCCGAAACCGCAAGACCCGACTCGAGACCACCTAGTCTCGAGTAACCCACACCGGTTGGGCCGCAACCCCCCTTGGTCCACCCGAAAGCCCATTAGTGCACACCTTGAGATATAAAACCCATCATCCACCTTTACCACACTCTCCTTTACACTCTCATTCATTTCACTCTCTCAACTCTCACACTCTCTACCTCTCACTAAAACCCTAAAACCCTAGCAAACCAAGATCACCTCCTCACCCTCTCATCTCTCTCGGATCCAACCGTAACATCAAGACTCCCGGATTTCTACTCGGAACCATCACTCGGAAGTGGAACCTTTGATCCTTCGCACCCACAACAGCAACCGGTTAGTGTTTTTAGGTGTTTGCTATGATTCTTGAGTATGATGATAAGTGTTGCCATGTTTTTAACTTAGAAATGTCACTAATGATGATGATGAACATGTTTTAGCTAGTTAGAAGTCGAACCGTGTGTTGTTGCTTTGATGATGTTTTGACCGTATGATATGCTTGATTTCTTGATCTTATGGGTTCTTGTTCATTAATGAAACATGCTAGATTTAGGAACCTATAATGATGATACCGATTATGTCCGATTATGTTATGATGATTTGTGATAAATGTGTGGTCTTTGATCCTGATATTTCATAGGAAGAACCTCGTGATTATGTGTTTAAAAGTGGGATGAACACGTGAAGAACAACATGAATGTCATTAAAATATTTGAAAATGCTTGTTTTGATCCGATTTTATTATGTGTTAGACAAGAAAACATGTTGGTGCAATATGGTTGGATAGTACACAGTCACACAAAAACAGAATTTCATTGGCTAGTACATAGGACAGGTTCTAGAAGGATTCAGGTGCACGTAACAGTGGTTGCGAGTCGGAACCCTTGGTTGCGACTCGAGACCAAAACGTGATTGGTCGAGATCTCCTAGTTGCGACTCGCAAGCAGCACATGATGAACCGAAACCGAGGTTGCGAGTCGGAATCCCTGGTTGCGACTCGAGACCAAAGCATGATGAACCGAGACCGAGGTTGCGAGTCGGAACCCTTGGTTGCGACTCGAGACTGTGTATTCTCGAGTCGAAACCGCCCTTGTCTCGACTGGGCTACCTAAGTGTTATTGGGCCAAAAGCTTGTTGGACTATCTGTTGACTGGACTGCTTGTGTATCTGTTACTGTTGTGAACGTTAGAACAGGCCCAATAACCCAACTGTTGAATGTGTGCATTTTAAGTGTGTCTATACGTGTTTGCTATACGTGATTACTTGTACCCCAACTTGACCTATATTTGGTAACCATGCTAGGACGTGGTGACCAACGTGATTGACCGGGTATTTTAATCTACCGAGCAACCCAAGGTGAGTTCACAACCTAAAGCATGCGTTCCCGGTGGTTTGGGAAACGGAACTACAAACAACACTATCCCCCTTATGAGGGATACAACTTACTTTCTTCCCTTGTTATTGGGAACCTTTAGTTAATTACTGTTTATACGGATTGCAACTAACGGCACTAAACGAAACTCTATCACTCAAGTCCCTACTACATAATACCGATTAGTCGCCGGGGCCAGGCGAACGGGTTATTAGTTGATAGCGCTATTTAGGTTTTACCAACCTCACACCGTGCCATGGTTTGGGATCGGTCGTGAACTAATGTACTCAGGCATCCGTCAATGATGATAGAACATTGACATCGGGGCATCCTGCGGAAACGCAAACGGTTACCTAGTGTTCGGTATTGGAAAAACAGTTTAGTCGCTAACTTTTGGGGTAGCTCCCCATGGCATGTATAAACGAGTAAATTAACTGGTGAAACGAGTTTTTGGTAATTAAAACTGGACAACTAGTGGACTCACTCAGCATTATTGTTGACACCTTACTGCATGCTTTGCAGGTAACCAGTGACTGAGGAGCTGCTGCTTGGGGATGTGTTGTGTTCGTCAAAACCCGTGTGTTGGGTTTTTTTTATCTTGAACCATGAACTATCTTTAAAAACTATTTGGTCTATGCTTCCGCTGTTTTTGTTTAAACTAATTATCGAACTTAAACTACGATGTCGCTAACTGCTTTGAATAGCGATTATTTTACTATTAACCAATGCTTAGTATAATTGGTGGCTGGATCCTGGTCAGTCACGCCCTCAAGCGGATGTTATTCCGCAGGTGGAATGTGGGGGTGTGACACATAGCTCGAGCACCGTATCGCTTAGCTCCATCGGAACTGGAAGAACTATCTACACAGCTGCAAGAACTTTTGGATAAAGGTTTTATTCGTCCTAGCTCTTCACCCTGGGGAGCTCCAGTGTTGTTCGTAAAGAAGAAAGACGGTACCTTCCGTATGTGCATAGATTATCACGAACTCAACAAGGTGACCGTGAAGAACCGCTATCCTCTTCCACGTATTGATGACTTGTTCGATGTTGCAAGGGTCGAGCTACTATTCGAAGATTGATCTATGGTCAGGTTATCATCAACTGAGAGTCCGGGACGAGGACGTCTCCAAAACAACATTCAGAACTCGCTATGGCCACTACGAGTTCCTAGTCATGCCATTCGGGTTAACAAACGCGCCTGCAGTTTTCATGGATCTTATGAACAGAGTATGCAAGCCCTATGTAGACAAATTTGTTATTGTCTTCATTGACGACATCCTGATCTATTCCAAGAGTCAGGAGGAGCACGAGCAGCATCTGCGACTCATTTTGGAACTTCTTCGAACAAAACAGCTGTACGCCAAGTTTTCGAAATGCGACTTCTGGCTTCGTGAAGTCCACTTTCTAGGCCACGTGGTAAATAAGGATGGGATTCATGTTGATCCATCCAAGGTAGACTCGATTAAGAACTGGCCTGCACCTCGCACACCAATGGAAATTCGCCAATTCTTGGGTTTGGCAGGTTACTACAGAAGGTTCATCAAGGACTTCTCAAAGATTGCGCAACCTCTCACCTCACTAACGCAGAAGGGCGTTACTTATCGATGGGAAAATGCGCAAGAATCAGCATTTCAACACTTGAAGGATAGGCTCTGCAGCGCACCTATTCTCTCATTGCCAGAGGGCACAAACAATTTTGTGTTTTATTGCGACGCATCCATTCAGGGTCTTGGATGTGTGTTGATGCAACGTGACAAGGTCATAGCCTATGCATCACGCCAACTTAAGGTCCACGAAAGGAACTACACTACACATGATCTAGAGCTGGGAGTTGTTATTTTCACACTTAAGATATGGAGACATATACGGTACCAAGTGCACTATCTACACCGATCACAGGAGTCTCGAGCATATCTTCAAGCAAAAGGAATTAAACGTGAGGCAACGTCGATGGGTCGAATTACTGAACGATTACAAATGTGCCATCAAGTACCATCCAGGCAAGGCCAACGTTGTGGCTGACGCCCTCAGTCGAAAAGTTACTGCACCTAGACGCGTACGAGCATTACAACTTACCATCCAGTCTAGTCTTCCTGCACAGATACGAGATGCTCAGGTAGAAGCATTTAAACCAGAAAACGCCAGGGCTGAAGCCTTACGCGGCTCAAGGCAACAGTTAGAACAATGGGAAGACAGCGCCTACTATGTAACGGGACGCATTTAGGTCCCACATTATGGAAACTTACGCGAGCTGGTAATGGATGAAGCACATAAGTCTCTCTACTCAGTACATCCTAGTTCAGATAACATGTACCACGATCTCGGAACTACGTATTGGTGGCCTAGCATGAAGGCCCACATAGCAACTTACGTCGGCAAGTGTTTGACTTATGCGAGAGTCAAGACGGAATATCAGAAACCATCAGGCCTACTTCAGCAATCAAGGATACCACAATGGAAATGGGAGGAAATTTCCATGGATTTTGTTACTGGCCTGCCTAGATCTCAACATGGGAATGATACCATTTGGGTGATCGTGGATCGACTCACAAAGTCTGCTCACTTCTTGGCTATTAAAGAGATGGATAAGTTCTCTGCCCTAGCAGACGTTTACTTAAAAGAAGTGGTTTCGATCGTGATGCACGATTCACTTCAGAACTGTGGCAAGCAATGCACAAATCTTTTGGCTCACGGTTAGATATGAGCACAGCTTATTACCCTCAGACGGATGGGCAGTCTGAGCGCACTATTCAAACTCTAGAAGACATGCTTCGGGTATTTGTTATCGATTTCGGCAACAACTGGGAAAAACATCTCCCTTTAGTGGAGTTTTTGTATAATAACAGTTACCACACCAGCATTCAAGCCGCTCCATTTGAGGCATTGTACGGGCGTAAATGCCGATCACCTCTTTGTTGGGCAGAGGTGGGTGATAGTCAGATCACGGGTCCAGAAATGGTAGTAGACGCAACGGAAAGAATTGCTCAGATACGGCAACGCATGGCGGCAGCTCGTGACCGTCAGAAAAGCTACGCTGACAAGTGTAGGAAACCGTTGGAATTTCAGGTCGGGGACCGGGTTCTACTTAAAGTCTCACCCTGGAAGGGTGTTGTTCGCTTTGGTAAGCGAGGCAAACTCAATCTGCGATATGTTGGACCGTTGGAAATCATAGAAAGAATAGGCAAAGTGGCCTACAAACTAAACCTACCAACAGAACTTGGTGGAGTTCACAACGTTTTTCACGTACCGAATCTGAAGAAGTGTCTGTCAGATGAGACCCTCATAGTTCCTTTGAAGGAACTCACTATCGACGATCAGTTGCGATTCGTCGAGGAACCTGTTGAAATCACGGACCGGGATGTTAAGGTCCTCAAGCACACCAGAATACCTCTTGTTCGAGTTCGTTGGAACTCCCGTCGTGGCCCAGAGTTCACCTGGGAACGCGAAGACCAAATGAAACAAAAGTATCCCCAATTGTTCGCAAACAATACAACCACTACTGAGGCTGAAGCTACTACGGAATTTCGGGACGAAATTCCAAACCAACGGGGGAAGGATGTGACACCCCAGGAAAACCAGGAGAACCATACAACTTAACTAGCTTCCTCAGTGAGTACGTACCAAATTTCGGGACGAAATTTCTTTCAACTTGGGGATAATGTGACAACTCGTATTTCAAACCTCTCTTTGTACTTAGTGTAACGTGTTTGAACATTATGTGATATGTGAACTTAGTTGTATAATTGAATGTTATGTTTGACATTGTATTATGTGAATGTATGTAACCCAAATTGCACAACTCTAACTCGATCGCACAAGCCCATTCGAGCTATACTCTTTGCACTCGAACCACAAGGCCGGCCCATGATGGATTCGGCCCACTCCTTCATACGCATACACATACCCCTTAGGGAGTTTTGTTCCTCATTAGTTACCAAACAAGAACACACACACCAAACCCTACCCCCTCTTTCTCTCTCGCAGCCAATGGCAAGCACACCCATCTCTACCGAAGCCTTTGTGTTCGGATCAATTCTCGTTCTCATCTATAACCGGTTAGTGTTTAACTATTTGATTGTATGTTGCATGATGTTGTGACGTATATGCTTTACATGATGATTTAGGAGTGATATAAGATTGATAGTGATGTAAAATGTTAATGATTTATGTTCATAATAATCGGCTCACATGTGTACTTGATGATATTCATATGTTTCAGATGGCATGATCTAGATTTAAAACCGAATACATATAATCGGCTATTGTGATTTGATCATCGTAGAGGTTGCATGATAATTAGGGTTTGCATATTGGTATAAAAGTTCACTAATCTGATGATACGAATTGAATGTTTGAACGTTTGTTCATCACTATGATTAATTAGGGTTTACACGGATCACATGATAATTTCTTGATTTGATCGATTATTGGCTTGAACGGAAACTGTTAATTTGATTGATATGGAAACTATTAGATTGGTCAAACGAATTGATTGAAACAAAGTAACTGATTAGCATGATTTTAGGAAACGTGTAAATGATTGCCAAGATTTAGGATAATAAAACAAATCACACAAGCTTCCCTTCGGTCGCACAAGACTGGCCGCACAAGGGAATCGCACAAGCTGGGTACCATCACATTAAGTACAATGTACAAATCAGTTATGCATGATCGCACAAGACAAGTGGATCGCACAAGGTGGTGCCGATCACACAAGTCTTGGGCCATACACGTCTGTTGGACCCCATTAGGCTGATTGGGCCTTAAGGCCCAATATTCAGTCGCATAAGGGGGTTCCGAGTCGCACAAGGTTATTTGGATCGCACAATGTCACACCCCGACTAGCAGCGGAAACGATAAAAAGGGATGCAACAGACACTTCTGGTTTAAGTCATTGTTATAAAGATACTCTATTAAACATTAATTAAACAATATGATACATCATTGTTTTACGTATCGCTATTACACATTACTATTACATATTTTAGCTAGATACTACGCGAGTTTCCATGAACCGTTTTATTTAGCTAAGTGGCATGCCTCTATCCACATAGTATCGCACATAAACTTCCAAGCAACTAACACAAAGGGGGTCATCAAGTAGTGTCCAAGTTACCTGAAAAGTTAATTTTTAAAAGAAAAACATCAACAAAAAGTTGGCGAGTTCCACAAGTTTGTTTGTTTTCAAGATATATTTGAAATGTTTTGTTGCACATGTGATAAAATTTCTCTGAGTTAGAAGTTAAGCCGAGACCAGTATCAAATCACCATTGCCAACACCAACCACAACCAATAACCAATTACCCCATGTGGCTATGCCTCTTAACACATCATAGCTCGTTATGAATATGTGCGACCGCGTGTTTGCGTAACTGGCATATAGCCATGTATTCAGGGCGGTCTAGGCTTGTCAGGCCAAATAGTACTATCCACAGTATTCACTGGCATTGTATAACTTGCTTGTGGGGATTTAAGCATGTTAGATGCCTACTCAGATAAATAGCATCAAATAGTTTGCATGTGCACAAGTATGTTAATCAAATGAACCCTCTATGAAAATAGTAAAACATGTATTAAAAAGGGAGGGTTAGTGAAACTCACAGATTTCACAGATACTAGGCTATCAAAGTATGCTAATCCACACCTAATACCAGTATCATACGGTTAATGTCTGTAGGCTAGGTTAGCCTTGGTCTAAATGTCTATGAACAAATTAGGGTAATTAGAACATGGAGTTGGACATGGTCGGCGTTTTGAAATCAGGTTTGGACGCTAGACACCGTTTACCGTGTCAAACAAAGTTGTTTGTTCTAGGTGTTCGGAAAATGATATGTTTTTTTTAAATATACTATATTGTAGTATATGAAAAATGATTAGTTTTATAATAAGGGAGTTCAGGTGTTTGGAGGGTCTAGGTCGCCCAAATAAGTGTTTCTGTATTTAAAGTCGGTTAATTACCGGATAAGCGTGATATATACCTGTGTTAATCCAATTTAGTCTGGAAGGGTCGGGATTTATTCTTGACCTTCAAATTATTTCCAAATATCACTTGAGTGGTATAAAACTTTGGCGGGTTCGTTACGCGTTTAAATTTTGTCGATTATTATTTAAAAATAATAATCAAACGTGTAATTTTATAAAAATAAACACTAATTTATAAAGTTCCAAAAACTTTTGTAGATATTATTTCTGATATAAATTTCTCAGATAAATTATTTTTAAAATTTTTAAACATTATTTATTAATTTTTATAAATATGGTTTATATCGTATATAAACCGTTTAATTTGGCGAACCGACCATCTGAACTTTAAAAATTCCAAAAATTTTACTGAATACTCTATATATATATATATATATATATATATATATATATATATATATATATATATATATATATATAAACTCCCAGTAAAAATTTGAAGTTCACGAAAATTTTCTAAACCTTGTTTTAAAATACCGAAAAACTCGTAAAACGTGTGATTTTAAAACTGTAGCTCGGTTATCCGTTGAGCCTAAATTTTGGTGTGAAGTTTACCCATAATATATGTGATTATTCTGCAAAATATCGGAATTTATTGAAACGGTTAACTATTTTTCTCTGATTTACTTGCGTTTAAACATAATAAATTCGCCAAATATTCATTGTTTGTACAAAAATTCCCAAATTTTGCCGAGATCATTTTTATGTAGTCCCACACCATGTCCTAAAATATCAAGTTCAAATAGTACCCATGTCCGAATCTGTAAGCAAAACAAATTCTATAAATCTTAAAATTTCGCCTAAATATAATACCTTTACGCGTATTACTCGTTAGGCTTAGATTCGGAGATCCGTTTGTGCTGAATTTCTGGGTATAGTACCTACACAACATGTACAAAACAACCATGCAACTGAAATCATCAATTAAGCCCCTTTAGTAGTCTTGTTCTATTAGTTTTCGTTAGGCGATTTCGGTGTCGAGTAAGTGTCGTTTTTAATCCAAAAATCACCCTTTTGATCCAAATCAGTTTGTAAAAGATTATGTTTTGAAAATAGGATATAAAAACTGAACTCATGGCCATATGATTGGCCTTGTTTGGATCTTTATGAACTAGTTCTAGTATGAAAATGTTTATGAATAAAAGTCACGAAAGCTTACCAAAATACTTGTTCTTGAGCTTGTATGTGCAGAAAGTTTGATTAAAATGGCTGAACAGGGGTCTTATAACCAGGTTTAGGTAGAATATGTGGCTACAAATGATGGTGATTAAGGTGTGTGTGTGCTTGGTTTGAGTTTGTGGATGTCGACACTCAAGGAGGACTTTTTGTCCTCCTTTGACTAGTCAAAGGCTGCTATTTCAACATATTAGATATGTTTAGGTAGATACTTAGGCACGGGTTCGTTATCGGGTCTTAAACGCTCCCCGGGTGCAGTAAAAATTTGTAAAACAGGGCGTTTTTATAGGCGTTTTTGCGCAGAAAATTAAAACGAACCCAACCGACACAAAAGTTCGAACACTTGGATGTTATTATTAAAAAAATATTGTATTTAGGTTATATTAGTCTTTTTCGAGCTTAATTGATGTTACAACACATGTTTGGATTGTACAATGCGCGTTAAAAGTAAGCCGTTCCGCTAACCGGAAGCCGCTTGGTTTAATGCATTTTCTACCCAATAAAGCATCAATGATCCTATGTTATAGTTTACAGATCATGTCTGATCATTTCTGTATTCTTAGGTTCGCTTATGGCACCTACGACAGTTTAAGCCGTTAAAACCCGGTTATCCAGAGTTTCTTAGGTTTAATCGGTTTTCTGAATTCAATGGTCCCAACGCATCTGTTTATATATATATATATATATATATATATATATATATATATATATATATATATATATATATAGACATATATAAATATATATATATATATATTGCATAATGTGCCCTCAGACTCATCCGCGGCATAATCAATATTACTTTGTTAATCATGTAAGCTGGGTAATTCAAATTAGGATTTACCTGGTTTTGTGGCGAATGTCACACACAAGCTCTAATGAGCCGCACAAGATCACTGTTGGGCCATGTACATTTATGTTTGGGCTTTAACTATTTGGGACGGGTTTATATTGGATCCCACAACATGTTGGGCCGGGTATTATTTTGGGCTTCTATGGATGAATCGCACAAGTTTGGATTTGTTGCATGAATGTTAACGTGTTACCATGATCAATACGTATTCATAACCTGTTAGCTTATGTGTAAACATACGTGCATTACTTGAACCTAGACCTGACTTGTATGGTAACCATGTTAGGACGTGGTTGACCCCTTATAGCTCAAGTAACCTTTCGTGTATCTGCCGAGCAAACCAAGGTGAGTTCACACTCTTACCAAGGCATGGGATTCCCGGTGGGTTGGGAATGGGATTGAATGATTACTAGTACTTTCATCGCTAAAAGTTTACGTACCACTGTCCTCGGGTTGGGAAGGACACCTATAGATACAACTAGACTAGAACACATGGGAAGCCCCCACTAATCTTCGCAAACATGTCTCGGAGGCCGCGATACGAACACTAATCTTCGCAAACATGTCTGTGAGACCGCGATACGAATACTAATCTTCGCAAACATGTCTGGGAGACCGCGATACAAAAACAAATACAAGTAGTCTAGGATACATGGGAAACCCCCACTAATCTTCGTAAACATGTCTGGGAGACCGCGATACAAATTAATACGATACATGGTTTACAACACGAACATACGATTTTACGAAACGAATACTGTAACTAAACAACCAACTGTGAACTCGCTCAATGTAGGATCGGTTTCGACACCGTACGATTGCGTAACGAACGTTCGACGTGCGGAATCCGTGAACGTGCGTGACCGAACACACAAGAACGTACTTAATGATGTGATTCAATTGAATATGATGACGTGTACAAAGCCGTGAATCACGTGGAGAGAACTTTCTCTCTCTAGACTTTCTCTCTTTAAGCTCTAAGCTCCTAAATATCCAAAATGAGCAAAGCCTTGCAAATGATGACATAACTCTCCTATATATAGCCCTTGGAATTAATGAGACTTCTCATTAATTACCAAAATGCCACCTTGCTAATCCTATCTAATTGTTACAATATAAGCTCGATTCTTCGGTTTCTGCTACGAACTAGATTGACGGAGGCGATAGACAGATAATGCACTAACAGACTCCCCCTTGGATATTGCCGTAGTCAATCTCGTAGCGTCTTGTCTTTTCTCTTTCACGAACAGAATCCTCGTGGATTTGTTTTTGAGCTTCCGTTGCTTTTCCTATCGATCAGGCTTCTTTTCTTCAGGCTCCCCCTTTCGTCAAGCTTCCGCGCTTTTGGGATCGACGCCTGGCTTTCCGTATACAAGCTCCTCCAAGATAGATATCTGGCTCTTTGAATCCACGCTTCCTCTTGCGTTGAGCTCGTCTTCAGACTCCCTGTTAGACTTAGCTGTCGGGATCGTAGTCTGGCTTTCACCGGTTCACAGGTTCAGGATCAATTCCTGGCTTTGTTCTGCATCTGCTTAGGACTTGAAACCTGGTTAACCTGCACATCCTCTACCTCAACATAAGTTTCACAAATTTATAACAGTTAGATTTAAGAAACTTACTGGTAGAAATCATTCATTCATCAATTTGTATAGGTACATCAAGTTCAAGTAAATGACCTTGATTAACTAATCATACAATCTTTCAAAACATTTGTATATAACATTCAAAGTTTTCAACATATTCTCCCAATCCAATGTAGTTCATCATGTTTAGCACTCAGAATTTTGAATATCCGCTCTTCAATCATCAATTATCGAAAATCTTTTTGTATTTTTCAAAAATTTTATGCTAAAACACTCCGAAAATCTTTTTGGATTTTTGTTTTGAATGAAATACAGTAAAGAAATATATACAATCTAGGTGTATATTGTTTGTATATATTTTTGTGAGTTTGTGTAAGAGGATCCTATCAGTTCTTGAGACAAATCACTAGCACCGTTAAGCTTTAATCATTTTAAGTTCTAAACGATTCACATAGATTGACGATATAGTTGTCCTCTTAAACTCAATCTAAAAACTTTTGAAATGCTTACCGATACGTTTAGATATATTAATTTTGCATTAAATTCTTATGGACCGCACGATCTCAGCATATCCCCTCATCATGCAATACCCTAACTCAAGTAATGCCTTTAAACTTTCATCAACTGTGATATGTGCGAAAACAAAGCAGAATGTTAAAACATTAACAATCAGGTCAATCTTTCGATACGTAGAGAAAGTCTAATGTTTAAACAAAATAAGAAAATAAAACAAGTTGAAGTTGTTTAGGCTTTAACCACCAGGTCGATACTCCCGTATACGCAGAGGTGATCCAAAGCGTAAACGAAACACCAAAGAAAATAAAGCATAATGTTTAGGCAATAACATCCAGGTCGATACTCACGTATACGTAGAGGATGTCCAATGCTTAAACAAAATAAAGAAATAAAACAAGTTTAAATCTTTGCAAAATAAAATGCCCAATCACAGTGACTTTTTCAGCAAGTTGTGAATGTTCAAACTGACCGGTTTTTATGCTCTTCTAGCATTCAGCGATTACTGAGAAGGTACACAATCACGAAGGACAAAACTAAGTACTATGCTTTCAACCATGTTTCCCACTAGAACCACGCTTTTTCATTTATGTTTGTATCGTTATCGCAAATCTACTAGTCTAGCTGAGCCTATCGTCACATCCTTAGTGAGACCGTTTATCACATTTGACATTTCATTTCTTTAGCATGCTATGATAGTCCACTGATGTACTATCATTTCCTCTTATTCACAACAAAACTCATTTTTGATTTCTTAATGTTTTTTACTTTTTCAAATTTTCTATTTTTTTTTTAATTTTCTCCCCCTAAAATCAAAATATGTTTCAATTTTGATTTTCAAGGAAAATTTGAAAACAAACTATACAAGAAAAGTGACAAACTGATATCAAATCGCTTCAATTCGCCATTCACTTGGTATAAACAATTTGAACTCCCCCTGACAACAAACTACTTTCCCATTTAGATTTCAAAACACTTAAGTTTGTTTTAATCAAAATGGTTTTTCCAGAAAATTAGTTTTATGTGTCATTTCACAAATTCGGGGTTATTTCATCACATTGTTTTCCTTTAATCACTTGTCGGAAAGATAAATCAAGTACAACTTAATGTTCTTGATTAGTCTTTTGTAACTCGAAATATCACAGTTACCAACCTATGAATTTCTCAAGAAAGAAGCCGATTCCTGTTCCACACTTACCAACCTGGGAACTCCGGCAAGTCAGGTTTTTACTTGAACAGATTCACCTAAGCCTGACCAACCTTGGGTTTGAAAGTTTTTACCTCAATTTTTGGCTCTTCTGGTTTTGACGAACCAGAATCATTGCCTGAATGTGGCTTGTCTGACTTTGATAAGCCAGATTCATCACCATTTACTTTCTCTCCTGTCCTCAGATTTGTATCTGATGAATTCGTTTTACTTGACTGATCATTCTTTGGAGAGCAAAACGATTTATCAGAACTCTTCTCTGATTTTCTTGCTATATCCGAGGACAAAATCCTCTCGAGATATTCTCTCTCCTTCTTCCTTTTCTTCCTCAGTTTGTCTTTCTGCCCTTGTGAAAGCTTTACTTTCTGTTCGTGAACTTTAGGTTCTTGAACTTTCTATGCTTTGGGCTTGACGTTGACTGATTTCTTTTCCATTTTCTGAGACTTAGCCCTCGATCTTCCTTTTGATCTCATTGGGCAATCTCTTGCAATATGGCCTCTGATTTGACATTCATAACACCTTCTCGTTTCAAGTCTCTGGCTTTGGCAGTTAACAGCAATGTGTCCTTAATAGCCATAAGAGTAACACACTCTGTTATCATACCTCTTCTCACTTTCATATCGTACACCATTTTCATACCACACACTTAGATCATAGCATTGAGTTGCCTTGTGGTAATCATTTCTGTCACACCCCCAAAATCCACCTGCGGAGTATCACCGCTTGGGAGCGTGACTGACCAGGATCAAGCCACCAATCATATCGAACATGTAACTAATATCAAATATAATAAATGTAAACCAATCATTCAATACGATAGGTGTTCCAACATAATCATAGTTTCAAAGTATAGCGGAAGCATAAGTACGAAAACCCAAAAGTGTAACATAAGTTCAATAAGTTTCAAAACATATTCCATGCTCCACAACGTCCCGCTCCTCCCTGTGCAAGCTCCATAAGTATCTAATGACCTGCAAGGCATGTAACAGAGGATCAACAACTAGTTGAGCGAGTTCACAGTTAACAGTTCAGTAATAGTTTAGTGTGAGTAGTAGTATGTTCGTTCGTTATGTCATGTATCGTATCAGTTTCCATCGTGGCCTCCCAGGCAGGTATGCGAAGATATTAGGGGATGTTCATCCCAGGTATTCTAGACTAGGTTTACCTGTATCGCTGCCTACCAGGCAGGTATGCGAAGATTATTAAATTTCAGTTCACGGCCTTCCAAAGGCAGGTGTGTGAAGTCAGTCATAATATCGCGGCCAACCCTTGGCAGGTGTCCGAAGATCAGTTCAATAAGTGTTACTAGTCTAGTTGTATTATTATCGTTAGGTTCTATCCACTGAGTATGTACAATAAAGTAATCCAATCCCATTCCCACCCTGGGAACCCCATGCCTTGGCTGTGTGAACTCACCTTGGTTTGCTCGGTATGTTATTACTTCTAGGGTTTATTAATCTCTAAGTCCGTTACACACGACCTAGGATATATTGCACATGATTCATTCAATTAGGGTTTACAATCCTCGATATTCAAGCAACGGTGCTTTGTGTGTTTATTGTGTACACGATGATATCACATGCAAGGTCATACAGTTGTATTCAGTATCATACGATCATATTCAGAATCATACATCATGTAAACAGCTAATCGTTTTCACATAATTCATGCGTTACGTCTTTGATTTCATAGCTTAATCTAACGCGGGTATTAATCTAATTGCCACCGTTAACATCCTTAGTACATTTAGCATTGTTAACACTTCACAAGTTTAACGAAGCTGACTACTTAACAAAGTGATATTCCCATCTTAACAAATCGAACATTGTATAACATACATCACAAAGCCTCATATTAAACACACACAAGTGTGGGGGGGGGGGGGTTTCCCCTGTTTAAAAGTCGGATGGCAACTGAGAAACATGTCACAAACTCAGACAATAACCCACCCCCTCTTATGAAACTCGGACCAATGTATTGGGGGTTTAAAGGTCGGACTATGTGGCAAGGTTAACAAACTCGGACCAGGGGTAGGGGTTCAAAACTCGGACCCCTCCCATATACTTAACAAGGTCGGACTAAAGGGATGGCCAATCAAAAACTCGGACAACCTCTATGACTTGAAAGTCGGACCATGTCAATGAGTGAAACTCGGACATCTTATCAGCTTAAAAGTCGGACTAGGTGGCTCATATAAACTCGGACTTATCACCACATTAAGAACCTCGGACATCAAACAATACAAAAGCTCGGGCCTTTTGTGTTTAAGACAATTCGGACATGTTTCCCTATCTTTAAAAGTCGGACCTCATGAGTTCTTTATAAAACTCGGATTATCATTATGTTAACAGGAAACTCGGACATATATATGTAACAACAAAAGACTTCGGACCTCAACATTCATTAAAACTCGGGCTATATGCTCTTAAATAAAAGTCGGGCATCTTGTGATCATAAAGGTCGGACCTAGCTTGTTATTCAAAACTCAGACAAACAAACAATCATACGCGTGAATAAGCATGTTCAATGTAATCATAGCAGTTGCGTTTCATAGTTTCTACGATCCAGGAAACCCTAGTTACATACATTCACAATGCAGGATCAATCAATCAATCGATACATAACAATAACAGTCATCAGAGGATCAATCTACCAAGCATACCCTAATCATCATCATCATTTCAATAATCAAGATTGAATTCAGTAAATACAGGACCATCATATCAAGAACTAGGGTTTGCAAGAATTACAATAAACAAGAATTGATATCAATCAAATAATCAACAAACAATCATTAACAATTACCTTGTGTTGATTCTAGAGAAAGAGAGGAATCAAACTTGTGATGTCTTGCCAATGATTTGGTGATGATTGCCAGAGAATTGTGAACTACGTGCTTGGATTTTTGTGTGTGTGATTTAGTGAAGGATTAGGGTTAAGTATAATTAACTTTTCACTAATTGCTCAATACACCCTGAATAATTATATTTTACACAAGCATACCATCTTACAAGCATTTCACAGTTCCACCACCAGTTCACATAATTGACAAGTCTATCACAATTAATCAAACAACCATGCACAATCACACAATACGATTTATTGCATCAAAACGTATACCATTCCATAGAAATCAATTGTGCAAATAATTAACTACACGAACAATGAACGTGCAATAAATGCGAAATAGAAATCTTGGAACTTCGAGTTGTCACATTATCCCCAACTTAAAAGAAATTTCGTCCCGAAATTTGGTACGCACTCACTGAGGAAGCTAGGTAAGTTGTGTTGTTCACTGGTTTTCCTGGGGTGTCACATCATCCCCCCGTTGATTTGGAATTTCATCCCGAAATTCAGTAGTAGTAGCTTCAGCCTCAGTAGTGGATGCATTGGTTCTGAATAACTGGGGGTACTTTTCTTTCATTTGGTCTTCGCGTTCCCAGGTGTACTCTGGGCCACGTCGGGAGTTCCAACGAACTCGAACAAGAGGGATTCTCTTGTGTTTGAGGACCTTAACATCCCGGTCCGTGATTTCAACTGGTTCCTCGATGAACTGCAACCGCTCGTCGATAGTGAGTTCCTTAAAAGGAATTATGAGGGTCTCATCTGAGAGGCACTTCTTCAGATTCGACACGTGAAATACATTGTGAACTGCACCGAGTTCAGCTGGTAGGTTCAGTCTGTAGGCTACTGGGCCTATTCTTTCAGTGATTTCGAACGGTCCAACATACCGTGGATTGAGTTTGCCTCGTTTACCAAAACGAACCACACCCTTCCAGGGTGAGACTTTTAATAAAACCCGGTCCCCGACCTGAAATTCCAATGGCTTCTTACGCTTATCCGCGTAGGCTTTCTGACGGCCGCGTGCTGCCGCCATGCGTTGTCGTATCTGTGCAATCTTTTCTGTGGCGTCCACTACAATCTCTGGACCCGTGATCTGACTATCCCCCACCTCTGCCCAACAGAGAGGTGACCGGCATTTACGCCCGTACAATGCCTCGAATGGAGCGGCTTGTATGCTGGTGTGATAACTATTATTGTAAGAAAACTCCACCAAAGGGAGGTGCTTTTCCCAGCCGTTGCCGAAATCGATAACACATGCCCGAAGCATGTCTTCAAGAGTTTGGATCGTTCGTTCAGACTGCCCATCCGTCTGAGGGTGATACGCTGTGCTCATGTCTAATCGTGAGCCGAAGGATTTGTGCATCGCTTGCCATAGCTCTGATGTGAATCGTGCATCCCGATCCGAAATGATGGAGATGGGCACCCCGTGCCTCGAAACAACTTCTTTAAGATAGATGTCTGCGAGAGTGGAGAACTTATCCGTTTCCTTTATAGCTAGGAAGTGTGCAGACTTGGTGAGTCGATCCACGATCACCCATATAGTATCATTCCCACACTGGGATCTGGGTAAGCCTGTAACAAAATCCATGGAAATCTCTTCCCATTTCCACTGTGGTATCCTGGGTTGTTGAAGTAGACCCGCTGGTTTCTGATATTCAACCTTGACTCTTGCATAGGTCAAGCACTTGCCAACATAGGTGGCGATGTGGGCCTTCATGCTAGGCCACCAATAAGTAGTTCGGATGTCGTGGTACATTTTGTCCGACCCTGGATGTACCGAGTAGCGAGACTTGTGTGCTTCGTCCATCACAAGCTCTCGTAAACCGCCATAAAGTGGGACCCAAATACGCCCCGTTACATAGTAGGCGCCGTCTTCCTTTTGTTCCATTCGTTGCCTTGAACCGCATAAGGCTTCAGCCATGACGTTTTCGGGTTTCAATGCTTCTATCTGAGCAGCTCGTATCTGTGCAGGAAGACTGGACTGAATAGTAAGCTGTAGCGCTCGCACGCGCTTAGGTAGGGTGTCCTTTCGACTGAGGGCGTCGGCCACAACATTGGCCTTGCCTGGATGATACTTGATGGCGCATTCGTAGTCGTTCAGTAGTTCAACCCATCTCCGTTGACGCATGTTCAAATCCTTTTGCTTAAGAATATGCTCGAGACTCCTGTGATCGGTGTAAATCGTGCACCTGGTACCGTACAGGTAGTGCCGCCATATCTTAAGCGCGAAAACAACAGCTCCCAGCTCTAAATCGTGCGTCGTGTAGTTCCGTTCATGAATCTTGAGTTGCCGCGAAGCGTAAGCAATAACCTTATCCTGTTGCATCAATACGCAACCAAGGCCCTGAATCGATGCGTCACAATAAACCACGAAGTCATCTGTGCCCTCCGGCAGTGAGAGAATAGGTGCACTGCAAAGCCTATCCTTTAGGTACTGAAAAGCGGTCTCTTGAGAACCTCCCCAACGGTAGGTGACACCTTTCTGTGTCAGCATAGTAAGCGGCTGTCACACCCCGACCACGTAAAACAACAAATCGTGGCGGAAACATCGGGGAGTGTTGAAACAGAATTATTGTTTCACAACCATGGTAATTAAAAGTTATGTTTTATTCATCAAGCAAAGGTTACATAGTCTTAAATTAACTGAAACAAAGTGTTCATCACATAATTAAACTGGTTCCATCTTTATTTTAGTCTCTAAGGCATAGGTCCGCCCTAGTGTGTCACGAACATCCTAAGCAACAGCTCCTGAAAACACATGTGAAAATAGGTACGTCAGCATAAAAATGCCTGTGAGATACATAGGTTTTATGAGAATAGGATTCATGACTTAAGTTTTAAGAAAATGTTTAATAAAATTTTGTCATGAACCTTGTAAATTGTTTTGTTTCGTAAATTATTTGAAAAGCGATAAGATCAGAAGGTGTGTATAAATGAAAGAATAATATATGGTTAAATGAATAACCAAGTAGTATGAGTTTGTATAAAACAGACTACTTTGTAAACCAAAGTCTTGAAAAAATATGTTGTTGTGTAAAACGTACAAGTCCAAAAGTAGTCAACAAATGTTATGTATGGTAAGAAAAGTGTAGTCACATAAACCAAATGTAAAGATGTACAAGACAAGGTACTTTGAATATATCAAAAGTTATGTTTTGCAAAGTAAAAGCATGTTTTATTGATAATAACATTTATGTGGTAAGTTAAACGCATACATTCAAGCCTTGAGACAGACGGATAACCCTAAGTCAAGGTTATCAAAAGAAATGTATTCGGATTCGGTCATTCCTTACACCCAAACAAACCTAGGATGTCAGGAACGGGATTTGTCAAGTCCTATGGTACCATTACTTACTACCGAGCGGCGTAGCTAATGTTAATGAACGTATATAAGTCCCGTTTGCACGAACCAAATGCTATACCAAATGTAAGCATGTTATATGAAAACAATGTACTAAGTATGCTAAGTAAACATACATAGCAAAACAATATAATGTAAATCATGTACTATAAGTGTACTAATGGACATAGCAAGTATATGACATGAAAATAGGAAAGCATGAAAGTAACAAGTAGGCACATGTGTTTCACCCCAAAACATTGGAAAACAGTAAGAGAGGGGTCTATGTACTCACAGTAGTGCGTCTTGAATCGAATCTCAAACCCTGTCCGCTACACGACAACCTACAACGTACTAATGTCTATTAGACGAGCGGGTCGTGCCTTGGCTTAGAGTTTAGTATTTTGGGTCACGTTTCTTATATTGTTCCGTGTGGTAATTATTTGTTAAAATAGTTAATGTTTTAACTTAATCATGTGACATGTTGGGATATTTGTTCATTCAATGCTCTAGTAAACTTTTGTCTAGAATATATTTACTAAGTGTTGGATTTTCGGAAAATTTCGGCAGAGTATCCTCTGTAAATAGAGGTGTCCATGCTTTAATAGCATATCATTTTCTTTTATATAAAACCAATATTTCATTTTCAATCACCAAACCGACATATCGACAAACAAAACGTTGCATACTTCATTTCAGCTTTATAACTCGAAACTGGACTGTTTTCGAGGATTTTTATAAAATAGTTACCCTTTTCTAAAAATCACCAAATTTTTACAGAATATGACATATGTTCCAAAGTTTATTGTGTAAAAATATCAAAGTCCAATTCGTTACCCATATTTTATAAAAAATCATTTTCTTGACTGCAATCAGATTTGTTACCTTCTGATCACAGTTTACGGAAATATTCGCTAAAAATCAACCGTAAGTCCGTTTGACGAAATTCCAGTTGGAGGGTCGTCCTGACAATGGTGTCTATCTACTGTAAAAATTTCATGAGTTGATTTTATTCAGGTTTAAGGTTATGACTCCGAAAGTAACCCACTTTTTCTGCAACAAAAATGCAGCTTGAGCTGCTGTCCAAAAATAATCTTTTAAAAATAGTAAACGGTCTCGAAAAATTATGATTCCAGTGCCATTTGTTTAGTTATTCCAAAACATTCATTTTAGGCTTTTGAAAATCCACTTTTCGACTTAAAATGATCCCGTTACAGCCTGTTGAAGTTGGCTGGAAATCCAACTCAGCAAGCTGTTTGAGTTTTTGTGTGAGCAAAACAATCAACAATCGAACAAGAATCGAAGTGAGGCAAGAGTATGAATGAACTTACTACTAGCACAAGGCTAGGGTAGAAATTCTAGTGTGAAGATGATGGGAAGCTTGAATCACTAGAGAACACCTTGAGATCACCCTTGAATCTTCACACCACTTGAAGGTTGTTAGAAATAGTGATGAACATGAAGAACAAGAGTTTGAAGGTTTGAAGATGGAGAGAGAGAGATGGGGGACGGTTGGGAGAGAGGAGAGAGAGAGGTGATTGATGAGTGAAGTGTTGGGGGAGTGTGGTGGTATTTATAGGCAAAAAAAAGGAATCTAACAAGATCTTCCATGATTACAAAAATCTCAAGGAATCCAAGAAAGATCAATTGTAATTATTTCAACATCTATCAAGAAATTTGGTGGGTCCCTCTTGATATGGCCGAAATTTTGATGGGGGAGGGGGTCCATGTGTAAATTTTTATATAAATATGCCATATGTAGGCTAAAACGGGTGTTTAACTAGATACCGGGTATTTTATCTAGCGTTTAAATCCCGATTTATGGCGTTCTAAATTATTTTTATTACTCTACAAAAATAAACCTACCAAAATATTGTTGGAATAAAATTTCAGTTGCCAAGACTGGCTGCGTTGTCTGCGTTTTGCAGTAGAAGCACTGTGTCGCGCAGAAACACGCGGTACGCGCTTAAACTTGAAAAATTAGCGTTTTTAGGCGTTTTAATTCATTTTTCAACACGGACCTGATAAAAATAAAGTTTTTAATCATAACAGAATATTTTTGGGATTTAAATATTATCCGGGCGGTCACCAGCGTTAGTTTCGCAGTTTTGTCGTAAATAGTCCTTTAGTTCAAATGAACATGTTTTTGCCATACAGAATCCTTTGGAACTTATTTCTAAGTTATGTAAAGGATATTTAAGGTATGTTAAGCTTACGTCATAGTTCCGGAGCGTACGTTGCGTTAAACTGATTGCGTTTATGCACCAGTTTTGCATATAACCCTCTAGAAAGCGATTTAAAGCTTGAAATCGGAGTCGAATCAAATTGTAAAATCATCAAACATAAATACACACATAATAACACCAAAGCACATTGTTTTACATTATACGACGCTTACAGAACACAGTTGTCACAGTCTCCCCTACTTTAGGAAATTTCGTCCCGAAATTTTATTTAGAGGAAACTTGTGAAAACAAATGCGGATATTTCGCCTTCATCTGGTCCTTACGTTCCCAAGTAAACTCAGGGCCACGTTTGGATTCCCAGCGAACCTTGACCAAATGAATCCGTTTGTTCTTCAACTGCCTGAATGTACGGTCCACTATCTCCACAGGTTTCTCGACAAAATGCAGTGTTTTATCAACACGTATTTCGTCAAGCGGTATGTGGAGGTTCTCGTCAGCTAAACACTTTTTGAGATTGGACACATGGAAGGTTGGGTGAACGTTTCCAAGTTCAGGAGGTAACTCAAGTCTGTAGGCTACCTTACCGATTCTTTCCACGATCTTGAATGGTCCAACATATCTAGGTGCAAGTTTTCCTTTCTTTCCAAATCTGATCACACCTTTCCAAGGTGAGACCTTAAGTAATACACGATCACCGACTTGAAATTCCAAGGGCTTGCGTCGTTGGTCCGCGTAACTCTTTTGACGGCTTCGAGCTGTCTGAAGGTTATCACGAACTTTCTTAACCTTATCAGTTGTCTCTAGAATGAGGTCAGGTCCAGTAAGTTGAGCTTCACCTATCTCATTCCAGCAGACGGGTGAACGACATTTTCGACCATAGAGAGCCTCGAAAGGAGCCATGTTGATGCTGGAGTGATAACTGTTGTTGTAGGAAAATTCAATCAATGGAAGATGTGAATCCCAACTACCACCAAAGTCGATCACACTAGCTCTAAGCATATCCTCCAAAGTCTGGATTGTTCTTTCAGTTTGGCCATCTGTTTGTGGATGATAGGCTGTGCTCAGATTGAGTTGGGTCCCCATGGCAGATTGCATGGTTCTCCAAAATCGAGAAGAGAAGCGAGCATCCCTATCAGAAATAATGTTCAAAGGAACACCATGTCGAGATACAATTTCATCCACATAGATTTTAGCTAACTTTTCAGCAGAAAAATCCTCACGGATTGGCAAGAAATGCGCTGATTTAGTAAGACGATCCACAATTACCCAGATGGCATCATGACCTTTCTTAGTGCGCGGAAGTTTAGTAATGAGATCCATAGCGATGTTTTCCCATTTCCAAACTGGAATCTCTGGTTGCTCTAAAAGACCAGAAGGATGTTGGTGTTCAGCTTTGACCTTAAGACAAGTAAGGCATTTTGAAACATATAAGGCAATGTCTTTCTTCATACCGGGCCACCAATACCGAGTACGAAGATCCTTATACATCTTATCTGAGCCAGGATGAATAGAATAACGAGACTTATGAGCTTCATCCATGAGCAAAGTGCGAAGATCATCTAGGCTTGGGACCCACAAACGGTCCATGAAATAATACGATCCATCGTCCTTCAGTTCAAGATCAGGCTTAGTGTGATAGGGTAACTCCGTACCCATCAAGTCTTGTGAAACACAAGCATGTTGAGCCTGAGAGATGCGGGCTTGAATATCGGGTCGAGCTTGAATATCAGATTGAACACGAACACAATGAAGCTTAACACGTTCTTTACGACTCAAAGCATCGGCTACGACATTCGCCTTACCAGGATGGTAGCGAATCTCGCAGTCATAGTCGTTTAGAAGCTCAACCCAGCGTCGTTGCCTCATGTTGAGTTCTTTCTGATTGAAGATATGCTGAAGACTTTTGTGGTCAGTGAAAACCACACACTTTGTACCATACAAATAGTGTCTCCAGATCTTAAGAGCGAAGACAACTGCACCCAACTCTAGATCATGAGTGGTGTAGTTCTTCTCATGCACCTTCAATTGTCTTGATGCGTAGGCTATAACTTTGTTCCTTTGCATCAGAACACAGCCAAGACCCAATTTAGATGCATCGCAATAAACGACGAAATCATCATTGCCCTCAGGCAAAGTCAGAATAGGCGCGTCACAAAGCTTCTGCTTCAAGGTCTGAAACGCTTCTTCTTGTTTAGAACCCCATTCAAAGGGCTGATTCTTCTGAGTTAGAGCAGTTAAAGGGACTGCAATCTTTGAGAAATTCTCTATGAAGCGGCGGTAATAACCCGCGAGACCAAGAAAAGAACGAACCTCAGTAGGGGTAGTAGGTGTATCCCAATCCTTAATCGCACTGATCTTGGAGGGATCTACATGAATACCTTGTTCGTCGACAATATGCCCCAAAAATTGAACTTCCTTAAGCCAAAATTCGCACTTGGAGAATTTGGCAAAAAGTTGCTCTTTCTTTAGGAGTTCGAGAGTAAGACGAAGATGTTGCTCATGATCAGCTTGCGTCTTGGAGTATATCAAGATGTCATCAATAAAAACGATGATGAACTTATCCAAATAAGGTTTGCAAACCCTATTCATCAAGTCCATGAAAACAGCAGGAGCATTGGTCAAACCGAACGGCATTACTGTGAACTCATAATGCCCATAACGAGTGCGGAAAGCAGTCTTGGGAATATCCTCTTCATGCACACGAAGTTGATGATACCCAAAACGAAGATCGATCTTCGAAAAATAAGAAGCACCCTGTAACTGGTCAAAGAGATCATCAATGCGAGGTAGGGGATATCGATTCTTGATAGTAAGCTTATTCAGCTCACGATAATCGATACACATTCTGAAGGATCCATCCTTCTTCTTGACAAAAAGAACGGGAGCGCCCCAAGGTGAAAAGCTAGGACGGATGAAACCTTTGTCAGAAAGCTCCTGAAGCTGCTTAGATAGCTCTTGCATCTCAGACGGTGCAAGACGATATGGAGCTCTGGCAATAGGATTTGCACCAGGTACGAGATCGATACGGAACTCGACTTGGCGTGCTGGGGGTAGACCAGGCAACTCTTCAGGAAACAGCTCCTGATAATCCCGAACAACAGGGATATCTTGAATAGACTTACCTTTGCCTTTATCTGCTGTAACATGTGCCAAGAAGGCCACATAGTTCTTTCGCAGATACTTCCGAGCTTGAGTACAAGACATGAGCTTGAGACTACTAGCAGGTTTCTTACCACGAACCTGTAGGGTCTCGCCTGACGAAAGCGGCACCCGAACAATCTTCTCAAAACAAACTACCTCCGCGTGATGCTTGGCTAACCAATCCATACCCACAATAATGTCGAAGCTTCCAAGTTGCATAGGTGTGAGGTCAATAGGAAAAATATGGTCGTTAAGGTTCAATTGGCAATTGCGAAGAACAGAATCAAGAACAACAGGATTACCACTCGCAACTTCTACTGTCAAAGGCTTACCTAGTTTCGTTCTAGACACGCGAAGCAATGGCTCAAAAGATAACGACACAAAACTCTTATCGGCACCAGAATCAAAAAGAACAGATGCGGGTTGATTATTAACAAAGAACGTACCGTTAACCACTTCATTGTCCGCTTGCGCCTCTTGTGCATTCATGTTGAAGACTCGACCTCGAGCCTGAGCCTGAGCTGGATTCGCATTCACCAATCTTGGACATTGGTTACGGTAGTGTGTCAGATCCCCACAGTTATAACAAGAACCTGGTGGGTAGTGAGGTCGTGCAGCTTGACCTCGTTGTTGAGCAAGAGGCTGGGCAACTTGTTGAGCCGGGTTCTGAGCTGCCCGATTCTGATTAGCAGGAATGCGGCATGAAGCAGCAAGATGACCAGGTCTTCCACAGTTGGTACATTGACGACACTGGAGGTGTGGCTGATGATGACCGTTACACCTGTTGCACAAAGGTGCATTGCCTAGATAAGGCTTCTTGGCAAGTGGTTGCGCAGGCTGATTTGGTGCAGCTTGGGCCTGTGCGGTAACGGCGTAGTTTTGGGAAGCCTTTCGCTTCCTAGAACCCTTCGAGGAACCAGAATCCTTACCCTTCTTGTTTTTACTTTTCTTGCTATCCTCTTTGTCAGACGCCTGCTTCTTACCTTTCTCCCCCTTCCTGTGCAACTTACCCTTCCGAATCTGCGACTCAGTCAATGTCGCTGCTAACTCGATTGCCTGACGGACTGTGGTAGGGTTACTACCAGTAACGATGTCTTGCACTGAGTCAGGTAGACCATCGATGTACCTTTCGATAGCCTTATCGAGTGGGGTAACCATTGTTGGGCACAACAAACTCAGCTCCTCATACCTATCAGTATATGCCCGATGCTCGCCACTATCCTGTTTCAAGTCATCAAACTCCCTTTCCAAGGCTCGCAGTTCATGACGAGGACAAAATTCCCTCATCATAAGAGTCCTAAGTTCAGCCCATGTTTGTGCTAGAGCAACTTCTGCACCACGGTCTCTCATAACCCCGTTCCACCATGTAAGCGCCCTCTTCTGAAACACACTGGAAGCAAACTCGACTTTGCGATTATCAGGACACTGAACGTGACGAAAAGTATTCTCAATGCTCTCGAACCATTGAAGAAGCCCAGTTGCTCCCTCAGAACCACTAAACTTGAGCGGTTTAGCCGAGTTAAAACTCTTGAAATTGCATGGAGCGTTGTTGTTGTTAGCTTGGTTCAACTGAGCAATAAGATTTGGGAACGCAGCAGCCATCTGCTGCGCGATGATTTCCGCCAGTTCGGCATTTGGTAGCGGATTTTCGCGTCGAGGAGGCATTCTAAAAAGAGGAAACATGAGAGGAGACGGGTGAGAAGGTTAGATGAAAAGAATGAGATGAAACAGAAATCAACAAAAGCAAAGATGGTGGTCATTCGTCCGTATCACAAAGCAGACAAACGACACACAGTGGCTAATCAAAGTAAATGGGTCAAAAATAATGCTTCGCGAAGACATGCTCGCCTATAAGTGAACACTCACCCCAAGAGTTCCCAGGTAAGAGTGACTTGTCCGATTATGTGGATTTGTACGAACACTCTAGCCTTAGACAGAAAACTCAGGGTACAGGCATTCACTCTTCCAGTTTGCACGTGTTCACACTATTTAGAACCCAAAACTTTGACGAGATTTTGAAGACTTGGAGGGTTTAAGAGATTAATGATCAATTTTGGCTTCGTGCCTTCCATTATGTATTGTTTTTGGTAATCACCTAAGGATAGGTGAAGTGCATGTTTTAAAATCTAAACACAAGACAACTTGTGTTGGGGTCCTAGAAAGGTTATAGTCTAGGTCAAAGCGTTACTAATAACCTAATTCCCTATAACCATTGGCTCTGATACCAACTCTTCTGTCACACCCCGACCACGTAAAACAACAAATCGTGGCGGAAACATCGGGGAGTGTTGAAACAGAATTATTGTTTCACAACCATGGTAATTAAAAGTTATGTTTTATTCATCAAGCAAAGGTTACATAGTCTTAAATTAACTGAAACAAAGTGTTCATCACATAATTAAACTGGTTCCATCTTTATTTTAGTCTCTAAGGCATAGGTCCGCCCTAGTGTGTCACGAACATCCTAAGCAACAGCTCCTGAAAACACATGTGAAAATAGGTACGTCAGCATAAAAATGCCTGTGAGATACATAGGTTTTATGAGAATAGGATTCATGACTTAAGTTTTAAGAAAATGTTTAATAAAATTTTGTCATGAACCTTGTAAATTGTTTTGTTTCGTAAATTATTTGAAAAGCGATAAGATCAGAAGGTGTGTATAAATGAAAGAATAATATATGGTTAAATGAATAACCAAGTAGTATGAGTTTGTATAAAACAGACTACTTTGTAAACCAAAGTCTTGAAAAAATATGTTGTTGTGTAAAACGTACAAGTCCAAAAGTAGTCAACAAATGTTATGTATGGTAAGAAAAGTGTAGTCACATAAACCAAATGTAAAGATGTACAAGACAAGGTACTTTGAATATATCAAAAGTTATGTTTTGCAAAGTAAAAGCATGTTTTATTGATAATAACATTTATGTGGTAAGTTAAACGCATACATTCAAGCCTTGAGACAGACGGATAACCCTAAGTCAAGGTTATCAAAAGAAATGTATTCGGATTCGGTCATTCCTTACACCCAAACAAACCTAGGATGTCAGGAACGGGATTTGTCAAGTCCTATGGTACCATTACTTACTACCGAGCGGCGTAGCTAATGTTAATGAACGTATATAAGTCCCGTTTGCACGAACCAAATGCTATACCAAATGTAAGCATGTTATATGAAAACAATGTACTAAGTATGCTAAGTAAACATACATAGCAAAACAATATAATGTAAATCATGTACTATAAGTGTACTAATGGACATAGCAAGTATATGACATGAAAATAGGAAAGCATGAAAGTAACAAGTAGGCACATGTGTTTCACCCCAAAACATTGGAAAACAGTAAGAGAGGGGTCTATGTACTCACAGTAGTGCGTCTTGAATCGAATCTCAAACCCTGTCCGCTACACGACAACCTACAACGTACTAATGTCTATTAGACGAGCGGGTCGTGCCTTGGCTTAGAGTTTAGTATTTTGGGTCACGTTTCTTATATTGTTCCGTGTGGTAATTATTTGTTAAAATAGTTAATGTTTTAACTTAATCATGTGACATGTTGGGATATTTGTTCATTCAATGCTCTAGTAAACTTTTGTCTAGAATATATTTACTAAGTGTTGGATTTTCGGAAAATTTCGGCAGAGTATCCTCTGTAAATAGAGGTGTCCATGCTTTAATAGCATATCATTTTCTTTTATATAAAACCAATATTTCATTTTCAATCACCAAACCGACATATCGACAAACAAAACGTTGCATACTTCATTTCAGCTTTATAACTCGAAACTGGACTGTTTTCGAGGATTTTTATAAAATAGTTACCCTTTTCTAAAAATCACCAAATTTTTTACAGAATATGACATATGTTCCAAAGTTTATTGTGTAAAAATATCAAAGTCCAATTCGTTACCCATATTTTATAAAAAATCATTTTCTTGACTGCAATCAGATTTGTTACCTTCTGATCACAGTTTACGGAAATATTCGCTAAAAATCAACCGTAAGTCCGTTTGACGAAATTCCAGTTGGAGGGTCGTCCTGACAATGGTGTCTATCTACTGTAAAAATTTCATGAGTTGATTTTATTCAGGTTTAAGGTTATGACTCCGAAAGTAACCCACTTTTTCTGCAACAAAAATGCAGCTTGAGCTGCTGTCCAAAAATAATCTTTTAAAAATAGTAAACGGTCTCGAAAAATTATGATTCCAGTGCCATTTGTTTAGTTATTCCAAAACATTCATTTTAGGCTTTTGAAAATCCACTTTTCGACTTAAAATGATCCCGTTACAGCCTGTTGAAGTTGGCTGGAAATCCAACTCAGCAAGCTGTTTGAGTTTTTGTATGAGCAAAACAATCAACAATCGAACAAGAATCGAAGTGAGGCAAGAGTATGAATGAACTTACTACTAGCACAAGGCTAGGGTAGAAATTCTAGTGTGAAGATGATGGGAAGCTTGAATCACTAGAGAACACCTTGAGATCACCCTTGAATCTTCACACCACTTGAAGGTTGTTAGAAATAGTGATGAACATGAAGAACAAGAGTTTGAAGGTTTGAAGATGGAGAGAGAGAGATGGGGGACGGTTGGGAGGGAGGAGAGAGAGAGGTGATTGATGAGTGAAGTGTTGGGGGAGTGTGGTGGTATTTATAGGCAAAAAAAAGGAATCTAACAAGATCTTCCATGATTACAAAAATCTCAAGGAATCCAAGAAAGATCAATTGTAATTATTTCAACATCTATCAAGAAATTTGGTGGGTCCCTCTTGATATGGCCGAAATTTTGATGGGGGAGGGGGTCCATGTGTAAATTTTTATATAAATATGCCATATGTAGGCTAAAACGGGTGTTTAACTAGATACCGGGTATTTTATCTAGCGTTTAAATCCCGATTTATGGCGTTCTAAATTATTTTTATTACTCTACAAAAATAAACCTACCAAAATATTGTTGGAATAAAATTTCAGTTGCCAAGACTGGCTGCGTTGTCTGCGTTTTGCAGTAGAAGCACTGTGTCGCGCAGAAACACGCGGTACGCGCTTAAACTTGAAAAATTAGCGTTTTTAGGCGTTTTAATTCATTTTTCAACACGGACCTGATAAAAATAAAGTTTTTAATCATAACAGAATATTTTTGGGATTTAAATATTATCCGGGCGGTCACCAGCGTTAGTTTCGCAGTTTTGTCGTAAATAGTCCTTTAGTTCAAATGAACATGTTTTTGCCATACAGAATCCTTTGGAACTTATTTCTAAGTTATGTAAAGGATATTTAAGGTATGTTAAGCTTACGTCATAGTTCCGGAGCGTACGTTGCGTTAAACTGATTGCGTTTATGCACCAGTTTTGCATATAACCCTCTAGAAAGCGATTTAAAGCTTGAAATCGGAGTCGAATCAAATTGTAAAATCATCAAACATAAATACACACATAATAACACCAAAGCACATTGTTTTACATTATACGACGCTTACAGAACACAGTTGTCACAGCGGCTGTGCGATCTTCGAAAAGTCTTTGATGAATCGCCTGTAATAACCTACCAAACCCAAGAATTGGCGTATTTCTATCGGTGTACGCGGTGCAGGCCAGTTCCTGATCGACTCTACCTTGGATGGATCGACATGAATCCCATCCCTGTTCACCACATGGCCTAAGAAGTGGACTTCACGAAGCCAGAAGTCGCATTTAGAAAACTTTGCGTACAATTGCTCCTTTCGAAGGAGTTCCAAGATAAGACGTAAGTGCTGCTCGTGCTCCTCCTGACTCTTGGAGTAGATCAGAATGTCGTCGATGAAGACAATGACGAACTTGTCAAGGTAGGGTTTGCACACCCTGTTCATTAGATCCATGAATACTGCAGGCGCGTTCGTAAGCCCGAATGGCATGACAAGAAATTCGTAGTGGCCGTAGCGAGTTCTGAATGCTGTTTTGGAGACGTCCTCATCCCGGACTCTCAGCTGATGGTATCCTGACCTCAAGTCTATCTTGGAGTAGTAACACGACCCTTGCAACTGGTCGAATAAGTCGTCAATACGAGGAAGAGGATAGCGGTTCTTCACTGTGACCTTGTTCAATTCACGGTAATCGATGCACATCCTGAAAGTGCCATCCTTCTTTTTCACAAATAATACTGGAGCTCCTCAAGGCGAAGAGCTTGGACGAATAAAGCCCTTTTCCAAGAGCTCTTGTAGTTGCTTTGAAAGTTCTTCCAGTTCAGTTGGAGCTAAACGATACGGTGCGCGGGCTATTGGTGCTGCTCCTGGGGCTAGCTCGACTTGGAATTCGACTTGACGATGAGGCGGTAAACCGGGTAAATCTTCAGGAAACACCTGAGGAAAGTCACGTACAACTGGAATATCCTCCAGCTTCTTTTCCTTTGCTGATGCATCAGTGACAAGTGCCAGAATTGCAGTGTGCCCCTTTCGTAAACATTTCTGCGCCTTTAAGAAAGAGATGATGCCAACCACAGCACCACTCTTGTCGCCTTGAACTTCGAGAGGTTCTTGACTAGAGCGAGGAATACAGATGATCTTTTCCTTGCACAAAATCTCTGCGCGATGTTGGGATAACCAATCCATACCGATGACAACGTCGAAGCTACCCAAAACTATGGGTATAAGATCAATCGAGAAGGTCTGACCAGCTAAAACGATGCTACAGCTCTTGATTACGTGCGCGGCTTCTACACTTTTACCATTGGCTAGTTCTACGACGTGTTTGGTGTTTAGGGGTGTTGGTGTTCGTTTTAACAATTTACTCATTTTAAGGACATATAACTTGTATCAGCACCCGAATCAAATAAGACAGTAACATAGATATCGTCGAGAAGAAACTTACCCATAACCACATTGGGATCATTCACTGTGTCACCCCGACCTAGCACGAACATACGACCACGAGCTTCGTTGCCAGTGTTGTTGTTGTTTCCCCCATTGTTGTTGTTATTGTTCCCGTTGCCCTGGTTATTGTTGTTATTGCGGTTCTGGTTCTGGTTCAATTGAGGGCAATCACGTTTGTAGTGGCCTTCAGCCCCACACTGGAAACATCCCCGGTTTCCACGCTGTGGCTGCTGGTGCTAGTTCTGTGGAGTTGGCGGTGGGAGTTGCTGGTTCTGATTTGCTGGCCGTGAGCTTCTACAATCCTTAGCCTCATGACCCATCTTGAGGCATCTTTGACAACGTTCCCTGCGACATCTTCCGCTGTGGTGTCTGTTGCACTTATTACACAGTGGGTGAATTCCCCGATATCCACCCTGCCCCTGACTGCCAGATGATTGCTGACTCGGATTCTGGTAGTCATTTGTCTTGCGCTGCTGAGACTGAACAGAAACTGATCCCTTGCTGGAATCCCCCTCCCATTTTCTCTTGTTGTCACTGGGAGTAGCAGAAGTAGTGACATAAGTAGTGGTAGCCTTGATACGTTTTGGCAGCCTGTTCTGATCCACTGCCTGATCTGTAATACGGTGAGCAAGGCGCTGAATAGCCTGGATGTTGTCAAGATTGGCCGATGTTACGTGGCTCTGAATCTCTGGCGCTAATCCCTTGAGATACAACTCAATACGCTTGTATGGAGGGTCCACCATGGTTGGACACAGCACAGCCAACTCGTTCGACCTCTTGGTATAAGCCTCGATTTCTGACCCAGTCATTTTCAAGTGATACAGTTCATCTTCCAACTTGTGAATGTCTTCATGAGTGCAGTATTCCCTTTTGATCAATTCCTTGAAATCATTCCAAGGGGTGGCGTTAGCAGCTGCCAACCCTAGGATCTGTACTTGTGCGTTCCACCAAGTCAACGCGATTCCTTCCAAAGTGCCAGTGGCGTACTTGACCTGCGAGCCTCAGGGCATTCACATATTTCGAACACAGATTCTAGCTTCTCAAACCAATGGAGGAGTCCCACTGCCCCCTCGGTGCCACTGAATGAGCTTGGACGACAGTCCATGAAGTTCTTGAATGTGCAGACAGGCTGCTGCGCGTGTTGACCTATTGTGTACGAATAGGACAAAGTTAAATACGAGAGTTAATGTAGGATCTAAAGATCCTAGTGTGTGTCTATACTGCAGGGTATACTACCTGCTTGAGCAGCTGCAAGTGCCGCAGCAACTTGAGCTTGAACGAGAGCCTCTAGCTGGGCTTGAGTCATGTTGATTCGTCCGGCCATTGATCTTCACATCAAAGGCAACATAAGTGAGAAAGGTTCGCGAATAGTGCGATGACAGAAGAGTGTAAGCACGTAAGTGTTCTCAAACAATAACAAGTAATGAGCAGAGTAATGTAAGCATACTACGAGCAAAGTTCTATGCAGTTCTAGCAAGCAGGTAATAAACATAAACCTTATTACCTAGGATGTCGAGTCTTGCACGTGGAGCGAAGCGTCGTTGTGGATCGTTGGGAGCACTGTTCTGGTTATAGTCTGGTTTTAATAAAAACGTTTTCCCATATTAAAACCAAGTTCTCTATAACCAATGGCTCTGATACCAATCTGTCACACCCCCAAAATCCACCTGCGGAGTATCACCGCTTGGGAGCGTGACTGACCAGGATCAAGCCACCAATCATATTGAACATGTAACTAATATCAATTATAATAAATGTAAACCAATCATTCAATACGATAGGTGTTCCAACATAATCATAGTTTCAAAGTATAGCGGAAGCATAAGTACGAAAACCCAAAAGTGTAACATAAGTTCAATAAGTTTCAAAACATATTCCATGCTCCACAACGTCCTGCTCCTCCCTGTGCAAGCTCCATAAGTATCTAACGACCTGCAAGGCATGTAACAGAGGATCAACAACTAGTTGAGCGAGTTCACAGTTAACAGTTCAGTAATAGTTTAGTGTGAGTAGTAGTATGTTCGTTCGTTATGTCATGTATCGTATCAGTTTCCATCGCGGCCTCCCAGGCAGGTATGCGAAGATATTAGGGGATGTTCATCCCAGGTGTTCTAGACTAGGTTTACCTGTATCGCGGCCTACCAGGCAGGTATGCGAAGATTAGTAAATTTCAGTTCGCGGCCTTCCAAAGGCAGGTGTGCGAAGTCAGTCATAATATCGCGGCCAACCCTTGGCAGGTTTGCGAAGATCAGTTCAATAAGTGTTACTAGTCATGTTGTATTCTTATCGTTAGGTTCTATCCACTGAGTATGTACAATAAAGTAATCCAATCCCATTCCCACCCTGGGAACCCCATGCCTTGGCTGTGTGAACTCACCTTGGTTTGCTCGGTATGTTATTGCTTCTAGGGTTTATGTCACACCCCGACCACGTAAAACAACAAAACGTGGCGGAAACGTCAGGGAGTGTTGTAACAGAATCATTGTTTCATAACACATGGAAAATTGAAATATTGTTTTATTGATTAAAAGGGGTTACAATGTCTTATCAAACAAATAAGTATAACATAATTAACTAGTCTTGCATCTTTTATTGTCACTAAGGCCCAAGTCCGCCTATGTGTATCTTGAATCAATCCTATGCATCATCTCCTGAAACACATGTGAAAATAGGTACGTCAGCATAAAAATGCCGGCGAGTAACATAGGTTTTGTGAAAATAGGATTCATGACTTATAAGTTTAAGAAAAGTGTTTAATAAAAGTTAGTCATGAACCTTGTAAAATGTTTTGTTTTGTAAATCATTTGAAAAGCGATAAAATTTGATGATATGTATAAATAAAAGAATTATGTATGGTTAAAGAATAACCAAGTAAAATAAGTTATATAAAGCAAGTTGTTTTTGTAAAACGAAGTCTTGTGAAAAATGCATTATTTGTGTAAAAATGTATAAGTCCAAACCAAATGATTTAAATAACGCTATGACATGTAGTACAATACTAACACTTATATATAGGAAGTACCAGCGGCGTATCCACCATGTTTGTATCATACTACACCCATACCGTTACTTAAGTCACTTAAACAAACCATCAAAGCATATAGTTCATGTTCAACCCAATCATCAAGTGTTCTTGTCTAAACCATTGTCAATGTTTAAAACCCAAAATGTAGCTATGTAGTTATATGTAAACAAAAGTTATGTATGGTAAGTAACAAAATGAGAATACTTAACCATAAGTAAAAAGGAACAAAACAAGGTATTTTGAATAAATCAAAATGTTATGTTTTTCCAAGTAGAAAACTTGTTTTATTGATACAAACATTTATGTGGTAAGATAACGCATTACATTCAAGCCTTGAGACAGCAGGATAACCTTAGAGTAAAGGTTATCAAAGTAAAATGTTCACGGATTCAGTCATTCCTTACATCCACACCAACCCAGGATGTCAGGAACGGGATTTGTCAAGTCCTATGGTACCATTACTTACTACCGAGCGGCGTAGCTAATGTTAATGAATGTAGTAAAGAACCGTTTATACAAACCAAATGTCATACCAAATGTAAACAAATTATGTGAAAACAATGTACTAAGTATGCTAAGTAAACATACCAAGCAGAAATGTTATGTAAAACAATGTGCTAATATGCCATGTAAACATATATAGCAAAGTAATGTAAAACAATGAGCTAGCATGTTAAGTAAACATACATAGCAAAAGAATGAATGTAAAACAATGTGCTAGCATGTTAAGTAAACATACATAGCAAAAGAATGAATGTAAAACAATATGCTAGCATGTTAAGTAAACATACATAGCAAAAGAATGAATGTAAAACAATGTGCTAGCATGTTAAGTAAACATACATAGCAAAACAATGTAATGAAATCATGTACTAATAGTTTACTATTGAACATAGCAAGTATACGATATGGAAACATGGAAAGCATGAAAGTAACAAGTAGGCACATGTGTTTCACCCCAAAATGTTTGAAAAACAGTAAAAGAGGGGACTATGTACTCACAGTAGTGCGTCTTGAATCGAATCTCAAACCCTGTCCGCTACACGACAACCTACAACGTACTAATGTCTATTAGACGAGCGGGTCGTGCCTTGGCTTAGAGTTTAGTATTTTGATTTGCGTTACTTAGGTATTATTTTGTTAAAACAATGATAATTATTTTAACTTAACTATCGATATAAGAAAAATAGTTAGACAACTATTTCCTACCTACTTTATCTAATATTTTACTAAGTGTTCGGATTCTCGGAAAATTTCGGTAGGGTATCTTCTGTAAATAGAGGTGTCCATGCTTTAATAGCATATCATTTTCTTTTATATAAAAACAATAGTTCATTTTCAATCACCAAATCGACATATCAACAAACAAAACGTTGCATACTTCATTTCAGCTTTATAACTCGAAACCGGACTGTTTTCGAGGATTTTTATAAAATAGTTAACCTTTTCTAAAAATCTCCAAATTTTTACAGAATATGACATATGTTCCAAAATTTATTGTGTAAAAATATCAAAGTCCAATTTGTTACCCATATTTTATAAAAAATCATTTTCTCGACTGCAATCAGATTTGTTACCATTCTGATCACAGTTTACGGAAATATTCACTAAAAATCAACCGTAAGTCCGTTTGACGAAATTCCAGTTGGAGGGTCGTCCAGACAACGGTGTCCATCTACTGTAAAAATTTCATGGGTTGATTTTATTCAGGTTTTAAGTTGTGACCCCGAGAATGTCATACTTTTTCTGCAATAAAAATGCAGCTTGAGCTGCTGTCCAAAAATAACCTTTTAAAAATAGTAAACGGTCTCGAAAAATTATGATTCCAGTGCCATTTGCTTAGTTATTCCAAAACACTCATTTTAGGCTTTAGAAATTCCGTTTTTCGACTTAAAATGACCCCGTTACAGCCTGTTGAAGTTGGCTGGAAATCCAACTCAGCAAGCTGTTTGAGTGTTTGTGTGTGAAAAACAATCAACAATCGAACAAGAATCGAAGTGAGACAAGAGTATGAATGGACTTACTACTAGCACAAGGCTAGGGTAGAAATTCTAGAAAAAGATGAAGAAAAAAGATGGTGAAAAGCAATGTATGAAGCTCCTTAGTGATCTACAACTTCAAGCACCCTTGATTCACCTTCTAGCACTTAGATGAAGCTTTAAAATGGAAGAAAGTGGTGGTGATGGTGGCAGTTAAGGAAGGGCCGAGAGAGGGAGAGAGTGAGAGAGAGAGAGAGGTGTGATCTAGTGGAAGATATGAAAGTGATGTGAAGGATCTCTTATGATCTTCCACCATACTTATAAAGATCACAATCTAATATTTTAGCTACAAGATCAAGCAATATCTACATAAAATATGAGATAAAATCTAGCAAATATTTGGGTGATTTGGTGGGTCCCTTGGTGACCGAAATTGGGTATGGGGGGAGGGGGTGAAGTGTAAGTTCGATGGTATATTAGATAAAAACAGGTGTTTAACTGGATACCGGGTATTTTATCTAGCGTTTAAATCCTGGTTATGGCGTTCTAAAATATTTTTATTATACTATAAAAATAAACTCGCCAAAATATTACTGGAAATAAATTTCAGTTGCCAAGACTGGCTGCGTTGTCCGCGTTTCGCAGTAAAAGCACTGTGTCGCGCAGAAACACGCGGTACGTGCTTAAACTTGGAAAACAACGTTTTTAAGCGTTTTAATTTATTTTTCAACACGAACCTGATTAAAATAAGATTTTAATCATAACAGAATATTTGTGGGATTTAAATATTATCTGGGCGGTCACCAACGTTCGTTCGCAGTTTTGTCGTAGTTAGCTCTTTAGTTCAAATAGTCATGTTTTCGCCATACCGAATCCTTCGAAACTTATTTCTAAGTTATGAAAGGGATATTTAGGGTATGTTTGGCTTTCGTCACAGTTCCGGAATGTACGTCGCGTTAAACTGATTGCGTTTAAGCACCAGTTTGCGTATAACCTTCCAGAAAGTGATTTAAAGTTTGAAGTCGAAATCGAATCAAATTGTAAAATCATTAAACACAAGAACACATATAATAACACCAAAGCGTATTGTTTTATTGATAACTAACATTGTTTTACATTATACGGTGCTTACAGAACACAGTTGTCACAGTTTATTAATCTCTAAGTCCGTTACACACGACCTAGGATATATTGCACATGATTCATTCAATTAGGGTTTACAATCCTCGATATTCAAGCAACGGTGCTTTGTGTGTTTATTGTGTACACGATGATATCACATGCAAGGTCATACAGTTGTATTCAGTATCATACGATCATATTTAGAATCATACATCATGTAAACAGCTAATCGTTTTCACATAATTCATGCGTTACGTCTTTGATTTCATAGCTTAATCTAACGCGGGTATTAATCTAATTGCCACCGTTAACATCCTTAGTACATTTAGCATTGTTAACACTTCACAAGTTTAACGAAGCTGACTACTTAACAAAGTGATATTCCCATCTTAACAAATCGAACATTGTATAACATACATCACAAAGCCTCATATTAAACACACACAAGTGTGGGGGGGGGGGGTTTCCCCTGTTTAAAAGTCGGATGGCAACTGAGAAACATGTCACAAACTCAGACAATAACCCACCCCCTCTTATGAAACTCGGACCAATGTATTGGGGGTTTAAAGGTCGGACTATGTGGCAAGGTTAACAATCTCGGACCAGGGGTAGGGGTTCAAAACTCGGACCCCTCCCATATACTTAACAAGGTCGGACTAAAGGGATGGCCAATCAAAAACTCGGACAACCTCTATGACTTGAAAGTCAGACCATGTCAATGAGTGAAACTCGGACATCTTATCAGCTTAAAAGTTGGACTAGGTGGCTCATATAAACTCGGACTTATCACCACATTAAGAACCTCGGACATCAAACAATACAAAAGCTCGGGCCTTTTGTGTTTAAGACAATTCAGACATGTTTCCCTATCTTTAAAAGTCGGACCTCATGAGTTCTTTATAAAACTCGGATTATCATTATGTTAACAGGAAACTCGGACATATATATGTAACAACAAAAGACTTCGGACCTCAACATTCATTAAAACTCGGGCTATATGCTCTTAAATAAAAGTCGGGCATCTTGTGATCATAAAGGTCGGACCTAGCTTGTTATTCAAAACTCAGACAAACAAACAATCATACGCGTGAATAAGCATGTTCAATGTAATCATAGCAGTTACGTTTCATAGTTTCTATAATCCAGGAAACCCTAGTTACATACATTCACAATGCAGGATCAATCAATCAATCGATACATAACAATAACAGTCATCAGAGGATCAATCTACCAAGCATACCCTAATCATCATCATCATCATTTCAATAATCAAGATTGAATTTAGTAAATACAGGACCATCATATCAAGAACTAGGGTTTGCAAGAATTACAATAAACAAGAATTGATATCAATCAAATAATCAACAAACAATCATTAACAATTACCTTGTGTTGATTCTAGAGAAAGAGAGGAATCAAACTTGTGATGTCTTGCCAATGATTTGGTGATGATTGCCAGAGAATTGTGAACTACGTGCTTGGATTTTTGTGTGTGTGATTTAGTGAAGGATTAGGGTTAAGTATAATTAACTTTTCACTAATTGCTCAATACACCCTGAATAATTATATTTTACACAAGCATACCATCTTACAAGCATTTCACAGTTTCACCACCAGGTTCACATAATTGACAAGTCTATCATAATTAATCAAACAACCATGCACAATAACACAATACGATTTATTGCATCAAAACGTATACCATTCCATAGAAATCAATTGTGCAAATAATTAACTACACGAACAATGAACGTGCAATAAATGCGAAATAGAAATCTTGGAAATTCGAGTTGTCACATTATCCCCAACTTAAAAGAAATTTCGTCCCGAAATTTGGTACGCACTCACTGAGGAAGCTAGGTAAGTTGTGTTGTTCACTGGTTTTCCTGGGGTGTCACAATTTCTCTTCTTATATCCTTGATTTGGCATTTGAGCACTATGGTCAAACCTGCACCACTTGTTACCAACTATTTTTGAGTTTTGATTTTTAAATTTTTGTGTTTTTTTATTGTGATTGGATGATTGATCTGATGATCTTTTATTTTCTTTTTGAAAATTTTTCGATTTATTATCTTTTTGTTTCTGTTCCACATTCTTCTTTACAGGTTTTTGCTTTGAGCATTCACCTTTCTCAGTAGAATGTAAAACAATATTTTTAAACATTTCATTTAATTTCAAATGTTTTTCTTTTTTCTTCTTTTTATTTTTCATCATCAGATTTGTCATCACAATCTTCAATTTTGACTTTGTCAAAATTTGTGACATTGTCACTTAATGGAACAGAATTAATTGGTTTTGGATATACAAGATTTGTTAATGATGATGAAGTCACAAAACCTTTCAATTTCTTTTCAAGTTCTTCAATTTTGTTCCTTGAATTCTCAGCTTCTTTTTCAAGCTGAGAGATTTTCTCAAGATGAGAATTGATTGCCTTTTCATTCACAATTTTGTTTTTCTCAAAAATTGATTTTTCATTTTCTAAAATTTTTATTTAATTTTGAAATTCTGTTTCTTTTTCTTTCAAAACTTTGTTTTCCAGCTTTATCCAAAAAACATCTTTATTTTCACTTTTAATTTTTTCAAAATCTTTGTTTTCTAATGACAAACTCTCAATATTCTTCAAAAGTTTGTCATTTTCATATTTCAGTTTTTCACAGTTCAAGCGCAACTCCAGAATCTGTTCATCATCAGCTTTCTTCTCGATCTTCAAAGTTTTGTTTTCCAATGTCAAACTCTCCACTTCCTTCAAGAGTTTCACATTGTCTGCTTCTGATTTTTCACATTTCGAGCATTTTTCATTCATCTTTCCAACATCAGCTTCTTTCTTTGTTTCATCTTGTATGTTCCTGCACAGAAAATTTTAACAAAATCAAGAGGGTTTGTATGTTCATCTATGTAGCAACCTCTCTTAATATCATATTTCATGACGTTTTTTGCTTCAAGACACACAGAGATTCTTTTTCTCATTTCAATGATTACATCCAAATTTATCTTTTCCAATTCTTCTCTTATTTCATCCATTAACTTCCTTTTTCTTGATTCTTCATCGCACTTGTGATTTTTAAGTAAATTGATGAAAGTTCTTGAATCATAGCATGAGAAACTAGAATCCCGTTTCAGTTCATGCAAAAATTTATCCCATTCCAAAGGTAATGCATCAACAAATTTTGAAATTCTTTCGTCATTTGAAACCAATATCCTGTGTTTTTATATCTTGCTAATTAGCTCATTAAACTGGTTTTCCAATTTCTCCAATGATTCGTTCTTCATACACAAAAAATTTTCGAATCTTTTAACATAAACATTCTTATCACTTCTCGTCTCATACCAAGATTCACTAGGCCAATTCTTTAAATTTTCAAAATTCTTGTTTTCTTGTTCATCAAACATTTTGATCAAATGTTAAAAACAATCTGATTGTTACACAAGTATTGATCCTCAAATTAGAACAATTTTCTTACTCAACTTAGGCCGACACTCTCACATGCAAATAGACAAAAATGTTGTACTAAAATGTGATTGGGCCGAAGATACAACTTACTCTGATTGAACCTCAATGTCTTGGACCTAGAAAATCACGTGCCAAACTAACACACAATTAAAGAAGCACACTTCGTTTAATGGCACTACACGACAATTTTGCAATCCTTGAGCTACAAAGAATGTGATAGGACCGATGAGCTCAGATCACATGCAACAATTTCAATTATGAACTGACAATACGAATTTTTTGCTGATTGGACCAATGTACTATGTTATTCAAATTCTGATTGGGCAGAAAATACCACTAAACCGACATCTTAAGTGTATAATAAAACTGATTGGACCGAACTATTATAGTGGGCTATATTTGGTTAATGTAAAATGATTAATGGATTGATGATTGGACCAACACCCTAGACAATTTTGACTACATGATCAATTCGATGCACCCTAACACACTTCAATTATGATTTCACACGTCTGCTCAAGCGAAATCAATAAATAGAATACGAGCAAAATCAGGATGATAATCCCTTGGAGCGAAATCAAATGTTTGAAGCGGAATCAGACCTTAAAGTTCGAGCGAAATCAGAATTTTTCTGATTACGAGCGGAATCAAAAGATATTTTACGAGCGAAATCAGAATTAAACAGTTTTGGAGCGAAATCAGAAAGAATCTTTGGAGCGAAATCAGACTTCTACTGATTTCGAGCGAAATCACAAGTAAAATTTCGAGCGAAATCTGATTTTTGACGCGAAATCAGACCGAAAAACTCAAATTTCTCCTAAACGGCTATGAGTTTGAATCTGAAATTTGGTAGGGTTGTAAATCAAGTGTTTTCGCACAACATATAAAAAATTCAGCCGATTTGGACCGTAAAAACCCGTTCAATTTGACGAAAAACGGTGAAAAACGTGAAAAAATGAGTAGAAGATGAAGAAATGATGCAATTCAGATCTGAAATCGATGAAATCCGGTACGAATCTTGTTGTTTGATCAGTGCAATCGAGCTCCTGCTCTGATACCACTTGTAGGATCGGTTTCGACACCGTACGATTGCGTAACGAACGTTCGACGTGCGGAATACTTGAACTTGCGTGATCGAACACACAAGAACGTACTTAATGATGTGATTCAATTGAATATGATGACGTGTACAAAGCCGTGAATCACGTGGAGGGAACTTTCTCTCTTTAGACTTTCTCTCTCTAAGCTCTAAGCTCCTAAATCTCCAAATGAGCAAAGTCTTGCAAATCATGACATAACTCTCCTATATATAGCCCTTGGAATTAATGAGACTTCTCATTAATTACTAAAATGCCACCTTGCTAATTCTATCTAATTGTTACAATATAAGCTCGATTCGTCGGTTTCTGCTACGAACTAGATTGACGGAGGCGATAGACAGATAATGCACTAACACTCAACTTTGTTGTTGACTCGTTGTTACATGCCTTGCAGGTCGTTAGGTACTCATGGAGCTTGCGCGGGGAGGCGCAGACATTGTGGGACATGGATCATGGATGCCATTTTAAACATTTATGACAATTCAAACTTATTACTTATGTTGGGTTTTACATTTATGCTTCCGCTAAACATTGAAACTATACTTTTGTTTACATTGTTCTATATGATTGGTGGCTTGATCCAGGTTAGTCACTCCTCCAGGTGGTGATACTCCGCGTGTGGATTTTGGGGGTGTGACAAAACTCCCCCTTGACAATAGCTTCATAAAATAACTTTGTCTTCAGTCTTCTTGCAATCTTCATGTAATGTTGCACTGTCTTTAGTCTTTGGATAGCTTCAGCTTCAATAGCTTTTGTCAGCAACAGACTCCCCCTAAGCTGATGCATCCAATCACCAAATCTTCAAATCATCAGCATTTGAGTAAACTCCAGTTTAGCATTTGCAAAGCAATCTCCAAACGCTTCAAACTTTGACTGCAATGTAGAAAAGAGGTTCTACCATGCATCCAATCAAACTCTCATCTTTTGAGCAACTTCTCAGCAGCATACTGCTTCAATCTATATACTATAAAACAAACATCTCGAGAAACCATAAGAATTTTTCAACAAAGTTAAATAAATTATTATTTTTCAAGAGATTAGCTAAACTGTATTACAGATTAAGCATTTTCAATTTTATCACCAACACGCAAAACTTTTTGTCCAACACACAAGAACCTGCATGATTTTGAAATTTTGAACTCACTTTCCAACACCGTCTCCCCCTATCAGTAATAATTCCTCCAAGAATAACAGTTTTTCGTACATTAAGAATTTAAACAGAAAAAGACACTATTTTTGGATATTTTTTTTATATTTTCTGAAAGCAAGTAAATAACAAACTGTTTCACACAATTAGATAATTCTTTATTTATTTTTTGTGAAAAGCAGTCCAAGATGATTACTAGTATGTTTGTCCACTTAAACAAAAGCATGAACATTTCAAGTACCATTATCGTATGATACGTTAAGGTAATATTATTACCGATATACCAATTGTAGGTCCCCTTGTTCGTATGGATCTTTCACAGAATTGTATATCTAACCTAGAGTGCGGAATCCTCTAGATCAGATTTGTTATAGAAACAAGTAGAAAACAGAATTCAATCAGACGGGTCTTCTATTGATTATCCAAACACACAGTTTTACAATCAATTCAAGACCTCACAACTTCACAGCCACTATCTGTGATCTTGCCTAAAGAACCCTAATTCGAAATTCTTTCTCTCTCTACGTTTTCTCTTTCTAAAATTCCCTAACTCCTAAAACCCTAATCACAAAACATGTTTATATACCACATGTCTGTGAACTGGGCTTCCTACATGGACTAGGTCATTTTCCAAGCACATTACAATAATAACCTCACTAACCAATATGCTAAGCCCATTACAAAATATCCAAAGACTAAATAATTAAACTATTAAGCTGTTGTCACAGAATATGCACCAACAGACTCCCCCTTGACAATAGCTTCATAGTGTAACTTCGTCTTCAAACATCTTGTGTTATTTTGGTCTTTGGATAGCGTCAGCTACACAGTTTCTGACATCAACAGACTCCCCCTTAGCTGATTCTACCAATCTCCAAAACTTTAATTCCTTTGTAGATCAGTTAGCTAGCAATCCTTGGTTAAGTAAGTAAGCTCCAACTCTTCATATCTCTCTTTCTGCAATGTAGTAGAAGGATCCTACCATGCACCTTCACACATTCTTCACTTCACTGTCAATCTGCACTTTACTTGTATTCTGCACTTCATTTTGATAACTGCATCAATCTGTTTAGAAACACAAGCAAGTATCACGAAAAACCCTTAGTCTTTTTCACATTTCAAGATAAACCAATATTTTATCTTATCATGAAAAAACAACAATCTGTCAATTCAAAATGGAAGTCTTTTAAAAAGAAAATATTTTTGGTATTTTTGATATTTTAAGAAAGCAGTAAACTATTTACAAAAGCAATAAACACTCTATTTTTGTGAGAATCACCGGTAAGAAGATCATATCAACAAAATCAAACTGTTTTCACACTATTTAGATAATTCTAATTTAATTTTCCGTGAAAAGCAGTCCAAGAGGATTACCAGTATGTTTGTCCTCTTAAACAAAATGCATGAGCATTTCAAGTACCATTACCATATGATACGTTAAGGTAATTTTAATTACAGATATACTAGTGTCTCCCACTTCAGGATATACCTCCGCGATCAAGGTATGCACAAAGATTCATCGTAGTGGTTGGTATACTAAATTCATCCGTTTTGTTTTTCAACGTTTAGATAATTGGTGATCAGGTCAGTACTTCCGTACATCACAGAGACCAAAATATCTAACGAAGGCTAAGATAAATACCATTTTTGGTACGATTTATGCATTTTGCACTTTTTGAATGACTCTCTAGGAGAGCTTCTTCATTTATGAGATTTGGCATTTTTTGCTCTTTTAAGATATCCTGGTTGTGCCTAGGTCAGCATGTATCTGGATGAAGCAGAAGGACAACCCTGATATCCCCAGATGAAATAACAATATAAAGACCCAAAACCTCAGATTTTGGCAAGCTATCAACGCAAGATTTAAGGTTATTAAACCATACATCACTGATGTGTTCCCCACTCATATTCAGTTCATTTAGGTTTATATCACATTGGTAAGTTGATCATTTCATGCTTTTTGCCTACTGGTACATCATATGATGAAGCTGCTATTACACTTAAGCATTTCAATTCATTTTCAGTGTGACAGTCTAACTTGCTGATGTACTATCATTTCTCCTTTTTCACACAGTGATAACTCATTTTTGATTTTCTATTTTTTTATGTTTTTGATTTTTCAATTTTTTTGTATTTTTGATTTTTAAGAAAAGCAGTAAACTATTTACAAAATTCTTATGAAAAACCAGTTATTCAGGATTCTTCATCCCGTTGAGTTCGACTATGTGACAACTATGCTCTGTAATCGATGTACGATATAAAACAATGTTGATTATTAATAAAACAATGTGCTTTGGTGTTATTATATGTGTTTTGGTGTTATTTTGTTTGTATTTGTGTTTGGTAATTTTACAATTCGATTCAATTCCAATTTCAAGCTCTAAATCTCTTTCTTGAAGGTTATACGCGCACTGATGCGTAAATATAACCAGTTTAATGCAACAAACACTCTGGAATAGTAAAATAGGCTTAACATACCTTAAATAACCTCAACATAACTTATAAATAAGTTTTGGATGGTTCGGTGTGTTAAAATCAACTTTGTTCGATCACAGGGACTATTTGTGTCAAACTACGAAAACTATACCGATTTGTGTAGGAACAAACACTCCGGAACTTGATCATAAGCTAAATATACCATAAATATCCTTTACATAGCTTAGAAATAGGCTTTGAAGGGTTCGGTATGCTAAAATAAACTTTATTGATCAATAGGGACTAAAAGCGTCAAAAAGTGCACAAGTTTGCATTTTCGCGCATATCTTACGTTCTGAATAGATCCGGACATCCAAAAAATCATGTAATAATTAAAATATTATGTTTTAGTGATTGGCTTGTTAAAAATCCATTCGTCGTGCAATTTGGACCATTTTCGCGTCCGTTACGACTTCCGTAGTAATTAACCGAACAACGCAATCATACGGCCAAACGAACCGACATCCGACATATTTTTGAGCATATTTGAAGTTCCCTATACTTTAACTTCATTTTAGAGCCTTAAAATGGGGTTAACGGGGCTTGAACGTGCCAAAATGCATCAAAAACCAAGTTTGGGAACTCAGGGGCCTGTTCTGCCATTTTGCCAAACTTTCTGCCAGCACCAGAGGTCCTTACGGATCGTATGGACATGCTTACGGTCCGTAAGCCATGCCCAGATCAGCAGAAAGTATGTAACAGCTTGATACAACTGTTTCCAAGTGTTGCAAACGGTTTTGGGCAATTCTAGGGGATATTTTGGGCTCCCATGGTTTTGTAAATCAGGGGGTGCAAGTGTAAGGCCATGATCAAAGCTCGGGAATCGAGGAACGATCTTAATAGTGGACCGAATACTATAAATACCCCCAAGCATTTCACCCCTAACTCACACTTGATTCTGAAATTTCTCTAAGTTGGAGCTCTAGCACTCCATACCTAAGAATATTTGGGATCAAGACTCCATTCTTGGACCTTCTTTAAGTATTCTTTCGCGTTTTTCGTTCGTTTCCTTCGTTAAAGTCAAACTGTGTTTGACTTTCTGCTTTGACCAGTTTATGGTCAACGCGAAGTTCGTTTGAACTTCATAACGTGTGCGTAATCACGATGGTTATAGTCCCTAGTGACTATACCTACTGATTACCACGTTATCTAGGCTCAGTGACGAGTCGTAGTTTCGGCCAAAATGCGTTTTCTCGCGTATTTTGTAACCAAACTACTTGAGGATGTCAAAACCGTTTGTTTTGATATCAAAACCTGTTTTCTAACTTAACTAAACATGTTTCGACATGTTTAGCTCGTCGCTTGTTAGTTTAGTGCTTGTGTAGAGTCGTAAGTCAAGCGGACTAAACACCCGCTTAGACTTTCGAACACGACCCGTTTGGTCGATCATTAGGATCCGACCAAACATATTTTGTGACCATAGTAGAGTAGGAAATAACCTTCCGAGGTTATACCTTATGGTCACTTAGGTTTGATTAGTGGCATGATAAATAGTTTATATGCCCTTGGTAAATTACCAAAATACCCTTTTCATACATAATTGGTAATTAAGCATATGTAACCTAAACTTTTGACACATAACTGATTATGTAACATAATTAAACATGTATGGGCATATAATACTTATCATAGGACTAGTTAGACGTCTCGAACGCGCTTTTGCGTGCACGACACGTTAAAGTAGCGTAAGCTACTTTAATGGGTCACGATGGGTCGAAAGCACTAGGGTTAGGTTTCAATTTAGAATGTCAGCTTTGTCAAACCATATCACATGAGTTCCAACACTCACTTGGTTTACAAGACCTCATTCTATCCGATCTTCCGATTTAGGCATCTATTGTTTAACTAGTGGTTCGATTACTAGGTGCTACTTGATTCCTTTGGTTTGCTTGAGTTTGCTTGAGTTCTATTGATCGAGGATACTTTGCAATTCATGTGAGTACATAGTTCCCCTATTTTACTGTTTTTAAATGTTTTGGAGTGATTCATATGTACGAAATGTTTTGAAGGTTTAAACGATGATTTCAAAAACGATTAAACGATTTTTACTAAACTAAGAACGATTTCGATAAAGTGAACGAACTTGTTGGTTGTAGTTACATAACGAATGACATTCATTAGCATTGATCAAGCCGACCAGTATTAGGTTATGGTACCATAGGATCTGACCAATCCCGTTACTTTACTACACCCATGGTTATGTGTGGGGGTTGTGGGTAGCGACTGAATCTGATGTTTGTTAACTTACCCTTTGGTAGTTTGTTAATACGAGAACGAGTTGAACGATGGACGAGTCACAAAGGTTTGAATGTTAATAACAAGACGACCATATATAAGTTTTCACAATTAAAACGAGGACGATTTAAACGATCTGAACGAGTAAACGATATGAGAACGATTTGGGAACGATTTGGAAACGATTTGGAAACGATGTTAAACGATTTCGATAAACGATTGGTTTTTGGTTAAGTGTTTAGATAACGAGACGGGGGTAATATGGTGAAAACATGGTAGATACGCCGCTGGTACTTCTTATATATAAGTGTTTTCATCATATTACATATCGTGGCATTATTTAGTTCACTTGGGTAAACGATTTTGAAACAATGTCACACAAAGATGTTTTCTTTCTAAGAGATATAAACTATACGAGTTTTTAACGAGTTTTTACAAGATATTTTACAAGTTGGTTTTCTAAAACAAATGTTTTTTTTGGGGTTAAGAAGCATGGCTACGAGATTTTACAAAATATAACCATCTTGATTTGAGTTGGTTAAATATGTTGCAATACACTTTTTAAAACAAGGTTTGTATTTTGACTCATGTAGTCTAATAAAGTACTGCAACATATAAACGAGCCATGACTTCGATACTCTTATAAAACCTATGTACTCGCCAGCATTTCTTTGCTGACTAAGTTTTTACATATGTTTCAGGTGTTGATGCTTGATGGATTACTAGGATGCATGTGTCGCGTAGGATCTGGACGAGGCCTTAGTGACATAATAATAGTGATAGACGATGTAAAACTTGTTTATTCTATGTTAAGACAATGTAATGTTTAATTTGATCATAAAACGAAACACTTTTTATATCCATGGTTGTGAAACAATAGCTTCAGTTGCAACACTCCCCGATGTTTCCGCCACGGTTTGTTGTCCTACGTGGTCGGGGTGTGACAGAAGAAAGTTGGTATCAGAGCCAATGGTTATAGGGAATTAGGTTATTAGTAATGCTTTGACCTAGACTATAACTTTAGGACCCTAACACAAGTTTACTTGTGTTTAGATTTTAAAACAATACCGTCACCTATCCGTAGGTGATAACCACAACGAGAACACAAATCCGAATCTGCTTCGAAAACTAATCATCCGTTCTATGATGATTGATTACTAGGTTTTGAACCCTCTGTTATATGGTTTTGAACCCTTCCAGTTTGATTCATTTTTTTGGCTTAGTGCCTTTTGAATTTTCAAAATCTCGTCAAGGTTTGGGTTTAAATAATGTGAACACGTACAAACTGGAAGAGTGAATGCCAGTACTCTGAGTTTTCTGTCTAAGGCTAGAGTGTTCGTACAAATCCACATAATCGGACCAGTCACTCTTACCTGGGAACTCTTGGGGTGAGTGTTCACTTATAGGCGAGCATGTCTTCGCGATACATTATTTTGATTCATTTACTTTGATTAGTCACTACGTGTCATTTGTTTGTTCGAGGTAACAAACAAAAGATCGCCTTCCTTGTGTTTTGTCGATACATCTTTTGCTTTTCCTAATTATCAACCTTACTGTTGATGTATGGAATGTTTGTTGACTACGTCTACATGAAGTCTTAGGTCTAGATAGGTCAACAGTGGGTCTAGAATGTCAAAATATGTATTATATGATATAGGTTCGCTTTTATGTACAAAGTAGAAACAGGTCCGCTCATAAGGTCTTGTAGGTTCGCTTATAGTGTTTGAACTAGGTCCGCTTATTAGTCAGTGTAACAGGTCCGCTCATATGGTGTCCATATGAGCGAACCATCATAGCCTATATATAGGGGATCAGTTGAGCGGATCTGAGTAGTTGTGTATGTGCTTTTGGGATGAAACTCTGTCAAAATCAATTTAGAAAGCTATAAAACTTAGGGAATTGGAAAGGACAAGCTGTGTAACTTCATATATACTGATTCCGCCTTTATATATGAAGATGAACTACCTTGACTGACTTTTCGGGTCAAAACAACGGTCCAACAAGTGGTATCAGAGCTCAGGACGGGGAGTTCATACTACTACAACTTGAATCTGCAGAAATCTCTCTTTTCTACTCACTTTCTCTCATACTTTTTCGATTTACAGTGGTTCCTACGGTTGAAATTGTCTGAAAATGGAGTATAAAATGTAAAACATACTAATAACAAACCCTAGAAAGTTTCAGGTTAAAATTCAGACTAAAAATGGTTAAAACAGGGTAAAAACAGTGATCCGCTTTTTCGAACAAGAGGTTCGCTTTTTGGACAACAATCGCATAGATTCGCTTGAAATTCATAACAGGTTCGCTCGAAATTACCTATTTGGTTCGCTTTTTCAGACAAATTCACTGAGAGATTCGCTTGAACGGACTCATACAAGTCCGCTCGAACATACATTGCTGGTCCACTTATCTGTTCAAGTACAGATTCGCTCTTTCAGTTCGCTTATTCAGACTTTATCTGGTTCGCTCGAACGTACATTACCTGGTCCGCTCGAAAGAACATTGTCTGGTTCGCTTATTTGGTTCGCTCGAACAGATTCGCTTATCTGATTCGCTTATTTGAATTATACAGATCCACTTATCTGTCATCTATAGAGATAGATCCGCTTTTGTGGTCCTGTTTTTCAAAAAATTTCGAAAATTTTTCTAAGTGTTTATTGATTTTGCAGGTACAGTCACAATGGATGATATTTTCATGAATCCTTTTCAGCGACATGTATGCATTCACGGGAAGTTCTGGAAACAATGATACCTCTTCGAGCAATACAAACAAGAGTCCACCGAAAGAAAGAAAGAAGGAAGCTTGGGAGTCTGAAAGCGCATTTGGAACATTCAACAAACCTCCGAAGCTGATGGCTATAGAAGATTATAGTAGGTGGGCAACAAAATTCGAAGACTGGCTGATGGCATTTGCATTTCCCAGCTGGAAATGTTTGAAGAATGGTTATGCAAATGGAAAGAAGAATGGTGAAGCATTGAGATCAGCTGAAGAGATTGAAGGTTTTGTAGCAGAGCAAAAGTGTGTGGCATTGTTGTTCCAGTCCGTTCGGGAGGATATAATTTCTTTGATAGACTACTCCAACTCAAAAGATTTGTGGGAAAAACTCGAGAAGAAGTGTCGTGGAAGTAAAGAGATTGTAAAAAATAAAAAGAAACTTCTTAGAAAAGAGGTCGACATGTTTGGTTGTCTTAAAAATGAATCGGTTTGCAAAATGATTGAAAGGTTCGGTCATCTGAAGCTGGAGCTTGCATGACATAAGATCACGTATACTGATGAAGAACTTGTTGACAAATTGTTCGATTCATTACCAGACGAAGTGGATTGGAGGTATTACGCAATGATGTTGAAGAACACTATTGCTCCTGAAGATTTGACTCCAGATTTGGTGATTGAGAGACTTGAAAGTCATGAACTAGAACTGAAGAAAACATACAAAGTCAATCACTCATCTTATCAGCAAAACCTGGATTTGTATTATCCAAAAAGCTTAATGCCGAAAGCTACTTCTCCGAAAACTGCATTTTCTGCTGAGAATGTTTCTTCAGCAAGCAAAGACAGTCAAAGCAGTCCAAGCAGCGGAAGTCACAGTGGTTATCACAGTGGTTATCACAGTGGATCTTCGTCTTCTGCAAATCATTCTGATGCGAAGTTTTCTTGCAATATCGCAATAGATTTGAAGAACGCACAGAATTTTGATGAGGAGTCGGCTAAGCAACAAATGGTTTTCTTGGCGTCTGTGTTGGAATCATACGAAGGGTTGGTGGCTGGAAAGATCGGGAATACAAATCTGATGAAAGAAGATTATGATCAGATAGACCCCGAAGAAATGGAGCTGATCGACATTCGTTGGGCGATGGCAAGTGCTGTTAGACGTGCACAACGCTTCATGGAAATTACTGGGAGAAAAACGATCGGTGGTCCATCTACAAAGTTGGGGTTTGATAAGTCAAAGGTGACATGTTTTAAGTGTAAACAGAAGGGTCACTTCAAGCGGAAATGCAGGAATGCGTATGCTGATGAGTCAGAGAATCCGTTTCGAGATGATTACTACAAAAAGGCAATCTATCATCAGAATAAATCCGAGCCGCCCAGATTGAAGCAGACTGAAGATAACAGAGACAAATCAAGGGCTCTGGCTGTGATTTACGATGATGAGGGGTACGATTGGAGTAAGGAAGTTCTACCGGAAGAAGATGCTGTGGGTTACGCATTCATGGCAAACGACGATGAACCGATTCCGTGGAAAGATGATCGTACGGATGAGCAGAAGTATTGTTATCGAAAAATGATTGCCGAAAACAGAATTTTGAGGATTTCTCGCATTTACCTGGAAGCTAGGAGAGCGAGAAGATGGGATCCAGACAGAGAGTGTTATCTTGATGCGTATGGAAACATTGCGATTGATGACAGCGCACTCGATATGGAAGCCATCATCAAGGAGATAAAAGAAGGTGATGAATACTGGCAGCACAAATGGTGGGGAACGCCAACTGAGAAGATGATTGAAGAAGAAAAAGAAAAAGAGAGAAAGGAGAAAGAAGAGAAAGAAAGGAAAGAAAAAGAAGAGCTCGAGAAAGCAAAGCAGGTTGATACGGGCATGATTGATACTACGCAGGAGTTGACGACTGAGAACCTGGGAAAGATGGCTTACAAAGTGCTAGCAGCTAAGGCACTTGAGGTAGACTCTAATTTTGTGATTGAGTCAAAGGGCCAGGTTAGTCCAAATGCGTCAACAAATGCGTCAGGTAAAAAGATCGATGGAAATCCTGACTGCAAAAATTGCACCAAAGAATGCAATTTTTGTAGCACTGTCACGTACCTCAATAGTGAGAAAATCAAGAATCTGACAATGAAAGTTAAAAATGTTGAAGATCAGATTCTCGGTCGTGACAAAACCGTGAAAGCTTCAACTGAACGGATTAAAGAATTAACGGCTCAAATTGAAAATGATAAAATTGAACATGAGAAACTTAAACAAGAAAATGAAAAGTTAATTCTAGAAAACCGTCAGATTTCCGAAAAGTTTGAAAAACTTAAAAACATTGTGAAAGATAGTGATGATAGAAATGGCAAAACTTATAAAGAAAACGAACATCTAAGAGCTGTGGTAAGAATAAAAGAGGAATTAATTAACAAACAACTGGATGAAATTGCTAAACTGAAACTTAAAGTTCAAGAGGCTGAAATTGAGAACGAACGAATTCAGTTGAAGTTAAACAGCTATAGCTCAGCAAGCTTTGTTTTGCAGCATATTGTTCCCAAACCCATAGGGAAAAACAAAGCTGGCGAAGATGTGTTTTCTGATGGAACGGGTGTAGGTTTTCACAAAGTTCCACCGCCAGTTTTGGATAACTACACGAAAAAGCAATCTTGTTTGGTTGAACTTGAGGAAGAAAGTGAAGTTAAACTTCCCGAGAACATTGATGTCACGTTCACATCTTCCAATGACGAAAGTGTCCAAAATGATGTGGTAAAAAGTGTGGTTGAAAAAGTGCTTAAACCGGATTGTGACACTTCTGAGGAGGATGGGTGTTTTCTTGACAGATACATTCCGAAACAAAAGTCCAAGAACAACTTAAATGAAGAAATAAACCTTGTCATGTAAAAGATGATGGGTTCGGATAAGTTGTTTTTGGATTCAGAGTTTCCGATCGAGAATGTTAACATGAACAAATTGACAAATGTTTTCAAACTGGTCGAAGTTGAGTTGTCAGTTGTGAATAATCTGAGTCGAAAGAAAGATAGGGTTTACAACAAGAAAACTGTTTATCCACCACGTTTTTACAATAACAACAGAAACAACTGGTCGGGTGGTTATCAGGGGGTTAAATCGTATTAGAAAAGAAATGTTCCAAACAAAAGGTTTGTCGAGAAGAAAAAGTTTGTGAACAGTTCAAGTTCACTGGCTGATGAAGAGAAAGAATTTTTTTCAAAATCTAACAAAGAGTTCTTTGAGAAGAGAGCTTCACATGCTCAGTCTGAAGGCACGAGTCGGGTAGCTGATACTCGTACCTGTTTCAGATGTGATCAGTTTGGTCATATTGCACGAAAGTGTACATATGTGAAGCCTAAGACTGAAGCTGTGAAAATTCAACAGAAGAAGGTAGATGTGAAGGGGAAAGCACTGATGATTGTTGAGAAAAGGGTTGTTGAGAAGAAGAATGAAATTGACAACTCTAAAGTGAAAAATGAACCCGTAAAGAAGTCGGTAACTAAAAATGACACATTTTACAAAAGGGTTGCGTTTACTCAACGGGTGTGGAAACCTAAAATTGAACGAAAAGTTGAGAAGAAAGTTTCAACTTCTGAGGTGAAAAGGGCTGAAGAGCCAATTACGGTTGATTATGATGCAAATTTTCCACCTCTTAAGGCTGAAAATTTCAAAATTCAAATTGCGAGAGTCACGGTTACTCCTCATGAGGCCTGGGTGGACACCATGTTTGACTAATCAGTTTGAATTGTCGGAGCTTCCTGGTTAGCGAAGCATGAATCGGCATCTTTCTTGAAGTTGTTTAAGTGATGATTTGTTATGTGCAGGATCTTCCAAAACTTGTATCCAGGTGGATAATGGATAGTGGCGCATCGAGATATATGACAGGGAATACCGCATTGCTGTATGATGTGAGAAACATAAACGGTGGTTATGTGGGTTTTGCGGGTAACCAAGGAGGAAGGATCATAGGTGAAGGGACGTTATCGAATGGCATCGTAACGTTTGAGAGGGTTAACTACATCGCTGAGCTGGAGAATAACCTGTTGAGTATCTCTCAGATATGTGACAGGATGTATACTACTCACTTCACTCACAAAGAATGTTTGATCTTGAAACCTGGATTTGTGATACCTCAAGAATGGATCATCACGAGGGCACCAAGAGTCAATGATCTGTACGTGTTGGACATGAGCGTCGCTACTACAACCACGGGTCAGGCTCATTGTTTTGTGTCTAGGGCAACGGAGAAAGAATCAAGATTGTGGCACCGAAAGATGGGGCATATTCACCTAAGGAAAATGAATCACTTGGTGCAAAACGATTTGGTCACAGGAGTGCATGTCAAAGGTTTTCATCTGGAAGGGGAGTGCATAAGTTGTGTCAAAGGCAAATAGAAGAAAAAGTCACACCCTACAAAGCAAGTCAATTCAGTTTCAAGACCATTGGAAAGACTTCACATGGATTTGTTTGGTCTGGTGAATGTCAAAAGCATAACAGGAGATTACTACTGTTTGGTCGTAGCTGATGATTACTCCAGATTTTCGTGGGTTACATTCTTGAAATCGAAAGACGAAACGTTTGACAGCTTGATGGCATTGTTTAAAAGAATTGAGAATCTGTACCAGAGGCCTGTTTGTAGAATTCAAAGTGATAATGGTACTGAGTTCAAAAACAGTAAGATGGAAGAGTTTTGTGATGAAAGAGGTATACTGCATGAGTTTAGTGCTCCGTACACTCTGCAGCAGAATGGAGTTGCAGAACGCAAAAATCGGACGCTAATCGAGACAGCCAGAACGACGCTTGCAGACTCTAAGTTACCAATAAATTTCTGGGCTGAAGCTGTTTCTGCTGCATGCTATACTCTCAACAGAGTTCTTACTGTAAAGAAATTCAACAAGACGTGTTTTGAGCTAATCAATAACCGCAAGCCGAATTTGAAATATCTAGAACCGTTTGGGTCACCCTGTACGGTGATAGAACCTCATGGAAAGTTTGGTCCGAAGAGCGTTGAGGGAATCTTTGTTGGTTATTCAAGTCCTACGCGATGTGTCTTCGTTCCAAGTGAGAAGCGGATTATTGAAGCAGTAAATGTTGAATGTCAGGGTTACACTATGCCGCCACAAAATCCTGGTGATTCATGGCGATATCATTATGACAAACTATGGGATTCGTTTGACATGAGAGAAGAATCAGAGGAAGAAGAATATTTCTTTGATGAGCTGGATATTTTGCGAGAGTATGAGTCGCAGCTCAGGTTCCCAGCAGAGTATTCTGGAAGACCTCGGGAAACTTCAAATGATGATGAAGCAGGTCCTAGCAATGCTGGTGAACATGATGATGAAGTTGCTCCTAGTAATCAGTCGGCAGTGAATGATGATCAAGAAGCTAATAACATGCCAGTATTTGACCATGGTGATTCAGATCTTGAGGGGGAGCAGATCCAGTTGTCAAGTCAAACAAACCAAGTTGGTGAACAAGATGCAGAGCAAAATGTTACTAATCTGGAAGGAGATGTAGAAGTTCCAAGCGAAGTGATGCCGCGAACTCTTTCTTATCATCCAGAGGAGTTGATCATAGGAGAATTGCAATCGGGCGTTCGCACGAGACGTCAAATTGACCAGGGCCTTACATGTTTTTATTCTACAGTCGCACCTTTACAAACTGAATTTTCATTAACTTGTTTTATCTCGCAGATTGAACCGAGAACTTACAAAGAGGCGCTTACTGAAGACTCTTGGGTCATTGCAATGCAAGAAGAGTTAAGTCAGTTTGAAAAGTTGGGTGTGTGGAAGTTAGTAGATTTGCCGGATGGTCAAAGGAAAATCAATACCAAATGGGTATTCAAATGTAAGAGAGACGATAGAGGAGCAGTTGTAAAGAACAAAGCTCGACTCGTTGTCCAGGGCTTTAGTCAACATGAGGGGATTGATTTTACAGAAGTCTATGCTCCTGTCGCACGACTAGAAGCTATCAGAATTTTCCTAGCATTTGCGTCTTGGAAGAATTTTAAAGTATATCAGTCGGATGTTAAATCAGCGTTTCTTTATGGGAAGGTCAAAGAGGAGGTTTATGTTGGTCAGCCGCCGGGCTTTACTGACCCAATCCACAAGAACAAAGTTTATCTGCTGGACAAAGCGTTGTATGGTTTACATCAGGCGCCGAGAGCCTGGTACGAGACTTTGTCTCAACACCTACTCGCTAACAAGTTCTTTCGTGGAAAAGTGGATGCCACTCTCTTCACCAAAGTCGTTGATCGTCATCTTCTGATCGTACAAATTTATGTGGACGATATAATTTTTGGGTCAACGAATGAGAAATTGTGCAAAGATTTCGAACAGGTGATGAAGCAGAAGTTCGAAATGTCATCAATGGGGGAGATGAAATTCTTTCTGGGTCTACAAGTTGAACAACTTCCTGAAGGAATTTTCATTCATCAAACGAAGTATGTTCATGATATTCTAGAGAAATTTGGGATGTCAAGTTCTACTCCAGCTGCTACCCCAATTGCGACTAATCATGGGATTCACCCAGATCTCACCTTAGACAGGGCTGATTGTTGATGTATGGAATGTCTGTTGACTACGTCTACATGAAGTCTTAGGTCTAAATAGGTCAACAGAGGGTCTAGATCGTCAAAATATGAGTTATATGATGTAGGTTCGCTTTTATGTCAGTTTGTATGTAGGTCCGCTTATAGGAGCTTAAGATGGTTCGCTTTTGTGTCATTAATACAGGTCCGCTCATATGGTGTCCATATGAGCGAACCACCATAGCCTATATATAGGGGATCAGTTGAGCGGATCTGGGTATGCGTGTATGTGCTTTTGGAACGGAACTCTGTCAAAATTATCTCAGAAAGCAATAAAAAGCAGTGGAATTGAATGGACAAGCTGTGTAACTTCATATATACTGATTCCGCCTTTGTATACGAAGATGAACTACCTTGACTGACTTTTCAGGGTCAAACAACGGTCCAACAAGTGGTATCAGAGCTCAGGACGAGGAGTTCATACTACTACAGCTTGAATCTGCAGAAATCTCTCTTTTCTACTCACTTTCTCTCATACTTTTTCGATTTACAGTGGTTCCTACGGTTGAAATTGTCTGAAAATGGAGTATAACGTGTAAAACATACTAATAACAAACCCTAGAAAGTTTCAGGTTAAAATTCGGACTAAAAATGGTTAAAACAGGATAAAAACTAAGATTCGCTTTTTCGAACAAAGGAGATTCACTTTTTCGGACACTTGTTGACTAGATTCGCTCGAAATTCACAAGAGATTCGCTCGAAATAACCTAAGTGGTTCGCTCATTCAGACAGTTTTACTGTTAGATTCGCTCGAACGGACACATACAGGTCCGCTCGAACGTACTTGTCTGGTCCGCTTATTTGTCCAAGTGACTGATTCGCTCATACGGTCCGCTCGAACGAACAATCTCTGGTTCGCTCGAACACACATTACCTGGTTCGCTCGAACTAACATTTGTTAGGTCCGCTTGTTTGGACAAATCTTATCTGGTTCGCTTATCTGAACCTTCCAGATTCGCTTATCTGTCACCTATACAGATAGATTCGCTTTTGTGGTCCTGTTTTTCAAAAATTTCGAAAATTTTTCTAAGTGTTGGTTGATTTTGCAGGTACAATCAAAATGGATGATATCTTCTTGAATCCTTTCAGCGACATGTATGCATTCACGGGAAGTTCAGGAAACAATGATACGTCTTCGAGCAATACGAACGAGAATCAACCAAAGGAGAAGAAGAAGGAAGCTTGGGAGTCTGAGAGTGCTTTCGGAACTTTCAACAAACCTCCGAAGCTTATGGCAATCGAGGAGTACAGCCGTTGGTCAAGAAAATTTGAGGATTGGTTGATGGCGTTTGCGTTTGCAAGTTGGAAGAGTCTGAAAAATGGGTATGTACATGGAGACAAAAGTGGAGAAACTCTATCATCAGCTGAAGAAATTGAATCTTTTGTAGCCGAACAAAAGTGTGTAGCTTTGTTGTTCCAATCAGTTCGGGATGATATTATTTCATTGATAGACTACTCCAATGCAAAAGATTTGTGGGAAAAACTCGAGAAGAAGTGTCTAGGAAGCAAAGAGATTGTAAAAAATAAAAAGAAACTTCTTAGAAAAGAGTTCGACATGTTTGGTTGTCTTAAAAATGAATCAGTTTGCAAAATGATTGAAAGGTTCGGTCATCTGAAGCTGGAGCTTGCACGACATAAGATCATATATTCTGATGAAGAACTTGTTGATAAACTGTTCGATTCATTACCAGACGAAGTGGATTGGAGATATAACACACTAATGTTGAAGAACACTATTGCTACTGAAGATTTGACTCCAGATTTGTTGATTGAGAGACTTGAAAGTCATGAGCTAGAACTGAAGAAAACATACAAAGTCAATCACTCATCTTATCAGCAAAACCTGGATTTGTACTATCCGAAAAACTTGATGCCGAAAGCGACTTCTCCAAAGACTGCATTTTCAGCTGAGAATGTATCTCCAGCAAGCAAAGAAAGTCAAAGCAGTCCAAGCAGCGGAAGTCACAATGGTTATCACAGTGGATCTTCGTCTTCGGTAAATCGTTCTGATGCGAAGTTTTCGTGCAACATTGCCATAGATTTGAAGAACGCACAGAATTTTGATGAGGAGTCGGCTAAACAACAGATGGTTTTCTTGGCATCTGTGTTAGAATCCTACGAAGGGTTGGTGGCTGGAAAGATCGGGAATACAAATCTGACGAAAGAAGATTACGATCAGATAGACCCCGAAGAAATGGAGCTGATCGACATTCGTTGGGCGATGGCGAGTGCTGTCCGACGTGCTCAGCGTTTCATGGAAATTACCGGGAGAAAAACGATCAGTGGTCCGTCTACAAAGTTGGGGTTCGACAAATCAAAGATGACGTGTTTTAAGTGTAAGCAGAAGGGTCACTTCAAGAGGGAATGCAGAAATGCATACGCTGATGAGTCGGAGAATCCGTTTCGAGATGATTACTACAAAAATGCAGTCTATCATCAGAATAAGAATAAATCTGACCCGCCTAGATTGAAGCAGCCTGAAGAGAACAGAGACAAATCTAGAGCTCTTGCTGTGATTTACGATGATGAGGGGTACGATTGGAGCAAAGAGGTGTTACCTGAGGAAGACGCTGTCGGTTATGCTTTTATGGCAAAGAATGAACCCATTCCTTGGAAAGATAATCGAACAGAGGATCAGAAGTATAGATACCAAAAAATGATTGCTGAAAACAAAATTATCAGAATTTCTGGCATCTTTCTGGAAGCAAGAAGAGCGAAAAGATGGGATCCGGACAGAGAATGCTATCTTGATCCGTATGGCAACATTGCAATTGATGATAAAACACTTGATATCGAAGCCATCATCAAGGAGTACAAAGAAGAGGATGAGTACTGGCAACACAAATGGTGGGGAACGCCAATAGAGAAAATGATTGAAGAAGAGAAAGAGAAAGAGAGAAAGGAGAAAGAGGAGAAAGAGAAGAAAGAAAAAGAAGAAATTGAGAAATCAAAGCAGGTTGATACAGGCATTATCGATACTACGCAGGAGTTGACAGCAGAGAACCTGGGAAAAATGGCTGACAAGGTGCTGGCTGCGAAAGCACTTGAGGTAGACTCTAATTCTGTGACTGAGTCAAAAGGCCAGGTCAGTCCAAGTGCGTCAACAAATGCGTCAGGTAAAAAGATCGATGGAAATGCTGATTGTAAAAATTGCACCAAAGAATGCAATTTTTGTAGCACTGTCACGTACCTCAACGGTGAGAAAATTAAAAATCTGACAGCTAAGGTCAGAAGTGTTGAGGATCAAATACTTGGTCATGACAAAACTGTGAGAGCTTCAACTGAATGGATTAAAGAATTAACTACTCAAATTGAAAAAGATAAAATTGATCATGTAAAGGTTAAAAATGAAAATGAAAAGTTAATTCTTGAAAACCGTCAAATTTCTGAAAAATTTGAAAAACTCAAAAGCACAGTTAAAGAAAGTGATGATCGAAATGGTAAAACGTTAAAAGAAAATGAACATCTAAGAGCTGTGGTGAGAATAAAAGAAGAATCAATTAATAAACAACTGGATGAAATCGCTAAATTGAAACTTAAAGTTCAAGAAGCTGAAATAGAGAATGAGCGAATTCAGTTGAAACTTAACAGTTATAGCTCCGCAAGCTTTGTGTTGCAGCACATTGTTCCTAAACCTATAGGGAAAAACAAAGCTGGCGAAGATGTGTTTTCTGATGGTACTGGTGTAGGGTTTCACAAAGTTCCACCGCCGATTTTGCATAATTACACTAAAAAGGAATCTGGGTTGGTTGAACTTGAGATAGGAAGTGAAGTGAAACTTCCTGAGAACATTGATGTCACGTTCACGTCTTTCAATGACGAAAGTGTTCAGAATGATGTGGTAACAAGTGTGGTTGACAAAGTGCTAAAATCGGATTGTGACACTTCTGAGGAGGATGGGTGTTTTCTGGACAGATACATTCCGAAACAAAAGTCCAAGAACAACTTAGATGAAGAATCAAACCTTGTCATGTACAAGATGATGGGTTCGGATAAGTTGTTTTCGGATTCTGAGTTTCCGATATAGAATGTTAATATGAACAAATTGACAAATGTTTTCAAACTGGTCGAAGTCGAGTTGTCAGCTGTGAATAATCTGAGTCGAAAGAAAGATAGGGTTTACAACAAGAAATCTGTTAATCCACCACATTTTTACAATAACAACAGAAACAACTGGTCGGGTGGTTATCAGGTGGTAAACCGTTTCAGAAAAGAAATGTTCCAAACAAGAGGTTTGTCGAGAAGAAAAAGTTTGTGAACAGTTCAAGTTCACTTGCTGATGAGGAAAAAGAAATTTTTTCAAAATCTAACAAAGAATTTTTTGAGAAGAGAGCTTCACAGGCTCAGTCTGAAGGCACGAGTCGGGTAGTTGATACTCGTACTTGTTTCAGATGTGATCAGGTTGGTCACATTGCACGAAAGTGTACTTATGTGAAGCCTAAGACTGAAGCTGTGAAGTTTCAACAAAAGAAGGTTGATGTGAAGGGTAAAGCACCGATGATTGTTGAGAAAAGAGTTGTTGAGAAAAAGAATGTTAAAATTGACAACTTAAAAATGAAAAATGAATCCGTAAAGAAGTCGGTAACTAAAAATGACACATTTTACAAAAGGGTTGCATTAACTCAACAGGTGTGGAAACCTAAAATTGAATCAAAAGTTGAGAAGAAAGTTTCAACTTCTGAGGTGAAAAGGGCTGAAGAGCCAATTACGGTTGATTATGATGCAAATTTTCCACCTCTCAAGGCTGAAAATTTCAAAATTCAAATTGCGAGAGTCAAGGTTACACCTAAGGCTGATGAGGCCTGGGTGGACACAATGTTTGACTAAATAGTTTGAATTGCCGGAGCTTCCTGGATCGCGAAGCATGAATCGGCATCTTTCTTGAAGTTGTTTAAGTGATGATTTGTTATGTGCAGGATCTTCCACAACTTGTATCCAGGTGGATTATAGATAGTGGAGCATCGAGACATATGACAGGGAAGACCGCATTGCTGTATGATGTGAGAAACATTAACGGTGGTTATGTGGGTTTTGCGGGTAACCAAGGAGGAAGGATCATAGGTGAAGGGACGTTATCGAATGGCATTGTAACGTTTGAGAGAGTTAACTACATTGCTGAGCTGGAGAACAACCTGCTAAGTATCTCCCAGATATGTGAGAGGATGTATACTACTCACTTCACTGACAAAGAATGTTTGATCTTGAAACCGGGATTTGTGGTACCTGAAGAATGGATCATCATGAGGGCACCAAGAGTCAATGATCTGTACGTGTTGGGCATGAGCGTAGCTACTACAACCACGGGTCAGGCTCATTGCTTTGTGTCTAGGGCAATGGAAAAAGAATCAAGATTGTGGCACCGAAAGTTGGGGCATATTCACCTTAGAAAAATGAATCATTTGGTGCAAAACGATCTGGTCACAGGAGTGCATGTCAAAGGTTTTCATCTGGAAGGGGAGTGCATAAGTTGTGTCAAAGGCAAACAGAAGAAAAAGTCACACCCTACAAAGCAAGTCAATTCAGTTTCAAGACCATTGGAAAGACTTCACATGGATTTGTTTGGTCCAGTGAATGTCAAAAGCATAACAGGAGATTACTACTGTTTGGTCATAACTGATGATTACTCCAGATTTTCGTGGGTTTCATTTTTGAAATCAAAAGACGAAACGTTTGACAGCTTGATGGTGTTGTTTAAGAGAATTGAGAATCTGTACTAGAGGCCGATTTGTAGAATTCGAAGTGATAATGTTACTGAATTCAAAAATAGTAAGATGGAAGAATTTTGTGATGAACGAGGTATACTGCATGAGTTTAGTGCTCCGTACACTCCGCAGCAGAATGGAGTTGCAGAACGCAAAAATCCGGACGCTAATCGAGACAGCCAGAATGATGCTTGCAGACTCTAAGTTACCAATTAATTTCTGGGCTGAAGCTGTTTCTGCTGCATGCTATACTCTCAACAGAGTTCTTACTGTAAAGAAATTCAACAAGACGTGTTTTTAGCTAATTAATAACCGCAAGCCGAATTTGAAGTATCTAGAACCGTTTGGGTCACCTTGCACGGTGATAGAGCCTCATGGAAAGTTTGGTCCGAAGAGCGTTGAGGGAATCTTCGTTGGATATTCAAGTCCTACGCGACGTGTCTTCATTCCAAGCGAGAAGCGAATTATTGAATCAGCAAATGTTGAATGTCAAGGTTATACTATGCCGCCACAGAATCCTGGTGATTCATGGCTTTATCATTATGACAAACTTTGGCATTCGTTTGACATGAGAGAAGAATCAGAGGAAGAAGAAGACTTCTTTGATGAGCTGGATATTTTGCGAGAGTATGAGTCGCAGCTCAGGTTTCCAGCGGAGTATTCTGGAAGACCTCGGGAGACTTCAAATGATGATGACGTAGGTCCTAGCAATGCTAGTGAACATGATGATGAAGTTGCTCCTAGTAATCAGTCGGAGGTGAATGATGATCAAGATGCTGATAACATGCCAGTATTTGACCATGGTGATTCAGATCTTGAGGGGGAGCAGATTCAGTTGTCAAGTCAAACAAACCAAGTTGGTGAACAAGATGCAGAGCAGAATGTTACTAATTTGGAAGGAGATGTAGAAGTTCCAAGTGCAGTGATGCCGCGAACTCTTTCTTATCATCCAGAGGAGTTAATCATAGGAGAATTGCAATCGGGCATTCGCACGAGACGTCAAATTGACCAGGGCCTTACATGTTTTTATTCTACAGTAGCACCTTTACAAACTGAATTTTCATTAAGTTGTTTTATCTCGCAGATTGAACCGAGAACTTACAAAGAGGCGCTTACTGAAGACTCTTGGGTCATTGCAATGCAAGAAGAGTTAAGTCAGTTTGAAAAGTTGGGAGTGTGGAAGTTAGTAGATTTGCCGGATGGTCAAAGAAAAATCAATACCAAATGGGTATTCAAGTGTAAGAGTGATGATAGAGGAGTGGTTGTAAGGAACAAAGCTCGACTTGTTGTTCAGGGCTTTAGTCAACAGGAGGGGATTGATTTTACCGAAGTCTATGCTCCTGTCGCACGACTAGAGGCTATCAGAATTTTCCTAGCATTTGCGTCTTGGAAGAATTTCAAAGTATATCAGTTGGATGTTAAATCAGCGTTTCTTTATGGGAAGGTCAAAGAGGAGGTTTATGTTGATCAGCCGCCGGGCTTTACTGACCGAATCCACAAGAACAAAGTTTATCTGCTGGACAAAGCGTTGTATGGTCTACATCAGGCGCCGAGAGCCTGGTACGAGACTTTGTCCCAACACCTACTCGCTAACAAGTTCATTCGTGGAAAAGTGGATGCCACTCTCTTCACTAAAGTCGTTGATGGTCATCTTCTGATAGTACAAATTTATGTGGACGATATAATTTTTGGGTCAACGAATGAGAAATTGTGCAAAGATTTCGAACAGGTGATGAAGCAGAAGTTCGAAATGTCATCAATGGGGGAGATGAAATACTTTCTGGGTCTACAAGTTGAACAACTACCTGAGGGAATTTTCATTCATCAGACAAAGTATGTGCACGATATTCTAGAGAAATTTGGAATGTCAAGTTCTACTCCTGCTGCTACCCCACTTGCGACTAATCATGGGATTCACCCAGATCTCACCGGAGACAGGGCTGATGAAACGTTTTACCGTTCCATGATAGGTTCTTTGATGTACCTAACTGCTTCACGTCCTGATATCATGTACCCAACGTGCCTCGCAGCAAGATTTCAGTCTAACCCGAGAGCATCGCATATGGTTATTGTCAAAAGGATATTACGTTACCTGAAAGGTACTCCGTCATTGGGGTTATGGTATCCTAGGAAAGGCGATTTTACGCTCGAAGGGTATTCCGATTCGGATTTCGGATGCTGCAAAGTCAATTCAAAGTTAACAACTGCAGGATGCCAGTTCTTTGGTCCTAGATTGGTTACTTGGCAGTGTAAGAAACAAACGTCTGTGGCGTTATCTACATGTGAAGCGGAGTATGTTTCTGCTAGCAGTTGCTGCTCTCAGATCCTATGGATACAGCAACAGATGCGCGACTACGGTTTGCAGTTTCTTAACACACCTCTGTTTGTTGATAATGAGGCCGCGATTAATACAACTAAAAATCCAGTACATCACGCTAAAACTAAACACATTGAGATTCATCATCACTTTATTCGCGATTGTTTCGAGAAAAAGTTGATACGAATTGAGAAAATCCACACTGACGAACAAAAAGCTGATTTGCATACCAAAGCTTTTGATAAAAATTGGTTTTTATATTTGTTAAAACTTAATGGTATGAAATTGCTTTCGGTGTCGGATGGGGTTGTGAGCGTTGATGAGAGTACTGTTGCGGATAAAGATGAGAAACAATCTGCAATGGTTTGTCGCTTTTTTACTTGTTTTGGTATTTAGGGGGAGATAGATAGTTGTATATAGTTATGCTTTCAGAAAATACAAAAACAGTAAAAAATGCAAAAACACAAAAACATGATAAAAATTGAAAAAGAGTTTGTGTATATAGGGAAAATGATAGTACATCGGCTAGACAATTATAGTATGCTAAAGATTTGGAAAGACTAAATGAGTTAAACAGTCTCACTATAGATGTGTCGGTAGGTTTTTGTACATTTAGTAGATTTATTCGGGATATAAACCTAAAATTTCAAACTTGTGAAATTTGTGGGGAACACTACTTGGATATATAGGTAACCCCTGAAATCTCGTTTGAAAGGTCTCGTATTCTGATATACTAGGTGTTTATACTCTATGATGTCTGGGGTATTATTCCGGGACTTCTGCTGAACGGTAGTTCTGACCTAGTCCTTGGCTAATACTTTCACCAAGTTGCTTGAAACAAAGCATAAACCCTCAGCATGCAGATGCAACAATAAAATTGATAGTCGCTACTGTTGTAATGCAAAAAGATCCTCTAAAGGGGACATACTGAAAAGTCGAAGCTGATATCTCTCTGCATATACGGAAGTATCGACCTGAGATCCCTCAGCCCTCGCATACCTAAATTATATACAGATATCATTGTAGTATTCTTACCTGTAAGACTGAATATTGGAATTCTGGATACGGGAGTATATTCAAGAGGTGGGACACATGAATTTATCTAAGTTTATAAGACATCTAATTCGTATCCTGAGTAGATTGAAGTTTGTATGAGAATTTAAGATGGATCAGTATATCGACAATCGAGGTGAATTGTTTAAGTCTGATTATGTAATATAGCTTAATGGTACTTGTGATTTGTCTGAAAAGCTGATTTGATTCCCTGACACGTTTGCCAAAAATAAGTTTGTAAATAGTTTACTTTCCACAGTTTAAGTTTTCTTTATTTCATTTCTTAGGTTAGATCACCTTAAAATCCAAAAAGATCTTACATTTTTGCTTTATTTTTGACAAACCAAAGTGGAGAGTTGATTGTTGGATTCTCAAAGACTGAAGCAGATGCAGGAAATTTTGAGCTGAAGAATGAGGAGAGCTTACATTGTTGGTAGTTTGATTGTTTTTCAGAAACAAAAACAAGTTCATTAACTTGATACTTGTTATTTTCAGAAAAATTTGAAAATGTTTTTACTAAATCAGTTTGATTTGTCAAAAGATCAACCAGGGTCATTAAATTGAACTTGGTAGATTAATCAAGTGATCAGGGTCATTAATTTAAACCTGAATACTTGAGTGGATTTCTAAAGCTGATTAAGTTTGTGTTTTATTATTTGAAAAGATAAATTCTAATGTTATGGATAGAGTAACAGGTTTGGATTTCATTATTCCCAACGGAGGCAAATTGTCAAAGCTTGAACCAGATATCTCAAGATCCCAGCATACTGAGAGGGGAAGTCTGTGAAAGGGGGAGTCTGGATCAACAGCTAAAGGGAAGATGGAAGTTAGAGCCAGGTGTTAATCCTGAAACTTGTGAAGAATGCTTATGAGGAGAAGACAGAGTTGGAAGAAAAGACCGAGACTGAAGACTCAGGATCTATAGATTGTTAAAGACTACGTCAACATCCAAGGGGGAGTCTGTTGATGTATGGAATGTCTGTTGACTACGTCTACATGAAGTCTTAGGTCTAAATAGGTCAACAGAGGGTCTAGATCGTCAAAATATGAGTTATATGATGTAGGTTCGCTTTTATGTCAGTTTGTATGTAGGTCCGCTTATAGGAGCTTAAGATGGTTCGCTTTTGTGTCATTGATACGGGTCCGCTCATATGGTGTCCATATGAGCGAACCACCATAGCCTATATATAGGGGATCAGTTGAGCGAATCTGGGTATACGTGTATGTGCTTTTGGAACGGAACTCTATCAAAATTATCTCAGAAAGCAATAAAAAGCAGTGGAATTGAAAGGACAAGCTGTGTAACTTCATATATACTGATTCCGCCTTTATATACGAAGATGAACTACCTTGACTGACTTTTCAGGGTCAAACAACGGTCCAACACTGATGAAACGTTCTATCGTTCCATGATAGGTTCTTTGATGTACCTAACTGCTTCACGTCCTGATATCATGTACCCAACGTGCCTCGCAGCAAGATTTCAGTCTAACCCTAGAGCTTCGCACATGATTATTCTCAAGAGGATATTACGTTACCTGAAAGGTACTCCGTCATTGGGGTTATGGTATCCTAGGGAAGGCGATTTTATGCTCGAAGGGTATTCCGATTCGGATTTCGGATGCCGCAAAGTCAATTCAAAATCAACAACTGCAGGATGCCAATTCTTTGGTCCTAGATTGGTTACTTGGCAGTGTAAGAAACAAACATCTGTGGCGTTATCTACATGTGAAGCGGAGTATGTTTCTGCTAGCAGTTGTTGCTCTCAGATCCTGTGGATACAGCAACAGATGCGCGACTATGGTTTGCAGTTTCTTAACACACCTCTGTTTGTTGATAATGAGGCTGCGATTAATATAACTAAAAATCCAGTACATCACGCTAAAACTAAACACATTGAGATTCGTCATCACTTTATTCGAGATTGCTTCGAGAAAAAGTTGATACGAATTGAGAAAATCCACACTGATGAACAAAAAGCTGATTTGCATACCAAAGCTTTTGATAAAAATCGGTTTCAATATTTGTTAAAACTTAATGGTATGAAATTGCTTTCGGTGTCGGATGGGGTTGTGAGCGTTGATGAAAGTACTGTTGCGGATGAAGACGAGAAACAATCTGCAATTGTTTGTCGCTTTTTTACTTGTTTTGGTATTTAGGGGGAGATAAATAGTTGTACATAGATATACTTTCAGAAAATACAAAAACAGTAAAAAATGAAAAACACAAAAACATGATAAAATTGAAAAAGAGCTTGTGTATATAGGGAAAATGATGGTATATCGGCTAGACAATTACAGTATACTAAAGATTTGAAAAGACTAAATGAGTTAAATAGTCTCACTATAGATGTGTCGATAGGTTTTCGTACATTTAGTAGATTTATTCGGATATAAACCTAAAATTTCAAACTTGTGAAATTTATGGGGAACACTACTTGGATATATAGGTAACCCCTGAAATCTCGTTTGAAAGGTCTCGTATTCTGATATACTAGGTGTTTATACTCTATGATGTCTGGGGTATTATTCCAGGGCTTCTGCTGAACGGTAGTTCTGACCTAGTCCTTGGCTAATACTTTCACCCAAAATGCTTGAAACACAGCATAAACACTCAGCATGCAGATGAAACAATAAAATTGATAGTCGCTGCTGTTGAAATGCAAAAAGATCCTCTAAAGGGGACATACTGAAAAGTCGAAGCTGATATCTCTCTGCGTATACGGAAGTATCGACCTGAGATCCCTCAGCCCTCGCATACCTAAATTATATACAGATATCATTGTAGTATTCTTACCTGTAAGACTGAATATTGAGATTCTGGATACGGGAGTATATTCAAGAGGCGGGACACATGAATTGATCTAAGTTCATAATACATCTAAATCGTATCCTGAATAGATTGAAATCTGTATGAGAATTTAAGATGGATCAGTATATCGACAATCGAGGTGAATTGTTTAAATCTGAGTATGTATTTTAGCTTAACGGTACTTGTGATTTGTCTAAAAAGCTGATATGATTCCCTGACACGCTCGCCAAAATTAAGTCTGTAAATAGTTTACTTTCTGCAGTTTAAGTTTTCTGTATTTCATTTCTTAGTTTAGATCACCTTAAAATCCAAAAAGATTTTACATTTTTGCTTTATTTTTGACAATCCAAAGTGGAGAATTGATTGTTGGATTCTTAGAGACTGGAGCAGATGCAAGAAATTCTGAGCTGAAGAATGAGGAGAGCTTACATTGTTGGAAGATTGATTGTTTTTCAAAGACAAAAACAAGTTCATTAACTTGATACTTGTTATTTTCAGAAAAATTTGAAATATTTTTACTAAATCAGTTTGATTCTTCAAAAGATCAACCAGGGTCATTAAATTGAACTTGGTAGATTAATCAAGTGATCGGGGTCATTAAATTGAACTTGAATACTTGAGTGGATTTCTAGAGCTGATAGAGTTTGTATTTTATTGTTTGAAAAGATAAAATCTAATGTTATGGGTAGAGTAACAGGTTTGGACTTCATTATTCCCAATGGAGGCAAATTGTCAAAGCTTGACCCAGATATCTCAAGATCCCAGCATATTGAGAGGGAGAGTCTGTGAAAGGGGGAGTCTGGATCAACTGCTAAAGGGAAGATGGAAGTCAGAGCCAGATGTTAATACTGGAACCTGTGAAGAATGTTTTTGATGAAAAGGACAGAGTTGGAAGAAAAGACCAAGACTGAAGACTCAGGAGCTAAAGACTACTGAAGACTACGTCAACATCCAAGGGGGAGTCTGTTGATGCATGGAATGTTTGTTGACTACGTCTACATGAAGTCTTAGGTCTAGATAGGTCAACAGTGGGTCTAGAATGTCAAAATATGTATTATATGATATACTTTCGCTTTTATGTACAAAGTAGAAACAGGTCCGCTCATAAGGTCTTGTAGGTTCGCTTATAGTGTTTGAACTAGGTTCACTTATTAGTCAGTGTAACAGGTCCGCTCATATGGTGTCCATATGAGCGAACCATCATAGCCTATATATAGGGGATCAGTTGAGCGGATCTGAGTAGTTGTGTATGTGCTTTTGGGACGAAACTCTGTCAAAATCAATTCAGAAAGCTATAAAACTTAGGGAATTGGAAAGGACAAGCTGTGTAACTTCATATATACTGATTCCGCCTTTATATACGAAGATGAACTACCTTGACTGACTTTTCGGGTCAAAACAACGGTCCAACACTTACTCGTCTCTCATATTTCCTTGTTAGACAATGCCTCCACGACGTGAAGCACAGTCTTTCACCATTGAAGAAATCGCAGCCCTGGTCTCTCAGCAAGTGGCTGCTGTGCTTCCCGGTGTTGTTAGTCAAGTTCATGAGATATACAACAATAACAATAATAACAACAACAATGCGCAGTGTAACTTCAAGAACTTCAATTCTGCTAAACCTCTAAAGTTTTCTAGGTCGCAAGGAGCAACTGCGCTCCTACAGTGGTTCGAGAGTATTGAGAACACATTCAGGCATGTGCAGTGTCCGAATGCACGTAAGGTTGAATTTGCTTCGAGCGTGTTTGAGAAGCGAGCGCTTACCTGGTGGAATGGCATTATGCGCGATAGGGGTGCCGAAGTAGCATTGGCACAAACATGGGATGAGCTTCGGGCTCTCATGATGAGAGAGTTCTGTCCCCGTCACGAGATTCGAGCTTTGGAACGAGAGTTTGACGATTTAAAGCAAGATGGGGCTGAACACCGTGCGTACACAGATCGTTTTGAGGAACTCAGCTTATTGTGTCCCACCATGGTTACCCCACCAGACAAAGCAATCGAAAGATATATCGATGGTCTACCCGATTCTATGCTGGATATTGTGACCGCTGTTAAACCCACTACCCTTCGTCAAGCAATCGAGTTATCTGCTACCCTGACTGAATCCCAAGTCAGGAAGGGTAAACTCACCCGCAAGGGTGACAAGAAGAAATCGTCTGATTCTGCGAAAGACAAGAAGAAGGGTAAAGGTAAAGAAGGTGAGTCGTCGAAGAAATCAAGGAAGCGAAGGGGTGCACAGAACTTTGTTGTTATGACACAGACTGAACAGAACACACCGGCTCAACCTCATACGAAAAAGGCGTATGCTGGTACCGCACCTCATTGTGCTCGCTGCAACGGTCATCATGTTGCACAACAAGCTTGTAAGCAATGCACGACCTGTGGTAAACTTGGGCATTTAGCCAATGTTTGTCGTTCAGGACAAAATCAGGTCGCCCAGGTTCAAGCTCCGGTACAAGGGAATGCTGCTAGATTCCCACCAGGTTCATATATTAATTGTGGAGAGTTTGGCCACTTCCACAACAACTGCCCGAGGTTGGCAAATGCTAATGCGAATCCGAACGCGAACGTCAACGCCAACGTGAATCCTGCTCGAGGGCGAGCATACAATTTGAATGCAAATGAAGCGAGTGCTGACAACGAGGTTGTCAATGGTACGTTTCTTGTTAACAATCGACCCGCATCTATTCTTTTTGATTTTGGTGCCGATAAAAGTTTTGTTTCGTTATCTTTTGAGCCTTTGCTTGCGATACCTAGAACTAAATTGAGGAAACCCTTGTATGTCAAAGTTGCTACTGGTAAACCTCTTGTTCTCGATTCTGTTATTCGTGATTGTCAGTTGAACCTTGATAACCACCTCTTTCCTATTGACCTCACGACAATGCAACTTGGGAGCTTCGAAATTATCGTTGGAATGGATTGGTTAACCAAACACCACGCTGAGGTGGTTTGTTTCGATAAGATTGTTCGTATTCCTCTTCCGTCTGGCGATGTTCTGGAAGTACGTGGCGAGAAACCATCTGGAGGTTTAAAGCTTATGTCATGCACAAAGGCCCAAAGTTATTTAAGAAAAGGATATGTTGCTTTTCTATCACATGTCACCAAGGAGAAAGACAAGAGTAAGAGTATTCAAGATATTCCGATTGTTCGGGATTATCTAGAGGTGTTTCCTGATGAACTGCCTGGGTTGCCTCCAGTTCGTCAAGTTGAGTTTCATGTCGACCTTGTACCCAATGCCAACCCGATTGCGAAAGCACCTTATCGTCTTGCACCTTCAGAGATGCAAGAGTTATCGAAACAGCTTCAAGAGCTATCTGATAAAGGATTCATCCGTCCGAGTTATTCACCTTGGGGAGCTCCTGTCCTCTTCGTGAAAAAGAAAGATGGATCTTTTCGAATGTGTATCGATTATCGTGAGCTTAACAAGCTCACCATCAAGAATCGATATCCCCTACCTCGAATCGATGATCTCTTTGATCAGCTGCAAGGTGCTACCTGTTTTTCAAAGATCGATCTACGTTCTGGGTATCATCAGCTTCGTGTGTTCGAAGAAGATATTCCCAAAACTGCTTTCCGCACAAGATATGGGCATTACGAGTTCACAGTCTTGCCTTTTGGTTTGACGAATGCCCCAGCTATCTTTATGGACTTAATGAATAGGGTCTGTAAACCTTATTTAGACAAGTTCATTATTGTGTTCATCGACGATATTCTCATCTATTCGAAGACTCAAGCCGATCACGAGAAACACCTTCGCTTAACGTTGGAACTCCTTAAGAAGGAACAACTTTTCGCTAAATTCTCCAAGTGTGAATTCTGGCTTAAAGAAGTTCAGTTTCTGGGTCATACAGTCAACGAGCAGAGTATTCATGTGGATCCATCCAAGATTGTTGCTATTAAGGATTGGAGTACGCCAACGATTGCGGTTCCACTCACTGCTTTGACTCAGAAGAATAAGCCTTTTGAGTGGGGACCCAAGCAAGAAGAAGCGTTCCAAACGCTAAAGCAAAAGTTATGTAATGCTCCTTTTCTATCTCTGCCCGAGGGAAGCGATGATTTCGTTGTCTATTGCGATGCGTCCAACTTAGGCCTTGGTTGCGTCCTCATGCAACGAGGTAAGGTTATAGCATATGCATCTAGACAGCTGAAAATTCACGAGAAGAACTATACGACTCATGATCTTGAGTTAGGAGCTGTGGTTTTCGCACTTAAAATCTGGAGACACTACCTCTATGGGACGAAGTGTGTGGTTTTCACAGACCACAAGAGTCTCCAGCATATTCTTAATTAGAAAGAGCTGAACATGAGGCAACGACGTTGGGTTGAACTCTTAAGTGACTACGATTGCGAGATTCGCTACCATCCCGGTAAAGCGAATGTTGTAGCTGATGCGCTTAGTCGAAAGGAGCGAGTCAAGCTTCAATCAGTTCAAACTCTATCCGATATTCAAACTCGTGTTCTTCAATCTCAGCAATCTTGTGTCTCACAGAATTTGATGGGTATGGAATTACCACATCAGGTTGAGCTTAAACTCGAAGCAAAAGACGATGGTTTGCTTTATTTCAAGGATCGTTTGTGGGTCCCGAAACAAGACGATCTTCGCACCCTAGTGATGGACGAATCTCACAAGTCTCGATATTCTATCCATCCTGGTGCTGATAAAATGTACAAGGATCTTCGTACTAAGTTCTGGTGGCCTGGTATGAAGAAAGATGTTACCTTGTATGTATCAAAATGCCTAACTTGTCTTAAAGTCAAGGCTGAACAATAACGACCTTCTGGTTTGCTTGTACAACCAGAGATACCGGTTTGGAAGTGGGAGATCCTTGCGATGGATCTCATCACTAAGTTACCGCGTACATCTAAAGGTCACGATGCTATGTGGGTTGTTATCGATCGATTAATGAAGTCAGCTCATTTTCTTCCGATTCGCGAGGATCTATCTGCTGATAAACTTGCAAAGATTTATGTTGATGAGATTGTTTCACGACATGGAGTTCCTTTGGATATGATTTCCGATCGTGATGCTCGATTTTCATCTCATTTCTGGAAGACCATGCAATCTGCTATAGGAACCCAACTAAATCTAAGCACTGCTTATCATCCCCAAACAGATGGACAATCCGAGAGCACGATTCAAACTTTGGAGGATATGCTTAGAGCATGCGTGATAGACTTTGGTGGTAATTGGGACTCTCATCTACCAATGATCGAGTTCTCTTACAACAATAGTTATCATGCTAGCATTTAAATGGCACCATTCAAAACTCTCTACGGTCGAAAATGTCGTTCACCTGTCTGTTGGAACGAGACTGGTGAAGCTCAGCTTACTGGACCTGAGCTCGTTCTGGAAACAACAGACGAAATCAAGAAAATCCGCGATAATCTTGTGACAGCTCGAAGCCGTCAAAAGAGTTATGCGGATATGCGACGCAAGCCCTTAGAATTTCAAGTCGGAGATCGTGTCCTACTCAAGGTTTCACCTTGGAAAGGAGTCATGAGATTTGGAAAGAAAGGAAAACCTGCACCTCGATATGTGGGACCATTCAAGATTTTGGAAAGAATTGGGAAGGTTGCCTATCGATTAGAGCTACGTCCAGAGCTTGGAAATATTCATCCGACTTTTCACGTGTCCAATTTGCGAAAGTGTTTAGCTGACGCTGATCTTCACATACCTCTCGATGAGATCCAAATCGATGAAACGATGCACATTGTTGAGAAACCCATGGAGATAGTGGACCGTACATTCAAGCAGTTGAAGAACAAACGGATTCATCTGGTTAAAGTTCGTTGGGAGTCCAAACGTGGCCCAGAATTTACTTGGGAACGTAAGGATCAAATGATGACCAAATATCCGCATTTTTTTCACAAGCTTCCTCTAGTTAAAATTTCGGGACGAAATTTCCTGAAGTAGGGGAGACTGTGACAACTGTGCTCTGTAATCGATGTACGATATAAAACAATGTTGATTATTAATAGAACAATGTGCTTTGGTGTTATTATATGTGTTTTAGTGTTATTTTGTGTGTATTTGTGTTTGGTAATTTTACAATTCGATTCAATTCCAATTTCAAGCTCTAAATCGCTTTCTGGAAGGTTATACGCGCACTGATGCGTAAATATAACCAGTTTAATGCAACAAACACTCCGGAATAGTAAAACAGGCTTAACATACCTTAAATAACCTCCACATAACTTAGAAATAAGTTTTGGATGGTTCGGTGTGTTAAAATCAACTTTGTTTGATCACAAGGACTATTTGTGTCAAACTATGAAAACTATACTGATTTGTGTAGTAACCAACACTCCGGAACTTGATCATAAGCTAAATATACCATAAATATCCTTTACATAGCTTAGAAATAGGCTTTGAAGGGTTCGGTATGCTAAAATAAACTTTATTGATCAATAGGGACTAAAAGCATCAAAAAGTGCACAAGTTTGCATTTTCGCGCATATCTTACGTTTTGAATAGATCTGGACATCCAAAAATTAATGTAATCATTAAAATATTATGTTTTAGTGATTGGCTTGTTAAAAATCCATTCCTCGCTCAATTTGGACCATTTTTGCGTCCGTTACGACTTCCATCGTAATTAACCGAACAACGCAATCATACGGCCAAACGAACCGACATCCGGCATATTTTTGAGCATATTTCAAGTTCCCTATACTTTAACTTCATTTTAGAGCCTTAAAATGGGGTTAACGGGGCTTAAACGTGCCAAAATGCATCAAAAACCAAGTTTGGGAACTCAGGGGCCTGTTCTGCCATTTTGCCAAACTTTCTGCCAGCACCAGAGGTCCTTACGGACCGTATGGACATGCTTACGGTCCGTAAGCCATGCCCAGATCAGCAGAAAGTGTGTAACAGCTTGATACAGCTGTTTCCAAGTGTTGCAAATGGTTTTGGGCAATTCTAGGGGCTATTTTGGGCTCCCATGGTTTTGTAAATCAGGGGGTGCAAGTGTAAGGCCATGATCAAAGCTCGGGAATCGAGGAAGGATCTTAACGGTGGACCGAATACTATAAATACCCCCAAGCATTTCACCCCTAACTCACACTTGATTCTGAAATTTCTCTAAGTTGGAGCTCTACCACTCCATACTTGAGAATATTTGGGATCAAGACTCCATTCTTGGACCTTCTGTAAGTATTCTTTCGTGTTTTTCGTTCGTTTTCTTCGTTAAAGTCAAACTGTGTTTGAATTTCTGCTTTGACCAGTTTATGGTCAACGCGAAGTTCTTTTGAACTTCATAACGTGTGCGTAATCACGATGGTTATAGTCCCTAGTGACTATACCTACTGATTACCACGTTATCTAGGCTTAGTGACGAGTCGTAGTTTCGGCCAAAATGCGTTTTCTCGCGTATTTTGTAACCAAACTATCGAGGATGTCAAAACCGTTTGTTTTGATATCAAAACCTGTTTTCTAACTTAACTAAACATGTTTCGACATGTTTAGCTCGTCACTTGTTAGTTTAGTGCTTATGTAGAGTCGTAAGTCAAGCGGACTAAACACCCGCTTAGACTTTCTAACACGACCCATTTGGTCGATCATTAGGATCCGACCAAACATATTTTGTGACCATAGTAGAGTAGGAAATAACCTTCCGAGGTTATACCTTATGGTCACTTAGGTTTGATTAGTCGCATGATAAATAGTTTATATGCGCTTGGTAAATTACCAAAATACCCTTTTCATATATAATTGGTAATTAAGCATATGTAACCTAAACTTTTGACACATAACTGATTATGTAACATAATTAAACATGTATGGGCATATAACACTTATCATAGGACTAGTTAGACGTCTCAAACGCGCTTTTGCGTGCACGACACGTTAAAGTAGCGTAAGCTACCTTAATGGGTCACGATGGGTCGAAAGCACTAGGGTTAGGTTTCAATTTAGAATGTCGGCTTTGTCAAACCATATCACATGAGTTCCAACACTCACTTGGTTTACAAGACCTCATTCTATCCGATCTTCCGATTTAGGCGTCTATTGTTTAACTAGTGGTTCGATTACTAGGTGCTACTTGATTCCTTTGGTTTGCTTGAGTTTGCTTGAGTTCTATTGATCGAGGATACTTTGCAATTCATGTGAGTACATAGTTCCCCTATTTTACTGTTTTTAAATGTTTTGGGGTGATTCATATGTACAAAATGTTTTAAAGGTTTAAACGATGATTTCAAAAACGATTAAACAATTTTTACTAAACTAAGAACGATTTCGATAAAGTGAACGAATGTCACACCCTGGCTTTGCGGAAGCGTGGTTAATTTGGTGTGACTTCTTAATACCATAGCTTAATCATAACAAGCTATATGAATTATAAATATGCAAGATCATCCGTTAAAATAAAAATAGTAAAACATTGTCTTAACGGGTTAACACCCAACAATCATAAACTTTGTCTAAACATTACAAATGCAAACTTAAAGTAAACATGGTTCAGGGACTGTGACTTGTCCAGGAAAGAGTCACAAGTCTCGAACCCTGGATGACCTCGGGCCTAATGCAGCGGAAAACAAGCCATACCGTGCCAGATCGTTAGTTTCCTGAAATACATGTAAGTTGAAAAATCAACAATAATGTTGAGCGAGTTCATGCGAAAGTGAGTAAATAAACCTTTATCTTTATCAAAAACCTGGTATGTAGCAAATAAGGAAAAAGAGATCACCAATGGTTTGCAAGGCCATTGATATGTGTGAAGTGCAAGTAAGGAGACTCAAACCTAGCGGATTTATGCGTCGGGCACTAAGTCACCCCGAGGTCCGTTCAGCTGGACCTGGGGCTGGGCTCGCTACACCCAGATAGATCTACCGCTCCTGTCCCTCGGTCCTACCATGAGGATTAATGGCCTCAAGTTTCCGCCTACCCACTCACATGATCTAAGTAACAAACCTCCTTACGCTAATCATACCATGTATAAACATATTCATAATCATTGTAACATGTATTTCACCCGCGCAGTTTAGAAAACTGAAAACAGTTAAGAGAAAAGGGGGACATGAACTCACAGTCAGTGCGTCGCTAAATAGAGTACTCCAAATGTCCGAAAGCTGTGCAACGACCTACATGTGCTAATTCTATTAGACGGATGGCCGTGCTTTAGCTTTATAGTTAAATTTTCGGGAAACAGTTAGACAACTGTTCCGTGTACATAATTGGTAGTTAATCTCCTTCCCAAGGATGGGGGAATTATTACATGTGCGTTTATAATATCAAGTCTCACTTAATATATTCTATTTCTCATTCCAAAATATAATTATTTTTCTCAAAAATAATATATTTTCTCTTCGCATAATACTTTCCAAAATAATACGTTGACAATATCCGCATTTATGAATATTTCCGTATAAAGCGTAAGTTACGTTTTGGCGATTTAGTGGTAATAGTAATTACCGTTGTAACTTATATGTTTGTCGTGTAGGCGTTGGTATTATCTTGGGTTCGTCAAAGTTTGTAAATATTATTTTTACTCTAAAAATAATATTTATATATATTTTCACAAAATAATCATAAACAGTGTGGTGAAAAATATATTTATCGAATAAATATTTACCACGTTTAGTTTTGTGAAAATCCCACCTCCGATTATTTAATAAATAAAGTCATGGCGAAATATATTTTGAAAACATTTCAAAATAGTTTAACACTTGTAAATAATTCTAAGTGTTAGATTTTTAGAAAAATTTCGCCAGAGTTTCCCCTGTAACTGGAGGTGGCCACGCTTTCAAGCGTATCATTTTCTTTTACAAAATCACTTCAACAATTTCTTTAAATCAACCAATCAATTTCCGATACTTCAAACTAGTTTCAACACATCAGTCTTGTAGACTAGTATGTAAAATCGCATTATTGCATGAACTTGTAATTTTTCCGAAAGTCATAGTGTAGATCACCTTATACTTAGTGGATCTATGTATAAAATAGTTTAGTCTTGTAAAAACCCCGTTTTTAGAACAAACCATCCTTTACAACTTCCCGACAATTTTTGTAAAAATTGTTATTTTGTCGGATCTTTCGTTTCACAAGTGTTTATATACTTGTAGTTTGTAAAATATCATATTTGTTAACATGTTACCCAACTTTTAAAAACATGACTTTCTCGACACTTGGTTCTACGAATATACCACTTGTACATACGTAGATCGGCTCGTTTTAAATACTATTTTACAAGTCAAAATACTTTTACACAAGTTCATGTTTCTCATGTGGTGGAGTTTCACCTTTTAACCCTTGTACCGATAGAAACAAGCGTATGTCAAGATTCGTGATCTTAACAAAGTCGGGTTAAACGATGATAAGAGCCACCACATCGTAGATCGGGCCTCAATAACCAACATATTCGAATACTACGACTTTTACACGCGTTATAAGCTTTTAACCAACAATATTCAAGTTTTAGTAGTCTTTAAAGATTCAAAACGCATGATTCCAACTTTTAACCGTTAAAAATCATATTAACCACTTTAGATACGATCAAGAGCGAGTTTTAAACGTTATACCTCTAGCTCGGGGCTAGGGAAGATCTTTGGCGAAAATGGCGTGGATAAAAGCAAAGAAACGAGGTCCTTCAACTTCCGCTTGCTTCAAGCTTCCTTATACGTGATCCTCGACACTTGTATAAGCTTGGAATGGAGAGATCAAAAGCCGGCAATGGAGGTGTGGTGGGGGTGGGTTACGGCCGAGAGAGAGGGAGAGCAAGAGAGAGAGAGAGTGATGTTGGTGAAATGGATGGTTTAACTCTTGTGTTTAGCTTGTTATTTATAGACAAAGTTTTAGGATTATCGACCAACGGTTTACAAGTTCTCTAGATATTCACGAAATCAAATAAAATATTCAACATATGTACTTCTAGTTCCATGAGGATGGAACCGGCCCAAAAAGGGGGGGGGGGTATCCGGTTGGATCTCGATTGTTCAGTTAGAGTTTAGTTAAGTTAAATAGGTTACTCTTAGAGATTAACCCCGTTAGTTGTTTGATGCGTTATAAAGCGGGTGTTAGGGTAATCAGGGACCCTAACTAGCTCAGAAAAAGACAAACAATATTTCTGGCAATATTTTTATGTTCCGGGTATAGTCCGGTTGTTCGGTTGGATAGTAATCCGTTAAAGTGCTTAAGTAATCTTTTAAGCGCTGTAAATAATATTTTTAGCGACACAATTTATTCTGCAAAGTGTCAGGAATATTTCCTCATATTTTGGCACTTTATTAGTTAGCTAGAAGCTAGTATGCTGATAAAAGTGCTGTGTTTGGTGCTTAGAGTACGTTTTAGGCACATCCAATCTCTGTATCTTATTCCTAGAGACGCAGTTTAACAACCCTTGTATCCCTACACACACTATGGGTGTAGTAAAATATTTTTGGCTCATTCAGGCCTTTAGAGGCAGTGTCTGCCTGATGCTGGCTATATCAGCATGTTCAATAGGTTATCCATCCAAATGCTACTTTGCTTTGTGCATCATGTTTGTCACTAGAGTTCAGTAAGTAAATAATGTAGTGACGGAAAAATCAAAGTATGATGCAGATATGTACAAGTATCAACAATCAAGTAGCAGTTTATCAGAAATGTCAGTTAAGCACAGTAATTAGGCAACAATTAATAGTTAATTAAGTCGTACGGATACCTGGTTTTGTGAGGGTTGTCACAACGAACTTGTTGGTTGTAGTTACATAACAAATGATATTCATTAGCATTGATCAAGCCGACCAGTATTACGTTATGGTACCATAGGATCTGACCAATCCCCTTACTTTACTACACCCATGGTTATGTGTGGGGGTTGTGGGTAGCGACTGAATCTGATGTTTGTTAACTTACCCTTTGGTGGTTTGTTAATACGAGAACGAGTTGAACGATGGACGAGTCACAAAGGTTTGAATGTTAATAACGAGACGACCATATATAAGTTTTCACAATTAAAACGAGGACGATTTAAACGATCTGAACGAGTAAACGATATGAGAACGATTTGGGAACGATTTGGAAACGATGTTAAACGATTTTGATAAACGATTGGTTTTTGGTTAAATGTTTAGATAACGAGACGGGGGTAATATGGTGAAAACATGGTAGATACGCCGCTGGTACTTCTTATATATAAGTGTTTTCATCATATTACATATCGTGGCGTTATTTAGTTCACTTGAGTAAACGATTTTGAAACAATGTCACACAAAGATGTTTTATTTCTAAGAGATATAAACTATACGAGTTTTTAACGAGTTTTTACAAGATATTTTACAAGTTGGTTTTCTAAAACAAATGTTTTTTTTGGGGTTAAGAAGCATGGCTACGAGATTTTACAAAATATAACCATCTTGATTTGAGTTGGTTAAATATGTTGCAATACACTTTTTAAAACAAGGTTTGTATTTTGACTCATGTAGTCTAATAAAGTACTGCAACATATAAACGAGCCATGACTTCGATACTCTTATAAAACCTATGTACTCGCCAGCATTTCTTTGCTGACTAAGTTTTTACATATGTTTCAGGTGTTGATGCTTGATGGATTACTAGGATGCATGTGTCGCGTAGGATCTGGACGAGGCCTTAGTGACATAATAATAGTGATAGACGATGTAAAACTTGTTTATTCTATGTTAAGATAATGTAATGTTTAATTTGATCATAAAACGAAACACTTTTTGTATCCATGGTTGTGAAACAATAGCTTCTGTTGCAACACTCCCCGACGTTTCCGTCACGGTTTGTTGTCCTACGTGGTCGGGGTGTGACAGACTAAATGTTCAAAGCGAGCCTTGTCAAATGATTTAGTATAAAGATCTGCCAGGTTATCTTCTGTGTCGACTCAGCACTTTGAAGTTCAATTTAAATCATATAATATATAAATATATCAACAATCTCACATCCCCCGGCATGTGCCTAGAGCAGCCAATATCAACCTACCATAAGTTGATAATCCTCCTTAGTAGCTCCTGCACACACCAACTAAGAAATTAGTTAGATTGGAGGACCCAAGCCTTAATGGTCTTGGGTCGTCCAAATTCACCAACCACTTGAACATCCATCCAATATCCATTACTCCTAACTGGAGTCTTGGATCTCAGACCTGTTGATGGAAATGGGTTTTGATTTCCATAAGGTCTCTGGTCCTGGGGGTTCCTATATGTGTTTGGACTATTCGACCTTTGAAAATTTTGATTTTGATACCTTGAATTTTGATTCCAAGAAGCATTATTGTTGTAATTTCTAAAGCCATTGTTATAAAAAGTTTGACCACCATTATTTTGGTATCGATTTTGATATTGACCTTGACTTCTGAAATTATTAGCATTATAATTGTTCATTCTAGGTGAACTGCTTCTAGGTCTCTCATGTCTGCCTGGTGGAGATTTAGGCTGAAATCTTGGTTGATTTCTTTGAAAACGAGGAACTTGTGGAGTTCCTTTTTTAGCCTTATCTAGACCAACAGCAACATTCTCTAGTTGCTTAGGAGCAGATTTCTTTAGAGAATTTGAGCCTTTCTCCTCACTATCACCTTTTTTCTCTGGTGATTTCCCTCTCTGTGTTTCACTAATTTGTGCTTCACTCTTTTTGTTAGGACAACAGCTAGCTACATGTCCTTTGATGTGACACCTGAAGCACTATCTCCTTTTCAAAGACTTCTTAGCTGGAGTCTCTGAGGTAGATCCCTTATCAGATGGTGATGATGCCTTGGATGAATCTTGTTCAGTTTGCTTGGATTCAGATATTTCTTTGTTTTTATTTTTAGCAAACTCTACATTTGATTCATTTTCAATAGCAGTTGTTTCATTTTTCATATCACTACCTTGAACAAAATTAATCTTTTAAACAAAAGTTTGATTTTTGCTCTTAGGAGGTGAATTTTTCTTTTTCAAAGATTCCTTGTTATTGTTCTTCTTAGCATCATTACTCTCAGACCCCACACTTTGAGTTGATGTGGATGCGAAACTACTTGGTGCAGTTAACATAAAGTCTGTTAGCTCATCTTCATCTGACAGGAAAGAATAGTCATGGCTAAGAGGAGGTAGGACTTCATTAAAGCCCTGGAAGCCCACAGTGGTCTTGTCATTACTTTTCTTTAACCCACCCATCATGTGTTTCTTTACAAAAGACGAATCTCTGAATTGACATAATTTCTTTTCAAGTTTAACAATTTTAAGTTGTGCATCTAACAACTCTTTGCATTTTTCTGAAATCTCTTTTGTTTTCTCATCCATCATGTCATGAGCTAAGTCTATGACTTGAAGTTTTTCGTTTAGTGTATAGGTTAAAGCTTCAACTTCACTTTGATAACCTCTTATCTTCTTCAAGTATATAGATTCGTTCCTTTTAGCAAAAAAGTTTGACTCTTTTATGCTCGACATCTCGCTTACCAGACTTTGGTTTTGTGTTGACAATCTATCAACCTCACCGTGTAGTTCACGACATCTTAAACACACAGAATTAGATTGTACCTCTTCCTCATGAACGTCTGAAGTTTGATCAGCTATAACCTGTTCAGTTTCACTTTCTTTGTCTACTTAAGCATCCACTTTTGCTTCAGCATTTTTCACTTCAGATTCAGCATCACTCACAGTAGTTTCAGCTTCATCAACTGGCACTATCTCTGCCATGAATGCCTGAGTAGCACTCTCCTTATCTTCCAGATGAACACTACAATCATTTGAACCTTCTCGTGCTGTAGAGATCACAGCTTTATTCCTTTTGACATCTTCATTTCCTTGATACCTCTTTTCTAATGCATCCCACATATCCTTTGAATTTGTGTACCTTTTGAAGGTATGATTGATGCTATCAGGTAAGGATGTCTTTATTGCAGCTAAGGCTCTCTTTTCAGCCTCATACATCTTTTTATCATCCTCTTGCATGTTCACATAGTCTGTTCTACGTGGTTTGCCCTCAAAATTGTGTGTTGGGTTTGTGTACCCATCTACAATACAGATCCACATGCGTGCATCCTGAGATTCAATGATGGATTGGAAGTTGTCCTTCCATGTAAGATAATTCTCCACCTTCATCATCTTAGGTGCATTCAAATTCGTCATGTTCGACAGTTTAACGTAACAGACTGGTAAAACCGTACAAAATATCTCCGAAAACAGCGGTTACCAAATTACGCCGTTAGAATCGTCTCGAAAAGACGAATCCAATGATATATAATGTCAAAAACCGAATTCGGGATTTTCCAGAGTTACGGATCACTTTCTATTTTCAACCGTTAGAATCGTCTCGAAAAGACAAATCCAATTATTTTTTTTTGTCCTAAAAATCAACCGAGTCCAACCATGCAAACGGTTTGTCGAGATGAGCTACGGATCACTTTCTATTTTCAAAAACGTTAAATCCTCTATACGTATCTAAATAAATACTCCACCTTTTAATTTTGCTGGCAAACCAAGTTAATTTCGCTGTGTCACGCTAATTATGCTGGCAAACCAAGTTAAATATGCTGATAGAGTAGTTATAATTATGCTGGTAGAGGAATTATAATTATGCTGGTTTTTTTAAATTCGCTGGAATAATATGCTAGCTGATCACATTCGCTGGTTAATTATACTACCTTAATTTCGCTGGTTAATTATGCTACCAAGTCAAATACTCTAGTTTATTTCGCCAAAACACCGTCTAGTAACTTCGCCGATCACCATAATAATGTCGCTGAGGACAATTATAACGGTCACCAAAGTCGCCTTTGGATTTTAATTTCGCTGGTCACCAATGTTAAATTTGCTGGATCAGATAATTCCTCTGGTTTGTCAGAGGAATTGTTAATTATGCTACTTAATTTTGGAAACTTAATCTATTCGAAATTCTGAAGATTTCCAGATCCTTTCTAACAGAATCTTGCAAGATTAAACAACCAAATCAGTCTAATTATTCGAAAATTATGAAGAACACGAAGAACTCTTCAACTGCCCAGCAAAAAACTCTTCAAAAATCAGCAAAACCTATCCCGAAAACCTGCAAATCAGCAAAATCAAACACACAAACTGATCAAACATAAACAAATTCGCAAAAAAATTATCAGAACTCAAAATTTTCGAAACCCTAATTTCAGGTTTCAACAATTTCGAAATTTTTCACCCAAATCTGCCAAACACAATTCTGAACCGAGCCTTCAAGAGCCTAACGCTCTGATACCAATTGTAGGTCCCCTTGATGTGTATGGATCTTTCACAGAATTGTCAATCCAACCAAGAGTGCGGAATCCTCTTGATCAGAATATAGTAGAAAACGTGTAGGAACAGAAATCAGCAATTCACTTTCAAACCGGGTTTTCTATTGATAATCAAACCAAAGTATTACAATCAATCAAAACCCTAACCTACTCCAAATTCGTCCAAGACTATAGCCTCTCATGAATTCTCACACACAAACTGTTTTGGCTGATTCACCTAAACCCTAAAGCCTAACCCTATTTATATAACACAAGGTTTACTACTTGGGCTAGGTTAAACCTCATGGATTGTGAATTGGACAAGCCCAATTCGCCCCCATACACCCAATTCGTTAGGGTTGGTTAGCCCAAACATTACAACTAACTATTACAAAGCTAAATCCGCTAACTGTTTATCGTTTAACTAATTACAAGATATCCAAAGATCAAATCTAAGCTTTTGTCACAGAATATGCACCAACAGTTACATATGCCCCGATTGTACTGTACTGTGCGTAATCGTGTGCGTTACTGCTTTAAGTGTGTTGCAAAAAAACGCGAATTGATGAAGAACATAACTTGAAATCAATATCATATATTTATTTCAAGAACCTTAATTTAGGAGAAGTAGTAGCTTTGGATTGTATATAAGATAGGAGGCCTAAGGATTCATTTCAAGTGTTGGATTGTATCGAAGATCATATGAATAAGAAACCATAGCGAACCTAGAGTGAACCTGGAGATCAAAGAGAATAGCATTAAAGAGATAATGAAAGAAAAAGCAAAAAAAAAAAAAGATTGTTTATCTGGTGAGACAACAACATGGAAAAGGCAAGAAGGAGGTGGTGAGACAACAACATGGAAAAGGCTAGAAGGAGGTGGTGAGACAAGTGAAAGAATGAGAATGGATGCATTAAGAAGATGTACTATAGACCACTCTTCTCATTGTAAGTATATAGAATATGATATAAATATTAAAATAATAATAATAAAACTCTTATTGTTATGGGGGTTTGGATTCTTTAGCCTTTACTAGTGGAAACCCAAATTTAAGTTATGATCTTTAATGGAAACTCAAAACATCTTTGATTCTAACTTTCATTAATATAAAGTTATTGAGATATTTATAGGTTTTTTAAAACGAGTGTTATATGTTGGAAAAAATATATAAAACTCGATTTATGGTAAAGCGTGTTCTTTTGTATTTATAAATAAACAGAATAGAATAGAATCTGGTTCAACTAATTATTTTTACACCTTCTTTACGGGTCGTATAAAGGATGTTAAAATAAGATTTAAGGGTACGCCTTAATTAACAACCTTGGTAAAATTATAACAATGAGAGAGAAAGAGATCATTACATCTCCACTTTTAATAATTATAACCAACTTTAGGTAAACGTCTCCATCACATAAAGCAACTTATAACCGTATGAACTAAATAACAATAGCATCATACTCTTCAACACCTAAAAACTCTTAATTAGAAATGCTCTTATGTCGCTATATGAGTTTACCGGAAATGTAGACCCTTCACATTGATACCAAATTAAAGATTAACAAAGGTGTGTGCCTATGTAACCAATGTTACAACATATGTTTGTCTATATATATGGTAATGCCCATGGTGTTATGGCCTAGTGGCATCTTAGGGGTGGAAAAAAGCTTAGGGACCATGAGGTTATGGGTTCGATTCCCATGGGAGGTTCCTAAATTTATTGGGTTTCCTCCTAAATTGGTGTATAGGAATTATTGTCTAATAGAAATGGATATGATTGAGTGGTTCCGCTGGTGGCACAATGATCCGTCGGTGATCCAAATTTTTTTGTTAAAAACAGTATATCTATGGTAATAAGGTGATACTCACCTAATATCTGATAATCCATACGATGCCACTTTATTAAAATAGAATATTTCAATATACTATATGTTACTAAAAATATTAAACTTCAATTTTACTAATATCGCGAGAAATTTAAATCTAAATACTAAATTAGAATTATCTAGTTTTTGATATGTCATGTTGATTTTTAGGATAAGTTTAAGATCGGGTTGTAAGTTAGAGGAATATCAACGAGTACTTTTTAACCACTTAAAATTATAAAAGATAAGGCTGAAAATTATAAAAGGGGAACTCTATTTTAAGAATTGTTTCTAAGTGACAAAGAAACCTTATACTTGTATTAGTTAAAAATAACCCTTAATAATACGGAACTTTCAAAACCTATGAGTGATTTTTTGGGCTATAAATAGGTTTCATATCCACATAAACATCCCACAAATGAAACATCAATAATCATAAAAAATAACCAAGCCCTCCATCTCTTCTTGTTTAACTAAACCATGGCTGAGGGAAAAGGTGGTACAGTGGTGGTAATAATGGTGATATGTCTACTAGTGATGGCGTTGCAATGCGATGCATATCCTGTTTGTAGTAGTTATGTCGTTGGGGGTAAAACTGGTTGGAATAAGAACTTTAATAACGGTTGGTTAGCTAACGTTGCGTTACAGCCTTGCGACAAATTTGGTATCCCCTCAACATATCACTACTTTGTTTGCTAACATTATATACATTTACTATGTAAATTACTCAACATAATATTTATTTCAGTACACTACAATTAGAGTCCATGTGGTTAATATCCAATGGCACGGTGAGTCCTTATTTGGCAAAATTGAACAATCAAGTCCACGTGGTTGTCAATTTGAATCAATAAGTTCCCTGCTAACCAAATTCGTTGGCTGACCCATTAGTTGATCGGTGAAATGACTAATATACCGTTATATTATTATAACTAAACTTAAAATAAACCTTTCGTTGACCTGTTAAATGACTAGAACCTGATCCACCAACATGATACATACTCCATTTCGGTAGAACCAAGATTAATAAACCTTCAAACGTCAAACTTGTTTCATGAACATCATACCCAGAAAAAAAACCCAGACCCACCACCACCCATCACCACCATCCCTACCACTCCATACCACCGATAGATCTGAACCACCCACTACCACAACATTATGTTTTCCTTTAGTTGTTTTTTTTGTTTAATTGATTTGTTATTTTATGATGTGAACAGTTTTTAACTACCCAAAAGGAAAACATAATGTTGCGGTAGTGAACAAGACAGGGTTTGATGGGTGCAAGACTACTCCTAGCGATAAGGTTTACACAAGTGGAAAAGACGAAATTGCCCTCAAGGACGGTGCTAACTACTTCATTTGCAGTATCCCTGGTCAATGTCCTCCGATGAAGATCAAAGTAGACTTCACTTGAAGATTCAAATATTTGCATCATAAATTCAAAATAACAATAATAATATAATAAATATTAGTGATAATGAAGAATCGATCAAATCTATGAACTTATGCGTGTACTAAAATTTCGATACGCTTTAATTAATGTTATATGGATTATGTTATAGACAAAATTCGCTCATTATAATATTTGGCCATAAATTAAGGAACTTTAAAGTGTTGTTATCTACGGTACGTTTTATTGTACATACTAGGTTATAGACCCATGTTTACATGGGTTTAAGGATATATAAGTTATATAACTTAATAATTATGTATAAATCTTTTTAGCCATTTGTTCATATATACGACTGAGATAGATGTCATATTCAGTTTTTTCAATCAAATATCACAAATATCTGATAGTCATACCATATTTAACTATAACTAAAACCATTTCAAATAATAATTTTCAAACACATTTCCTTAATTATAGGATATTATTTGTCTTTCCAAATTGTTATGCATATTTCTAAATTTTTAGCTCACGAAGCACTTTTTATAAATATGTCTAATATTTTTAATAAGTCATCCATTATAAAACAATTATTCCCTCATCTTACTTTTCAATATATTGTGGAGTTGCTAAGACAATATGGATCCGTATTCGCTTTATGTTACTACTTTTTTTTACGATTGGTTTGATTTGTTATGATTTGATTTTGATTATATTTATGTTATATATAACTTTTATGTATTATTTTAACTTTTTTATAAGACCATGTGTAGTGGTTAAGAAAAATAATGCCCCCACCATAGGGCATTATCCGACACGTGGCAGTCCAGTCAGCATGGGGCGTTATTGCAAAAGTGACGTAGTGGGAATAATGCCCAAATAATGCCCCTTCCAATCACTAAAAAGGATAAAAAAAAAAAACGAAAAGAAACTTACACTTGGACCTATAAAAGGCTGCCAGTCAAACATGTCAGACTAAAGCAAGTTGTTGTTGAGCGTTTTATATAAAACGCCGGTCACCTTTTTTTTCAAAAAAAAAATTACAAAATAACGTCCTATGTAATGGGGGGGGGGACGTTTTTGGGCGTTTTTTTTTTTTGAAATTTAAAAAAAAACGCCCCACTACACATGGTGTAAGTATATTTTGATATTCTCAAATATAAAAACCATAATATCAGAATACAAACATCTAGATGAAGTCACTACCAAAAACAAAGTTTCATAGTTTGCTGCCTCAACTATTCTTCAAATTGTATGCATGAAAATAATTTAGTTATGTAAATATATGCATACATTATTAAATTATATGATTTTTATCCTCAAACCCATATAACACATATGTCTATAACCTAATCTTCAAACGCATGTAATTCATAACAAAATTTGAGTAAAACTTATATCGGATGTAGATTAAAATAAACATATTGCAACACTGTATTCATAAATTCATGAAAGACAATATTCTAAAATTACAAGAGAAAAACAAAATAGTTTAAAACTTAATTATAATAACAAAATAACAAAAAATAAAATAAAAAACTAAAGCCACCATACGTATACAATTGCTGCTTCGAGAGAGCTTTTAATTTAGTAATTACGAAATACCCAAAAAAAAAAAGTTAAAACATCCAATAAAATAAAATAAATAAATAATTTTTAAAGTTTTAATGATAAGAAGTTACGAGAAATAATAAAAATTTCATTTAATGATATCACCAATCCGATAAGAAATCTTGAAAAAAAAATTTACGACTATTTTTTATAGATTAAAGTGAAAATATAATAAACTAAATTTAAATTTAATAATAAAACCAAAAAAAAATTCTAAATCACGAAAAGATAAGATAAACAAAATTTATTCTAAATCTCGAAAAGATAAGATAAACGAAATTTAAATTAAGATTGTCTAGATAAACGTGATATCAAACTTTTAAATATATATAAAAACCAAAAGAAATGAAAATAGATAAACGTGATATTAAATTTTTAAACATATATAAAAACCAAAAGAAATAAAAACAATAAATTTAATATAAAAGAAATGAAAATAGATAAACGTGATATTAAATTTTTAAACATATATAAAAATCAAAAGAAATAAAAACAATAAATTTAATAAAAAAAATTGAATTGTAGGAGGTGTTGTCATGTGACATTAATTGTAGTCTTTTATTATATTTTAGATATTATATGTTTTTGGCAAAGCATTGAAACTCACAGTGGCGGATCTAAGAACTTTTTTCACTGGATTTCTTTTGGTAGATTCTCACTAAATCTACCTATTTTTTTCTAAATCATACGAGGTTCTCACTAATTTTTTTCCATTTTTTCTAAACCGAATGGGTTCCTGGGAACCCACAAAAGTAGCCTAGATCCACGCCCCTAGAAAGTAAGATGGGTTGTGAAACTGAGATATTGTCACACCCCGATTTAAATCGGTGGGCCCCGAAGGGTCTAGTCGCGACCGTTGGATACCAGTTACAATCAATGTTAATTAAATAATAATGCAGCGGAAGTATTAGAAGTAAAAATAAATATTCTATGCATTGAAAGTGTTTCATGTCACACCCCCAAAATCCACACGCGGAGTATCACCGCTTGGGAGCGTGACTGACCAGGATCAAGCCACCAATCATATAGAACAACGTAAATAGTAAAAGTAATTGTCATTTAACCAAACCAATCCATATGAAAGGTGTTCAAACACAAGTGTAATAACAAAGTTTAACGGAAGCAATTGAGTAAAAGCCCAACATAAATAAAGTATGTAAAGTCATAGTGTTTAATCAAGGCATTCACGATCCTTGTCCACAACGACCGCGTCTCCCAGTGCAAGCTCCATGTATACCTAACGAGCTGCAAGGCATGTAACAGAGAGTCAACAACTAGTTGAGCGAGTTCACAGAAAGTAAGTGTGTAATAGTAAGTTCGTTTGTAACGTGTGGCTCTACTGGGCCAATAGTATGTTCTATTGGTGGGGGCTTCCCATGTTGCATATACACTAGACTATTTATAACCATTAGTGTTCTTCTTACAGAGAACAGTAGTACGTACAAGTTTACGTAGGTTTTACGTAAGTGTCCTTCACAACCGAGGACAGGGGTACGCGGGGGTTTACGTAGGTTTTACGTAAGTGCCTGACAAAACCGAGGCAGTAATGAGTATAAGTTCACGTAGGTTTTATGTGAGTGTCCTTCGCAACCTGAGGACAGTGATGAGTACAAGTATACGTAGGTTTTACGTATGTATCCTGCGCATCCGAGGACGATGGTAGATACTCTAGTAACAGTGTAAGTACAGGTATCTATTCAACCTCATTTCTTCAATCCCATTCCCAAACCCCGAGAATCCCATGCCTTGGTAAGAGTGTGAACTCACCTTGGTTTGCTCGGTATGTTATTGCTTCTAGTGTTAATTAATGATTAAGTCCGTTACACACGACCTAGGGTACATTGCACATAAATTCGATGTAAACGTTTACGTTCAATTAGGGTTTACACCCCCTTAATGTCCAAACAACGGTGATTCCGTGTGATAATCGTGTACAGAATAACGTGACATAGATTGTTGTAAACACAGTATCATACAGTCATATACAATAGCATACAGTAGCATGTTGTAATGTACAGAAACATACAGTAGGCTCTAGCACTGGTGTTTACAAGTAAACTCGGTTCATACATCACTTATAAACTCAGACATGCATTCAATTAAGTGTAAAACTTGGACTATGAATATCCACTTCAAAAAGTCGGACTATGTGTAACAACATTAAAAAGTCGGACTATGTATCAAGCATCACAAAATCGGACAAATAACGTCACAAAGTCGGACAAGGTGTTTAATATCACAAAAGTCGGACAACACTTAATCAATCAAAACTCGGACCCCATGGCCTCTTTAAAATTCTGACCTACATAACCCTTAAATAATTCAGACCATGTGCATATCATTCAAGAAAGTCGGACCCCCCCCTCTTAACATATAAATGTCGGACCAAGTCCCTTGTAATAACTCGGACAAGGTGATTAACATAAAAACTCGGACCCTATGTCCTTGATAAAAGTTCGGACTTCATAAGCAACATCAGAAGTCGGACCATGTAATTATTCAAAAGAAGTCGGACCATGTTATCTATCAGAAAGTCGGACCATGTAATCTACCAGAAGGTCGGACCATGTCTCACATGAAATTCGGACCATATATAACAATAAAACTCGGACTACATTGGCATTTTAACAAGCTCGGACTAAACATCATTCACCATACTCGGACATAATTCACTTACATAATTCGGACCATATTCATTTAATCAAAAACTCAGATCAAACATCCTTACAAGATAAACAATGTAACAGTTATGTTTGCAGACTACTATCAAAACCCTAATCTTCATACTTTGGCAATGCTGTAATCAAATCAAAATCAAACAATTCTAATATATCAGGCATCCTATTGTCAGGCATTTGATTACACAACTATTCACAACCATTTCACAATACTCAGAATCAATCAATAAACACAGGACTATTATATGTGAACTAGGGTTTTGCATGAATCACATAATCAAGGATTAACAACAAGAAATCATTAAACAATTACCTTGGATTGATTCGAGATAAAGAGAGGAATCAAGAGTGATGATTGAGAGCTTGTGCCAATGATGAAGAAGATGATTGTAGAGAGATTTGGAGAGGAATCTTAGGTACGTATGATGATTGTGTGTTGATTAGTGAAGGAGGTTAGGGTTAAGAGTGATTAAGATTTCACTAACTACTCTACACACCCCTAAGTATCATCTTTTACATAGAACACACCCATCACAATATAATTTACAGTTTCATCACCAAGTTCATGTATTTGTCAAATCTTTAAAACATCACCATGCACAAACACAATACACTTTATTGAACCAAAACGTATACAGTTACATAGCAACTAATTGTGCAAGTAAACAATTAAACAAACAGTGAACGTGCAATAAATGCGAAAATGGAATCTCGGAAACTCGAGTTGTCACATTATCCCCAACTTGAAAGAAATTTCGTCCCGAAATTTAGCATGCGGTTACTAAGGAAGCTAGGTAAGTTGCATCATTTACTGGTTTTCCTGGGGTGTCACATCATCCCCCCGTTGATTTGGAATTTCGTCCTGAAATTCTGCAGTAGCTTCAACCTCAGTAGTGGTTGCACGGTTTTGAAATAACTGGGGATATTTGAGTTCCATTTGGTCTTCTCGTTCCCAGGTGTACTCTGGGCCACGACGGGAGTTCCAACGAACTCGTACAAGAGGTATTCTGGTGTTCTTGAGGACCTTGACATCCCGGTCCGTGATTTCAACAGGTTCCTCGACGAAATGCAACTGTTCGTCGGTAGTGAGTTCCTTCAAAGGAACTATGAGGGTCTCATCTGACATACACTTCTTCAGGTTTGAGACGTGAAATACGTTGTGAACTGCACCGAGTTCAGCTGGTAGATTCAGTCTGTAGGCTACTTTGCCTATTCTTTCAATGATCTCGAACGGTCCAACGTACCGTGAATTGAGCTTGCCTCGTTTACCAAAACGAACTACACCCTTCCAGGGTGAGACTTTGAGTAGCACTCGATCCCCAACTTGGAACTCGAGCGGTTTCCTGCGCTTATCAGCGTAACTTTTCTGACGGTCACGAGCTGCCGCCATGCGTTGTCGTATCTGTGCAATTCGTTCAGTAGCATCAACTACCATTTCTGGACCTGTGATCTGACTATCCCCCACCTCTGCCCAACAGAGAGGTGACCGGCATTTACGTCCGTACAAAGCCTCGAATGGAGCGGCCTGAATGCTGGTATGGTAACTGTTATTGTACGAAAACTCCACTAAAGGGAGATGTTTTTCCCAGCTGTTGCCGAAATCAATAACACACGCCCGAAGCATGTCTTCTAGAGTCTGGATAGTGCGCTCAGACTACCCATCTGTCTGAGGGTGGTAAGCTGTGCTCATGTCTAACCAAGAGCCAAAAGATTTGTGCATTGCTTGCCATAATTCTGAAGTGAATCGTGCATCCCGATCAGAGATAATAGAGATTGGCACTCCATGCCTCGAAACAACTTCTTTCAAGTAAACGTCTGCTAAGGTAGAGAACTTATCCGTTTCTCTGATAGCCAAGAAATGAGCAGACTTTGTGAGTCGATCAACGATCACCCAAATAGTATCATTCCCACGCTGGGATCTAGGCAGACCAGTAACAAAATCCATGGAAATTTCTTCCCATTTCAACTGTGGTATCTTGGGTTGCTGAAGTAGGCCTGAGGGTTTCTAGTACTCCATCTTGACCCTCGCACAGGTCAAACACTTGCTGACGTAAGTTGCTATGTGGGCCTTCATGCTAGGCCACCAGTATGTAGTTCTGAGATCGTGGTACATTTTATCCGAACCTGGATGTATCGAGTAGCGAGACTTATGTGCTTCGTCCATAACAAGTTCTCGTAAACCGCCATATAGTGGGACCCAAATGCGTCCTGTTACATAGTAGGCGCCGTCTTCCCTTTGTTCTAATCATTGCCTTGAGCCGCGTAAAGCTTCAGCCCTTACGTTTTCTGGTTTCAATACTTCCACCTGAGCATCTCGTATCTGTGCAGGAAGACTAGACTGAATAGTAAGCTACAGTGCTCGCACGCGTCTAGGTAAAGTATCCTTTCGACTGAGAGCGTCAGCCACAACATTGGCTTTGCCTGGATGGTACTTGATGGCGCATTCGTAATCATTCAGTAGTTCTACCCATCAACGTTGACGTATGTTCAATTCCTTCTGTTTGAAGATATGCTCGAGACTCCTGTGATCGGTGTAGATAGTGCACTTGGTACCGTACAGGTAGTGTCGCCATATCTTAAGCGCGAAAACAACAGCTCCCAGCTCTAGATCGTGCGTCGTGTAATTCTGTTCATGAACTTTAAGTTGCCGTGAAGCATAGGCAATGACTTTATCCCTTTGCATCAATACACAACCAAGACCCTGATTCGACACGTCGCAATAGACCACAAAATCACCCGTGCCCTCTGGTAATGAGAGAATAGGCGCGCTGCATAGCCTATCCTTTAGGTACTGAAAAGCCGTTTCTTGTGTATTACCCCAACGATAGGTAACGCCTTTCTGTGTCAACAAAGTAAGCGGCTGTGCGATCTTTGAGAAGTCTTTAATGAATCGTCTGTAATAACCCGCCAAACCCAAGAATTGGCGTATTTCCGTTGGTGTACGCGGTGCATGCCAGTTTCTGATCGAATCTACCTTGGATGGATCAACATGAATCCCATCCTTGTTTACTACATGACCTAGAAAGTGGACTTCACGAAGCCAGAAGTCGCATTTTGAAAACTTGGCGTACAGTTGTTCTGTTCGAAGGAGTTCTAAAATAAGACGTAGATGCTGCTCGTGTTCCTCTTAACTCTTAGAATAGATCAGGATGTCGTCGATGAAAACAATCACAAACTTGTCTAGATAGGGCTTGCACACTCTGTTCATTAGATCCATGAAGACTGCAGGTGCGTTCGTTAACCCGAATGGCATGACAAGAAACTCGTAGTGACCGTAACGAGTTCTGAATGCTGTCTTGGAGACATCCTCATCCCGGACTCTCAGCTGATGTTAACTTGACCTTAGATCAATCTTGGAGTAGTAGTTCGACCCTTGCAACTGGTCGAATAAGTCATCAATACATGGAAGAGGATAGCGGTTCTTCACCGTCACTTTGTTGAGTTCACGGTAATCTATGCACATCCTGAAGGTACTGTCTTTCTTTTTCACAAATAGTACTGGAGCTCCCCAAGGCGAAGAGCTTGGACGAATAAAGCCCTTATCCAAGAGTTCTTGCAGTTGCTTAGACAGTTCTTCTAGTTCAGTTGGAGCCAAGCGATACGGTGCACGAGCTATCGGTGCTGCTCCAGGAGCTAGTTCAATCTAGAATTCGACTTGACGATGAGGCGGTAGCCTAGGTAAATCTTCAGGAAACACTTGAGGAAAATCGCGTACAACTGGGATATCCTTTATTCTCTTCTCTTTCGTTGATGCATCAGTAACAAGTGCCAAAATGGCAGTGTGACCCTTTCGCAAACATTTCTGAGCCTTCAGAAAGGAGATGATGCCAACCACGGCACCACTTTTGTCGCCTTGAACTTCGAGAGGTTCTTTACCAGAACTGGGAATTCGAACAATCTTCTCCTTACATAAGATCTTTGCTTGATGTTGGGACAACCAATCCATCCCAATAACGACGTCGAAACTACCCAAAACTATGGGAATGAGATCGATAGAGAAAGTTTGACCAGCGAAGATAAGATTACAACCCTGAACTATGTGTGTGGCCTCTAGACTTTTACCATTAGCTAACTCTACGACATGTTTGGTGTTTAGGGGAGTTGGTGCACGTTTTAACATTTGGCTAACTTTCAAAGACACATAACTTGTATCCGCACCCGAATCAAACAATACAGTAACATAAAAGTCGTCGAGAAGAAACTTACCCATAACCACGCTGGGATCATTCCTTGCATCACCCTGCCCCAGCACGAATACACGACCCCTAGCATCATTGCCATTATTGTTTCCCCCATTGTTGTTGTTGCCATTGCCCTGATTGTTATTATTGTTGTTGTTGTTGTTGTTGTTGTTCTGGTTTCGGTTTAACTGAGGGCAGTGTCTTTTGAAGTGACCTTCAGCGCCATAATGAAAACATCCTTTGTTGCCCTGTTGTGGATTCTGTTGTGCTTGCTGTTGCTGCTGATTCTGAGTTACAGGTCGTGGGCTCCTACAATCCTTGGCCTCATGACCCATCTTGAAACACCTCTGACAACGACCCTTGTTGCACTGGCCACTGTGGTGTCTGTTACAGTTGTTGCACCTGGGTTGATTTCCGTGATATCCACCCTGCCTGTGACTGCCCGAAGATTGCTGACCAGGGCTCTGATAGTTGTCAGTCTTTCGCTGCTGCACCTGAGACTGAACTGAAGCTGAACCTTTGCTGGAATCCCCCTCCCATTTTCTCTTGTTGTCGCTGGGAGTAGCAGGAGTAGCAGAAGTGGTAGCAGTAGCAGTAGCGCTGATACGTTTAGGCAGTCTGTCCTGATCCACTGCCTGATCCGTGAGGTGATGAGCTAGACGTTGAATATCCTGAATATTGTCAAGATTGGCCGATGTCACGTGGCTCTGAATCTCTGGCGCTAACCCCTTGAGATACAACTCAATGCGCTTGATTGGAGGGTCCACCATAGTTGGACACAAGATAGCTAGTTCGTTCGACCGTTTAGTATAAGTTTCAATTTCTGACCCCATCATTTTCAAATAGAAGAGTTCCACTTCCAACTTGTGGATGTCATCACGCGTGTAGTATTCTCGCTTGATTAGTTCCTTGAAATCATTCCAAGGGGTGGCGTTAGCAGCTGCCAATCCTAAGTGTTGGACTTGCGCATTCCACCAAGTCAGCGCAATTCCTTCCAAAGTACCAGTAGCGTATTTCACCCTGCGAGCCTCAGGCATTCACATATTTCAAATACCGACTCGAGCTTTTCAAACCAATGGAGGAGTCCCACTGCTCCCCCCGTGCCACTGAACGTGCTTGGACGACAGTCCATGAAGTTCTTGAAAGTGCAAACAGGTGGCCGAGCGTGTTGACCTGTTGTGTATATATGAACAGGACAAGGTTAAACACAAGAGTTGGTTTAGGAATCTAGGATCTAAAGATCCTAGTGTAAGTTACGACTGCAGGGTATACCCCCTGCTTGTGCGGCTGCAAGTGCCGCAACAACTTGTTCGTTGATGAGGGCCGTCAACTGGGCTTGTGTCAAGTTAATGCGTCCAGCCATGATCTTCATAGCAAATTTAACATATGTGAGAGAGGTTCGCGAATAGTGCGATGACAGAGGAGAGTAAGCACACAATTGATCTCAAGCAATAACGAATAGTAAGCAATGTAATCTAAGCATACCACGAGCAAAGTTCTATGTAATTCTAGCATGTAGGCAATAAACATAAACCTTATTACCTAGGATGTTGAGTCTTGCACGTGGAGCGAGGTGTCGTTGTGGATCGTTGAGCACTATACTGGTTATAGTCTGGTTTTAATAAAAACGTTTTCCCCATATTAAAACCAAGTTCTCTATAACCAATGGCTCTGATACCAATCTGTCACACCCCCAAAATCCACAAGCGGAGTATCCCATTCCCAAACCCCGGGAATCCCATGCCTTGGTAAGAGTGTGAACTCACCTTGGTTTGCTCAGTATGTTATTGCTTCTAGTGTTAATTAATGATTAAGTCCGTTACACACGACCTAGGGTACATTGCACATAAATTCGATGTAAGCGTTTACGTTCAATTAGGGTTTACACCCCCTTAATGTCCAAACAATGGTGATTCCGTGTGATAATCGTGTACAGAATAATGTGACATAGATTGTTGTACACACAGTATCATACAGTCATATACAGTAGCATACAGTCGCATGTTGTAATGTACAGAAACATACAGTAGGCTCTAGCACTGCTTTTTACAAGTAATCTCGGTTCATACATCACTTATAAACTTAGACATGCATTCAATTAAGTGTAAAACTTGGACTGTGAATATCCACTTCAAATAGTCGGACTATGTGTAACAACATTAAAAAGTCGGACTATGTATCAAGCATCACAAAATCGGACAAATAACATCACAAAGTCGGACAAGGTGTTTAATATCACAAAAGTCGGACAACACTTAATCAATCAAAACTCGGACCCCATGGCCTCTTTAAAATTCGGACCTACATAACCCTTAAATAATTCGGACCATATGCATATCATTCAAGAAAGTCGGACCCCCCCTCTTAACATATAAAAGTCGGACCAAGTCCCTTGTAATAACTCGGACAGGGTAATTAACATAAAAACTCGGACCCTATGTCCTTGATAAAAGTTCGGACTTCATAAGCAACATCAAAAGTCGGACCATGTAATTATTCAAAAGAAGTCGGACCATGTTATCTATCAGAAAGTCGGACCATGTAATCTACCAGAAGGTCGGACCATGTCTCACATGAAATTCGGACCATATATAACAATAAAACTCGGACTACATTGGCATTTTAACAAGATCGGACTAAACATCATTCACCATACTCGGACATAATTCACTTACATAATTCGGACCATACTCATTTAATAAAAAACTCAGATCAAACTTCCTTACAAGATAAACAATGTAACAGTTACGTTTGCAGACTACTATCAAAACCCTAATCTTCATACTTTGGCAATGCTGTAATCAAATCAAAATTAAACAATTCTAATAGATCAGGCATCCTATTGTCAGGCATTTGATTACACAACTATTCACAACCATTTCACAATACTCAGAATCAATCAATAAACACAGGACTATTATATGTGAACTAGGGTTTTGCATGAATCACATAATCAAGGATTAACAACAAGAAATCATTAAACAATTACCTTGGATTGATTCGAGATAAAGAGAGGAATCAAGAGTGATGATTGAGAGCTTGTGCCAATGATGAAGAAGATGATTGTAGAGAGAATTGGAGAGGAATCTTAGGTACGTATGATGATTGTGTGTTGATTAGTGAAGGAGGTTAGGGTTAAGAGTGATTAAGATTTCACTAACTACTCTACACACCCCTAAGTATCATCTTTTACATAGAACACACCCATCACAATATAATTTACAGTTTCACCACCAAGTTCATGTACTTGTCAAATCTTTAACACATAACCATGCACAAACACAATACACTTTATTGAACCAAAACGTATACAGTTACATAGCAACTAATTGTGCAAGTAAACAATTAAACAAACAGTGAACGTGCAATAAATGCGAAAATGGAATCTCGGAAACTCGAGTTGTCACATTATCCCCAACTTGAAAGAAATTTCGTCCCGATATTTAGCATGCGGTTACTGAGGAAGCTAGGTAAGTTGCATCATTTACTGGTTTTCCTGGGGTGTCACATCATCCCCCCGTTGATTTGGAATTTCGTCCTGAAATTCTGCAGTAGCTTCAACCTCAGTAGTGGTTGCACGGTTTTGAAATAACTGGGGATATTTGAGTTCCATTTGGTCTTCTCGTTCCCAGGTGTACTCTGGGCCACGACTGGAGTTCCAACGAACTCGTACAAGAGGTATTCTGGTGTTCTTGAGGACCTTGACATCCCGGTCCGTGATTTCAACAGGTTCCTCGACGAAATGCAACTGTTCGTTGATAGTGAGTTCCTTCAAAGGAACTATGAGGGTCTCATCTGACAGACACTTCTTCAGATTCGACACGTGAAATACGTTGTGAACTGCACCGAGTTCAGCTGGTAGATTCAGTCTGTAGGCTACTTTGCCTATTCTTTCAATGATCTCGAACGGTCCAACGTACCGCGGATTAAGCTTGCCCCGTTTACCAAAACGAACTACACCCTTCCAGGGTGAGACTTTGAGTAGCACTCGATCCCCAACTTGGAACTCGAGCGGTTTCCTGCGCTTATCAGCGTAACTTTTCTGACGGTCACGAGTTGCCACCATGCGTTGTCGTATCTGTGCAATTCGTTCAGTAGCATCAACTACCATTTCTGGACCTGTGATCTGACTATCCCCCACCTCTGCCTAACAGAGAGGTGACCGGCACTTACGTCCGTACAAAGCCTCGAATGGAGCGGCCTGAATGCTGGTATGGTAACTGGTATTGTACGAAAACTCCACTAAAGGGAGATGTTTGTCCCAGCTGTTGCCGAAATCAATAACACACGCCCGAAGCATGTCTTCTAGAGTCTGGATAGTGCGCTCAGACTACCCATCTGTCTGAGGGTGGTAAGCTGTGCTCATGTCTAACCAAGAGCAAAAAGATTTGTTCATTGCTTGCCATAATTCTGAAGTGAATCGTGCATCACGATCAGAGATAATAGAGATTGGCACTCCATGCCTCGAAACAACTTCTTTCAAGTAAACGTCTGCTAAGGTAAAGAACTTATCCGTTTCTTTGATAGCCAAGAAATGAGCAGACTTTGTGAGTCGATCAACGATCACCCAAATAGTATCATTCCCGCGCTGGGATCTAGGCAGACCAATAACAAAATCCATGGAAATTTCTTCCCATTTCCACTGAGGTATCTTGGGTTGCTGAAGTAGGCCTGAGGGTTTCTGGTACTCCATCTTGACCCTCGCACAGGTCAAACACTTGCCGACGTAAGTTGCTATGTGGGCCTTCATGCTAGGCCACCAGTATGTAGTTATTAGATCGTGGTACATTTTATCCGAACCTGGATGTATCGAGTAGCGAGACTTATGTGCTTCGTCGATAACAAGTTCTCGTAAACCCCCATATAGTGGGACCCAAATGCGTCTTGTTACATAGTAGGCGCCGTCTTCCCTTTGTTCTAATCATTGCCTTGAGCCGCGTAAAGCTTCAGCCCTTACGTTTTCTGGTTTCAATACTTCCACCTGAGCATCTCGTATCTGTGCAGGAAGACTAGACTGAATAGTAAGCTGCAGTGCTCGCACGCGTCTAGGTAAAGTATCCTTTCGACTGAGAGCGTCAGCCACAACATTGACTTTGCCTGGATGGTACTTGATGGCGCATTCGTAATCATTCAGTAGTTCAACCCATCGACGTTGACGCATGTTCAATTCCTTCTGTTTGAAGATATGCTCGAGACTCCTATGATCGGTGTAGATAGTGCACTTGGTACCGTACAGGTAGTGTCGCCATATCTTAAGCGCGAAAACAACAGCTCCCAGCTCTAGATCGTGCGTCGTGTAATTCCGTTCATGAACTTTAAGTTGCCGCGAAGCATAGGCAATGACTTTATCCCTTTGCATCAATACACAACCAAGACCCTGAATCGACGCGTCGCAATAGACCACAAAATCACCCGTGCCCTCTGGTAATGGGAGAATAGGCGCGCTGCATAGCCTATCCTTTAGGTACTGAAAAGCCGTTTCTTGTGTATTACCCCAACGATAGGTAACACCTTTCTGTGTCAACAAAGTAAGCGGCTGTGCGATCTTTGAGAAGTCTTTAATGAATCGTCTGTAATAACCCGCCAAACCCAAGAATTGGCGTATTTCCGTTGGTGTACGCGGTGCAGGCCAGTTTCTGATTGAATCTACCTCAGATGGATCAACATGAATCCCATCATTGTTTACCACATGACCTAGAAAGTGGACTTCACGAAGCCAGAAGTCTCATTTTGAAAACTTGGCGTACAGTTGTTCCGTTCGAAGGAGTTCTAAAATAAGACGCAGATGCTGCTCATGTTCCTCCTGACTCTTAGAATAGATCAGGATGTCGTCGATGAAAACAATCACAAACTTCTCTAGATAGGGCTTGCACACTCTGTTCATTAGATCCATGAAGACTGCAGGTGCGTTCGTTAACCCGAATGGCATGACAAGAAACTCGTAGTGACCGTAACGAGTTCTGAATGCTGTCTTGGAGACATCCTCATCCCGGACTCTCAGCTGATGGTAACCTGACCTTAGATCAATCTTGGAGTAGTAGTTCGACCCTTGCAACTGGTCGAATAAGTCGTCAATACGTGGAAGAGGATACCGGTTCTTCACCGTCACTTTGTTGAGTTCACGGTAATCTATGCACATCCTGAAGGTACCGTCTTTCTTTTTCACAAATAGTACTGGAGCTCCCCAAGGCGAAGAGCTTGGACGAATAAAGCCCTTATCCAAGAGTTCTTGCAGTTGCTTAGACAGTTCTTCTAGTTCAGTTGGAGCCAAGCGATACGGTGCACGAGCTATCGGTGCTGCTCCAGGAGCTAGTTCAATCTGGAATTCGACTTGACGATGAGGCGGTAGCCCAGGTAAATCTTCAGGAAACACTTGAGGAAAATCGCGTACAGCTGGGATATCCTTTATTCTCTTCTCTTTCGTTGATGCATCAGTAACAAGTGCCAAAATGGCAGTGTGACCCTTTCGCAAACATTTCTGAGCCTTCAGAAAGGAGATGATGCCAACCACGGCACCACTTTTGTCGCCTTGAACTTCAAGAGGTTCTTTACCAGAACGGGGAATTCGAACAATCTTCTCCTTACATAAGATCTTTGCTTGATGTTGGGACAACCAATCCATCCCAATGACGACGTCGAAACTACCCAAAACTATGGGAATGAGATCGATAGAGAAAGTTTGACCAGCGAAGATAAGATTACAACCGTGAACTATGTGTGTGGCCTCTAGACTTTTACCATTAGCTAACTCTACGACATGTTTGGTGTTTAGGGGAGTTGGTGCACGTTTTAACATTTGGCTAACTTTCAAAGACACATAACTTGTATCCGCACCTGAATCAAACAATACAGTAACATAAAAGTCGTCGAGAAGAAACTTACCCATAACCACGTTGGGATCATTCCTTGCATCACCCTACCCCAGCACGAACACACGACCCCTAGCATCATTGCCATTATTGTTTCCCCCATTGTTGTTGTTGCCATTGCCGTGATTGTTGTTATTGTTGTTGTTGTTGTTGTTGTTCTGGTTTCGGTTTAACTGAGGGCAGTGTCTTTTGAAGTGACCTTCAGCGCCACAATGAAAACATCCTTTGTTGCCCTATTGTGGATTCTGCTGTGCTTGCTGTTGCTGCTGATTCTGAGTTACAGGTCGTGGGCTCCTACAATCCTTGGCCTCATGACCAACTTGAGACACCTCTGACAACGACCCTTGTTGCACTGGCCACTGTGGTGTCTATTACAGTTGTTGAACCTGGGGTGATTTCCGCGATATCCACCCTGCCTGTGACTGCCCGAAGATTGCTGACCAGGGCTCTGATAGTTGTCAGTCTTTCGCTGCTGCACCTGAGACTGAACTGAAGCCGTACCTTTGCTGGAATCCCCCTCCCATTTTCTCTTGTTGTCGCTGGGAGTAGCAGGAGTAGCAGAAGTGGTAGTAGTAGCAGTAGCGCTGATACGTTTAGGCAGTCTGTCCGGATCCACTGCCTGATCCGTGAGGTGATGAGCTAGACGTTGAATATCCTGAATATTGTCAAGATTGGCCGATGTCACGTGGCTCTGAACCTCTGGCGCTAACCCCTTGAGATACAACTCAATGCGCTTGATTGGAGGGTCCACCATAGTTGGAGACAAGATAGCTAGTTCGTTCGACCGTTTAGTATAAGTTTCAATTTCTGACCCCATCATTTTCAAATGGAAGAGTTCCACTTCCAACTTGTGGATGTCATCACACGTGCAGTATTCTCGCTTGATTAGTTCCTTGAAATCATTCCAAGGGGTGGCGTTAGCAGCTGCCAATCCTAAGAGTTGGACTTGCGTATTCCACCAAGTCAGCGCAATTCCTTCCAAAGTACCAGTAGCGTATTTCACCCTGCGAGCCTCAGGCATTCACACATTTCAAATACCGACTCGAGCTTTTCAAACCAATGGAGGAGTCCCACTGCTCCCCCCATGCCACTGAACGTGCTTGGACGACAGTCCATGAAATTCTTGAAAGTGCAAACAGGTGGCCGAGCGTGTTGACCTGTTGTGTATATATGAACAGGACAAGGTTAAACACAAGAGTTGGTTTAGGAATGTAGGATCTAAAGATCCTAGTGTAAGTTACGACTGCAGGGTATACCTCCTGCTTGTGCGGCTGCAAGTGCCGCAGCAACTTGTTCGTTGATGAGAGCCGTCAACTGGGCTTGTGTCAAGTTAATGCGTCCAGCCATGATCTTCATAGCAAATTTAACATATGTGAGAGAGGTTCGCGAATAGTGCGATGACAGAAGAGAGTAAGCACACAAGTGATCTCAAGCAATAACGAATAGTAAGCAATGTAATCTAAGCATACCACGAGCAAAGTTCTATGTAATTCTAGCATGTAGGCAATAAACATAAACCTTATTACCTAGGATGTTGAGTCTTGCACGTGGAGCGAGGCGTCGTTGTGGATCGTTGAGCACTGTACTGGTTATAGTCTGGTTTTAATAAAAACGTTTTCCCCATATTAAAACCAAGTTCTCTATAACCAATGGCTCTGATACCAATCTGTCACACCCCCAAAATCCACACGCGGAGTATCACCGCTTGGGAGCGTGACTGACCAGGATCAAGCCACCAATCATATAGAACAACGTAAATAGTAAAAGTAATTGTCATTTAACCAAACCAATCCATATGAAAGGTGTTCAAACACAAGTGTAATAACAAAGTTTAGTGGAAGGAATTGAGTAAAAGCCCAACATAAATAAAGTATGTAAAGTCATAGTGTTTAATCAAGGCATTCACGATCCTTGTCCACAACGACCGCGTCTCCCAGTGCAAGCTCCATGTATACCTAACGACCTGCAAGGCATGTAACAGAGAGTCAACAACTAGTTGAGCGAGTTCACAGAAAGTAAGTGCTTAATAGTAAGTTCGTTTGTAACGTGTGGCTCTACTGGGCCGATAGTATGTTCTATTGGTGGGGGCTTCCCGTGTTGCATATACACTAGAATATTTATAACCATAAGTGTTCTTCTTACAGAGAACAGTAGTACGTACAAGTTTACGTAGGTTTTACGTAAGTGTCCTTCACAACCGAGGACAGGGGTACGCGGGGGTTTACGTAGGTTTTACGTAAGTGCCTGACACAACCGAGGCAGTAATGAGTATAAGTTCACGTAGGTTTTACGTGAGTGTCCTTCGCAACCTGAGGACAGTGATGAGTACAAGTATACGTAGGTTTTACGTATGTATCCTGCGCATCCGAGGACGATGGTAGATAGTCTAGTAACAGTGTAAGTACAGGTATCTATTCAACCTCGTTTCTTCAATCCCATTCCCAAACCCCGGGAATCCCATACCTTGGTAAGAGTGTGAACTCACCTTGGTTTGCTCGGTATGTTATTGCTTCTAGTGTTAATTAATGATTAAGTCCGTTACACACGACCTAGGGTACATTACACATAAATTCGATGTAAGCGTTTACGTTCAATTAGGGTTTACACCCCCTTAATGTCCAAACAACGGTGATTCCGTGTGATAATCGTGTACAGAATAACGTGACATATATTGTTGTACACACAGTATCATACAGTCATATACAGTAGCATACAGTAGCATGTTGTAATGTACAGAAACATACAGTAGGCTCTAGCACTGCTGTTTACAAGTAAACTCGGTTCATACATCACTTATAAACTTAGACATGCATTCAATTAAGTGTAAAACTTGGACTGTGAATATCCACTTCAAAAAGTCGGACTATGTGTAACAACATTAAAAAGTCGGACTATGTATCAAGCATCACAAAATCGGACAAATAACATCACAAAGTCGGACAAGGTGTTTAATATCACAAAAGTCGGACAACACTTAATCAATCAAAACTCGGACCCCATGGCCTCTTTAAAATTCGGACCTACAAAACCCTTAAATAATTCGGACCATGTGCATATCATTCAAGAAAGTCGGACCCCCCCCCTCTTAACATATAAAAGTCGGACTAAGTCCCTTGTAATAACTCGGACAGGGTAATTAACATAAAAACTCGGACCCTATGTCCTTGATAAAAGTTCGGACTTCATAAGCAACATCAAAAGTCGGACCATGTAATTATTCAAAAGAAGTCGGACCATGTTATCTATCAGAAAGTCGGACCATGTAATCTACCAGAAGGTCGGACCATGTCTCACATGAAATTCAGACCATATATAACAATAAAACTTGGACTACATTGGCATTTTAACAAGCTCGGACTAAACAACATTCACCATACTCGAACATAATTCACTTACATAATTCGGACCATATTCATTTAAGAGTGAATTTCAAGGATTGTCCTTTATCATTATACCCATTTTCAGGCGCTGTCCTTTATGTTTAAAATTGACGAGTTTTGTCCTTTACGTTTTCATATCATACACGTTTTATCCTTTAGGCATAACCTAGTTAGTTTTTTCAGTTAAATTTGGTCATATGCTTTGCACATGAGGGCATTTTGGTCAATTCAAAGGTAAGTTCAACAGCAGATTTACAGCTCAAAGCTTCTGCGACCTTTGAATTGACAAAAATACCCTCATGTGCAAAGCACATGTCCAAATTTAACTGAAAAAACTAACTGAGTTAGGCCTAAAGGACAAAACGTGTATGATATGGAAACATAAAGGACAAAACTCGTCAATTTTGAACATAAAGGACAGCGCCTGAAAATGGGTATAAAGATAAAGGACAATTCTTGAAATTCACTCTTCATTTAATCAAAAACTCACATCAAACATCCTCACAAGATAAACAATGTAACAGTTACGTTTGCAGACTACTATCAAAACCCTAATCTTCATACTTTGGCAATGCTGTAATCAAATCAAAATCAAACAATTCTAATATATCAGGCATCCTATTGTCAGGCATTTGATTACACAACTATTCACAACCATTTCACAATACTCAGAATCAATCAATAAACACAGGACTATTATATGTAGAACTAGGGTTTTGCATGAATCACATAATCAAGGATTAACAACAAGAAATCATTAAACAATTACCTTGGATTGATTCGAGATAAAGAGAGGAATCAAGAGTGATGATTGAGAGCTTGTGTCAATGATGAAGAAGATGATTGTAGAGAGAATTGGAGAGGAATCTTAGGTGCGTATGATGATTGTGTGTTGATTAGTGAAGGAGGTTAGGGTTAAGAGTGATTAAGATTTCACTAACTACTCTACACACCCCTAAGTATCATCTTTTACATAGAACACACCCATCACAATATAATTTACAGTTTCATCACCAAGTTCATGTATTTGTCAAATCTTTAACACATAACCATGCACAAACACAATACACTTTATTGAACCAAAACGTATACAGTTACATAGCAACTAATTGTGCAAGTAAACAATTAAACAAACAGTGAACGTGCAATAAATGCGAAAATGGAATCTCGGAAACTCGAGTTGTCACATTTCATATTCATTAATATACAAATATTGTTCAAATAAAACCCATAGGCGGATCGAAGTAAACGAAGCTCAGACATCATAGGCCTTAAGCTAGGAGTTGCAAATTCCATTGCTTTTATCATAGCGGACCCAGATTCCTAGCCTAACAGTCAAGGTCGGTACCTGCAGTTTAGTCTTTTGAAAATACGTCAGCTTTCGCTAGTAAATATAATTAACTTGACTCATTTTGAAAATAGTTTTTCAAAAATGATTTTAATATATAGAGAAAACCCTTAGGTAATTTTTTAATATTTCTTGGGATTGATTCTTTTCACTAGATTTACATATTTTGCATATGATGGGAACCAGATATCAAAGTTGGTCATTTTCAGTGGTATAATGATTACACTACTCGCCAAAGTTGAATAAAACATGTCTTACTGTCAGTATGCCTACCCCTGCACGCTATTCCGTATGGCCATAACAGTATATGAGTTGGGACGTTCGGACACGGTACCCATAACCCCCAATCATTTCAGTTATCAAACATAACGAATTAAACCGAGTTCTTACATTTATGAGCAATCATAGGCAGCTCATTTATGTAATACTCGCTCTAAGTGGCGTATTTATACCCAAAGTTTAAAAACTAAGATAAGTTGAGAGTATTTACCTTTTAGCTAGCTTCCAACCGTTACCGGTTTTCAAATATAGTAAAAGCCGTATAGACAAGAACTAAACTCAAGTCCGATTATCTGGGTGGTTCTATAGTCTGGAGTGAAAAGATTTAGATATCTTTATGAAGGTATTTGGGTCATAGGTTAGTTCCTTTGACACGACCCGTTACGTAAGAATAGGGTTAATCGCTAGATTAAGCGTAAACCGGTTAGAACGTAGTTTATACCTATCTGAGTGTAAGTACTCATTGGACAATGGTATTTTAGAACAACATTCTGATTTGGAAAGAATTGAAATGGTTTTGACCCGTTACGCCTAGTTTACGCGAACTAGGTTCGCATAACTTGTTACACGCATAAAAACGGGTTCGAAAGATCGGATGGGCTTATGACAAGTCTTAGTATCAAAACACACTTTAAGTTGAAGTATCTACTGCTATATAAAATCATATTACATGTTCATTATATTTTAAAATCATTGTCACACCCCCAAAATACCATGTGTAGAAACCCTCGCGAGGCGTGTGACATACCAGGATCTAGCCACTAACCACATTGAACTAATAACAATATAATAAGTAAAAGTTCCCATTCAATGTAAATAGTGTATCTCAAAACTTTCGTTTAAAAACAAGTTTATGTTCAGTAGAAGCATAAGTTATTGTTTAAGTAATTCAAAACCATTGTTTTCAAACAAATCGACACATGTTCGTCTTTCCATATATCACGACCCATGACCACTACAGCATCCCTGACTGCAAGTCCCAAATCACGTATCTATCAATGTAGGTCCCCTTGATGTGTATGGATCTTCACATAATTGTCTTTCCAATCAAGAGTGCGGAATCCTCTTGATCAGAATAAGCAGAAACGTGTAGAAACAGAAACAGCAAATCACTTTCAATCTGGGTTTTCTATTGATTATCAAACCAAAGTATTACAATCAATTAAAACCCTAATCCTCTCACAAATTCGTCCAAGCTAGTAAGCTCTCATGAAATTCTCTCTAACAACTGTTTTGGCTGATTAACCTAAACCCTAAAGCCTAACCTTGTTTATATAACACAAGGTTTGCTATTTGGGCTAGGGTTTCCTACATGGACAAGCCCAATTCGTCCCCCTAGACCCAATGTGGGTTTTGTTTAGCCCAAACTCAATTATCTCACTAATACAAAGCTAAACCCGCTAACTGTTTATCGTTTAACCAATTACAAGATATCCAAAGACCAAATCTAAGCTGTTGTCACAGACTATGCACCAACAAACTCCCCCTTGACAATAGCTTCATAAAAACTTTGTCTTTAGTCTTCTTGCAACCTTCACGTGTCTTGCACTGTCTTTGGTCTTTGGATAGCTTCAGCTTCCATAGCTTCTGTCAGCAACAGACTCCCCCTAAACTGATGCATCCAATCACCAAATCTTCAACACGTTAGTGTTTGAGTAAACTCCAGTTCAGCATTTGCAAAGCAATCTTCAACTCTTCAACGTTGTTTGCAATATAGAAAGGAGGTTCTACCATGCATCCAATCAAACTCTCATCTTCACAACAACTATCTTCTTAGCAACATACTGCTTCAATCTGTATACTATAAAACAAACATCTCGAGAAACCATAAGAATTTTTTAATAAAGTTAAATAAATTATTATTTTTCAAGAGATATGTAAACTGTATGACAGGATAAGCATTTTCAACTTCATCACCAACACGCAAAACTTTTTGTTCAACACAGAAGAACCTGCCCGATTGAAAATTTTGAACTCACTTTCTAACACCCTCTCCCCCTATGAGTAACAATTCCTCCTTGAATAACAGTTTTCCGTACATTAAGAATTTCAAACAGAAAAAGACACTATTTTTCGATTTTTATATTTTCTGAAAGCAAGTAAATACAAAAGCAATAAACACTCTATATTTGTGAGAATCACCGGTAAGAAGATCATATCAGCACAATCAAACTGTTTCACACAATTAGATAATTCTTTATTTAATTTTTCGAGAAAAGCAGTCCAGGACGATTACCAGTATGTTTGTCCTCTTAAACAAAGTGCATGAACATTTCAAGTTCCATTACCATATGATATGTTAAGGTAATTTTAATTACTAATATACTAGCGTGTACCACTTCAGGATATACCCCCGCGATCAAGGTATGCACAAAGATTCATCGTAGTAGGTGAGTATACTGATGTCATCCTTTAATATATCCTGACTGTGTCTAGGTCTGCATATAATCTGTTTTATCATGTTTTGATTGCTTAACTATGAACACCCAAATAAATACTAATCAAATCCTGGAAATATAAACAACACACTCTATCATGCAAGTATCTTCCCTACCACATATTTCACAAGTCCAATCCAGATTTCTGAAATCTTAACTGGGAATAGGTTGAGAAGAGAACAGAATAGATCTTTAGCAGAGATGGTATAATATACAGATCAAATGAGTTTTTCTCAGTTTGATATAGGTTTCTTGGGTTTCTTTTGGGCACTTGAGGGCCTCTTTCGGGTGTATTAGATCTATAGTGCGACAACGTACAGCTAGGTCAGCATGTATCTGGATGCAGCAGAAGCTGTCGTTGCCTAGCACCTCCAGGTTAGCATATATCTGGACGCAGCAAAGGAGGTACACGACTTTTTTCAGAGAAGATTTCAGAATCAGATCAAAATTGTGTGTATCGGGACTACATATAGACATTCAAATAGAAATGAGTTAATTCCAAGTGACTCTCTTTCCTGGGGTCATGTACAATTTTAGTTCTTAACAGAAGGACAGCTAAGATATCCCTAGATGAAATATCAGTATAAAGACCCAAAACTTCAGATTTTCGCAATCTATCAACGCAAGAATTAAGGTCATTAAACCATACACCACTGATGTGTTCCCCACTCATATTCAGTTCATTTATGTTTATATCACATTGGTAAGTTGATTATTTCATGCTTTTGCCTACTGGTACATCGTATGATGAAGCTGCTATCATACTTAAGCAATTTATGATTCAATTTCAGTGTGACAGTCTAACTTGCTGATGCACTATCATTTCTCCTTTTTCACACAGTGATAACTCATTTTTGGTTTTCTATTTTTTTATGTTTTTGATTTTTCAATTTTTTTTGTATTTTTTATTTTTATGAAAAACAGTAAACTATTTACAAAATTCTTATGAAAAACCAGTTATTCAGGATTCCTCATCCCGTTGAGTTCAACTAAATGTTCAAAGCGAGCCCTGTCAAATGCTTTAGTATAAAGATCTGCCAGGTAATCTTCTGTGTCGACTCGATGTAATTCAATTAATCTCTTTTCAGCACAATCCCGTATAAAATGATGACGTATGTCAATATGTTTTGTGCGACTGTGTTTCACAGGATAATTAGTTATTGAAATTGTGGCATTATTGTCTATCATAATAGGAGTACGAGTGAAATCCAAACCGTAATCGCGCACCTGCTGTTGAATCCAGAGAACCTGAGAGCAGCAGCTACCCGCAACAATATATTCAGCTTCACACGTAGAGGTAGACACACAAGATTGCTTCTTGCATTGCCAAGACACAATCCTGCCTCCTAAGAACTGACAACCTCCTGTTGTAGACTTTCTGTTCAATTTGCATCCTCCAAAGTCTGAATCAGTGTATGCAACAAAGGTCAAATCACTATCAGCTGGATACCACAACCCAAGTTTAGGTTTCCCCTTCAAGTAACGAAGAATCCGCTTCACTGCTTTCATGTGTGACTCTTTTGGATTAGCCTGATATCTGGCACACAAGCATACTGCAAACATGATGTCAGGTCTTGAAGCAGTCAAGTACATTAGAGAACCAATCATTGCCCTGTATTGAGTTGGACCAACGTCTTCAGTACTTTCATGATCTGGGCCAAGATTGTGATTTTCACATATGGGTGTGTTGAAAGTAGAGCAATCATTCATTTTGAACCGACTCAAAAAGTCATACACATACTTTGTTTGATGAATAAACATCCTATCCTCCTTCTGTTCAACCTGTAATCCCAGAAAGTAAGATAGCTCACCCATAGCGCTCATTTCAAACTTGCTCTTCATCACCTGCTCGAACTCTTTACACATCCACGTACACCTGTACCAGCAGAAAATCTTCCTTCTTCCTTTTGATGAACAGTGTACTGTCAATCTGACCTCTTTCAAAACCATTCTTGATCAGATGTGTAGACAGTGTCTCGTACCACGCCCTGGGAGCTTGATGTAGTCCATATAAAGCCTTATCAAGTTTGTACACTCGATCTGGATAATCTGGATCAACGAACCCATCTGGTTGTGAGACATACACCACTTCTTGGACTTTCCCGTAAAGAAATGCACTCTTCACGTCTTGTTGGTAAACTTTGAAGCCCTTGAAAGTTGCGAAAGCCAGAAACAAACGAATTGCCTCCAACCTTGCCACAGGTGCAAACACTTCATTGTAATCTATCCCTTCTTGCTGATTGAAACCTTTGACAACCAATCGAGCCTTGTTTCGCGTGACTATACCTCTTTCATCCTTCTTGCACCTAAATACCCATTTAGTGCCAATTTCTCTTTCACCTTTAGGAAGATCAACTAACTCCCAAACCTTCAACTTCGCAAACTGGGCCAATTCCTCTTGCATAGCTTCAACCCATGAATTGTCTATAAGAGCCATATGAATGTTCTTCGGCTCCTCTTGGGAAATAAAGCAACTATACAAGCACTCGTTCACAATCCCAGTCTTCTTAATCGACACAAATAAACCAGTATTCGCTGCTATGCTTCTTCTCGTCTGAACACCTGTAGTAGGATCTCCAAGTATCATGTCAACTGGATGATCTCTATTTGCTCGTGTAGTAGCAACCGCATCGACTTCTAGATTATCACCCAGGTTTGATCCAACCTCCCCCTGAATGTTCTGATTTGCAAACGGATTAAAGAAATCCTCCCCCTGATTGGGTTCGGGTTCACTATCACTTGAATCAGTATCAGCAGCAGCATGGGAAGTTTCCGAAGCATCTGTCATAACAACTTTTGATCTAGGCATGAACTCGCCTTCATCATCTCCATTTATTACTGTTTGAATCAGCTGAGACTCATCTGCATTGGAAAACTCAGGAATACTAAATGATTTAAAAACACTTTCATAATCATATAATATAGCAGGTCCACTTGTTGATTGTTGAGGTTTGTAAGAAGTAATTTCCACATTAAACACATCCTCAATTTTACCAGTTTTTAGATTAAAAACCTTTTTATTCGGTGTTCCAGGCACGTAACCTAGAAAGTAGCCATCGTCAGCCACCTCACCGAATTTTTGTTTATCTTTATTACGCACAATGGTGCAGGGTAATCCAAATGGTTCAAAGCCTTCTAAGTTTGGTTTCTTGTTAAACATAATCCATGACAAGTTTTATTAAAACGTTTAACAGTCAAAACTTTGTTTAGGACATAGCAAGCTGTATTCACAGCTTCTCCCCAGAAAAGAACTGGTAGCTTAGAATCTGAAAGCATCGTCCTAGCGGCTTCAATCGACGTCCTGTTTTTTCTCTTAGCTACTCCATTCTGTTGAGGTGTATAAGGAGCAGAATATTGATGTTCAATTCCCTTGCGAAGACAATAGAGATCCAAAATACGATTCTTGAACTCCGTGCCATTATCACTCCTTATCCTCTTGATCTTTGCATCATGGACGTTTTCCAATTTTGTAAAAAGATCTATCAGCATTTCTGTTGTCTCATCTTTTGTACCTAACAAGAAAACCCATGAATAACGTGAGTAATCATCAGTGACAACAAGACAATAGTACTTTCCACCTATGCTCCTCACGTTCACTGGACCGAATAAATCCATGTGAAGTAATTCATAAGGGGCATCTATGGAATTTACTGTTTTAGATTTATGAGGTTTCTTGTGTTGTTTTCCCTTTTGACATGGAAGACATTTGTCTTCCACTTGAAACCTGTGCAATGGAACCCCTTTCACTAGCTCATGTTTAACAAGGTAATTCATTTTTCGATAGTGAATATGGGCCATGCGTCTGTGCCACAACATCGATTCAGCTTTAGATGCTTTTGATAGTAAACACGCCACCACTGCAGTTGGATCCTTAGCACCAATGTCCATGACATAAGTGTCATTTCTCCTTGGCGCTCGCATCACTATCCAATCGTCCGGTATCTCCAAACCTGGTTTCAACACTAATGCTTCATTCTAGGTAAAATGGACCGAGTGACCCTTGTCGCAGACTTGTGACACGCTCATCAGATTGTGTTTAAGCTGCTCAACATAATTCACTTTGTCCAGTGTGATCTTCCCATTGGTCACTTTTCCTCGTCCAGTAATTCTACCACCTTTCGCACCCGCAAAATTTACATGTCCTCCATCATAATCTTCAAATTCAGTTAACAACCTCGCATCCCCCGTCATGTGCCTGGAGCAGCCACTATCAACATACCACAAGTTGATAATCCTCCTTAGCAGCTCCTGCACACACCAACCAAAAAAAAATTAGTTAGATTGGGGGACCCAAGCCTTAATGGTCTTGGGTCGTCCAAATTCACCAACTACCGGAACATCCATCCAATATCCATTACTCCTAACTGGAGTCTTGGATCTTAGACCTGTTGGAATTTGATTTTGATTTCCACTAGGTCTTTGGTCCTGAGGGTTCCTATGTGTGTTTGGACTATTTGACCATTGAAAATTTTGATTTTGATTCCAAGAAGCATTATTGTTGTAATTTCTAAAGCCATTGTTATAAAAATTTCGACCACCATTATTTTGGTATCGATTTTGATATTGACCTTGACTTTTGAAATTATTAGAATTTTGATTGTTCAGTCTTGGTGAACTGCTTCTAGGTCTCTCAAATCTGCCTGGTGGAGATCTAGGCTGAAATCTAGTTTGATTTCTTTGAAAACGAGGAACTTGTTGAGTTCCTTTTTCAGCCTTGTCCACACCAACAGCAACTCTCTCTGGTTGCTTAGGAGCAGATTTCTTTGGAGAGTTGGACTCTCTCACCTGCTTTTCACTCACTTGTGCTTAGTTTGCTTTTCACTCATGATGCTTTAGAAGAATCTGGTTCAGTTTGCTTAGTTTCAGAATTTTCTTTGTTCTTGTTTTTAGCAAACTCTACATTAGATTTGTTTTCAATAACAGCTGTTTCGTTTTTCATGTCACTTCCTTGAACAAAATTAATCTGTTTAACAACAGTTGGATTCTTATTCTTAGGATGTGAAGTTTTCTTTTTCAAAGCTGGTTTGCTGTTATCATTCTTCTTAGCATCATCACACGCAGACTCATCACCTCGACTTGCCGTGGAACTACTTGGTGCTGTTGACATAAACTTTATTAGCTCATCTTCATCAGGTAGGAATGAATAATCATGACTAAGAGGAGGTGGGACTTCATTAAAGCCCTGGAATCCCAAACTACTCTTGTCATTACTTTTCTTTAACCCACCCATCATATGTTTCATAACAAAAGTAGAATCCCTGAATTGACCCAATTTCTTTTCAAGTTCAACAATTTTGAGTTGTGCATCTGACAACTCTTTGTTTTTATCATAAATCTCTTTTGTTTTCTCAGCCATCATGTCATGAGCTAAGTCTATGACTTGAAGTTTTTCATTTAGTTTGCAGGTTAAAAAATCAATTTCAGTTTCATAACCTTTTATTTTCTTCAAGTATACAGATTCATTTCTTTTAGCAAAAAAATTTGATTCTTTAATGTTAGACATTTCGCTTACCAAACTTTGGTTGTGTGTGGACAACCTGTCAACCTCACCCTGTAGTTCACGGCATTTTAAACACATCGAATCAGACTTTACCTCTCCTGTCTGTTTGTCAAGGTTTGCCATTAGAGCCGCAAGCTGAGCTTCCATTCTTTTATACTTGGCATCCTTTTCTTCAGCTTCCCTTTCATGTTCAGACTTTTGCTTTCCTTCTTCAGCAACTGATGTCTGATCAACCTTCTTTTCTTCTGCAGCTTTATTCTCTACCTTCACCTCAGCATCCTTTTTCAGTTCTGATACCAATTGTAGGTCCCCTTGATGTGTATGGATCTTCAGAGAATTGTCTTTCCAATCAAGAGTGCGGAATCCTCTTGATTAGAATAAGCAGAAACGTGTAGAAACAGAAACAACAAATCACTTTCAATCCGGGTTTTCTATTGATTATCAAACCAAAGTATTACAATCAATTAAAACCCTAATCCTCTCACAAATTCGTCCAAGCTAGTAAGCTCTCACGAAATTCTCTCTAACAATTGTTTTGGCTGATTAACCTAAACCCTAAAGCCTAACCTTGTTTATATAACACAAGGTTTGCTATTTGGGCTAGGGTTTCCTACATGGACAAGCCCAATTCATCACCCTAGACCCAATGTGGGTTTTGTTTAGCCCAAACTCAATTATCTCACTAATACAAAGCTAAACCCGCTAACTGTTTATCGTTTAACCAATTACAAGATATCCAAAGACCAAATCTAAGCTGTTGTCACAGAATATGCACCAACAAACTCCCCCTTGACAATAGCTTCATAAAACTTTGTCTTTAGTCTTCTTGCAACCTTCACGTAGTCTTGCACTGTCTTTGGTCTTTGGATAGCTTCAGCTTCAATAGCTTCTGTCAGCAACAGACTCCCCCTAAGCTGATGCATCCAATCACCAAATCTTCAACACGTTAGCGTTTGAGTAAACTCCAGTTCAGCATTTGCAAAGCAATCTTCAACTCTTCAACGTTGTTTGCAATATAGAAAGGAGGTTCTACCATGCATCCAATCAAACTCTCATCTTCACAGCAACTATCTTCTTAGCAACATACTGCTTCAATCTGTATACTATAAAATAAACATCTCGAGAAACCATAAGAATTTTTTAACAAAGTTAAATAAATTATTATTTTTCATATGTAAACTGTATGACAGGATAAGCTTTTTCAACTTCATCACCAACACGCAAACCTTTTTGTTCAACACAGAAGAACCTGCCCGATTGAAAATTTTGAACTCACTTTCTAACACCCTCTCCCCCTATGAGTAACAATTCCTCCTTGAATAACAGTTTTCCGTGCATTAAGAATTTCAAACAGAAAAAGACACTATTTTTGGATATTTATATTTTCTGAAAGCAAGTAAATACAAAAGCAATAAACACTCTATATTTTTGAGACATGTTGATGATAACTCGATACCGCAGTGACATCAGTGTGTTTGCCCTTCCCCAATGCCTATCAACATTGCTTATGTGGTTATGGTCATTAGTTCATGCCCATCCTCCACGGTACGGTGTGAGGTTGTCAAGCCTAATAGCGCTATCAACTAATACCCCGTTGCCTCCCCTGCAACTAGTTCGGTAGTAAGTATGGACTTAAAGTGATAGAGTTGAGTGTACTATCCAACATCAAAGTTATACGGTAATAAAAGTATTCCTCCCTGGAATATTACTTTGTTTGTCCCTCCCCGGGACGCATGCTTGTGAAAGAGTAGTGAACTCACCTTAGATTTTCTCAGAAAGTTTAGTTACATTGTACAAAGATGGTCAAAGAAGTCCTAATATGGTTACCAATAGCAATCATTTTCGTATACAATTAAATCATGTATCCATACACTTATTCTAGCAACCAATACACAAGTAAGCATGTTTCATGTTCCACATAGACGAACAGTAACATAGTCGCACACTCTAGTGTGCGACCCATCAACATATAATCCATTCAAAGGGTGTACAGTCTATTAACACAGAGCCCATTTTGAGTGTACGGTCCACCCTCAAGTGTACGACCTGTACGTGGTGTGCGGTTCATTCTCGGGTTGTGGCCCATTAACGTGTAAAGCCCAAAGAAAGTGTTCAACTTGTTCACTACTATGCGGCCCAACAGACTTCACAATTCAAGTTACAAGAGTGTGTGCATGTGGCCCAATATAAACATTCAACGCCTGATAAGAGTGTGCAACCAAGTGAGGGTGTGTGACCTTTATGCAAGTGTGCGACATGCATCACGTGAGTGTACCTTATACAGTACAAGGTGGCACATTAGTATGCGATTGTTGTGCATTCAACAGGTTGTATGGTTTGCATCATGGGGTTGTTCGGTAACTCTGGTGTGCATGCTTTATTATGCGACTTCAGTTACAACTTGCCAAAAATTTCGGTTTAACAGTTACACCAATCATGTTTCCCACAATCAAAACAAACTTCCATAATTTCATATGAATCACAATCATTAACAACAATTATCATTATAATCAATCACATTCAAATCGATTCAAACGTCACGTTCTACCATTCACATAACTCAAATCATCATGTAATTCAAGGTCATGGATTAAACGTCCTACAACTTCTAGATTACGATAACACTTCATCAGTTAACACTATTATGTTTTTCCTATGTATGTTAACCTTGTAACATCACAAACAATCATCAGATAAACCCTCATTAATCATCCATACTAGTTGTTTAACAACAAACCAATAATCGACCACGTTCAATCCAGTTTACAAACTAAACTCAAATCGTACTTTAATCCTGTAAATCCCGAAACCGAGATCACAATGATATCGCACGACTCGTAAGGTGGCGGAATCATACAAACTAGTTGCAAGGAAACAAAGAGATGAAAGAAAGATGATTTGTATTCAAAGGTTGTCAATCTTGCATACAATAATGATTTTCTAATACAAGATTTATCCAAAAACCACCACCATGCACCTTATGACGTCACTTACTATTTATAGACAAGGGATTAGGGAGGATGCTCCCTAAACCCTAGGCCCAACTACCCATAAAGCCCAAATACAATCATTAACCCCCAAAAATCATACTAATCCACTTGGGCTACTTATCCACAAACCTTCAAGGTCTTAACAATCTCCCCCTAGGTTTACTGGATCAGTAGCTGCCTCAAACTGCAGGACCACCATCGTCTTGATCAGGAGCAAAAAGATGATGATTCAGAATGTTTAAAGCAACACTCCTCCAGGATTTAGCACATTCCTCATGTTTTTCATTTGTTTTGATTTGATGTGCGCTGAGAATCAGAATATCTTCCTTATGAAAGCTCATTAAATCATAAGAGTTGGGAATTCTAATTGATTGTTCTACAGTAACTATAACAGTTTCTGCCATCTTAGGATTATAAGCCCAGAACTTAAAGTTCTTCAGGATTCCCTTTTCAAACTTCCTGGAGAGTGGAATGATCTTCTCTTTATCATTGGCTAGCCAGATGCCGGATTTGATTGTGCATTTAGTGTGAGGATCACGGACTCCAGGGTTTCTCCTGATTGTGGGCTCATGTGTCTTCATTGTCGCAAAGTTGGTTTTCACTTCTCTTTCTAATCTGGAATGAAATGCCCAACCCCTGCCTCTTTTGTTCAGTTCTAGATCATAATAAGGAGCACGTAACAGACTTTTCAAGTCGATTTTGGTCCAAGATTCAAATTGCTTTCTTTGCAGTAATATTCTCTATGCCCACTCTTTCTTGTAATCAGCCACATCTGCTTATCTGGCTCATATCTCCAGCATGCCACCTCTGATTTGTTTCCTACGTCATCATAATGAGAAGATCCTAATTCCATCACCAATCTGTCTGGCCTTTTAGTGGGATCCTTCAGCTGAAAGTTCTCATCCAATGGATTCAGATCCTAATTCTTCATTACCAGTAATTGTTTATTGCTTTGCTTCTCTTTCTCTTTCTCTTTCTCCTCTCGTCTCTTCTTGGACTTGCTGCTTTGCTTCTTTGGTTTGACTTGCTAGTAAAAATCTTTAGAAGTGAAAATGGAACAGAGTTTAGAAACAAGGAGTTGGATGATTTCTGTGTGTCAAAATGGATTGTAAGGCAGTACAGCATTCCAAGAACACCAGAACAAAATGGGTTGGTTGAAAGGAAAAACAGAACTTTAATTGAAGCTGCCAGAACAATGCTTGCAGACTTAGGTTTACCCTTAACTTTTTGGGTAGAGGCTGTAAACAGTACTTGTTATGTGCAGAACAGAGTTTTGATAAACCCCATGCATCAAAAAACTACCTATGAAACTCTGTTCAAGATCAAACCACTGATCTCATTCTTCAAAATCTTTGGCTGCCCTTGTTTTATTCTAAACATAAAAGATTCAATTTGAAAATTTGCAGGAAAAGTAGATTGTGGTTACCATCTGGGATACTCAACCACTCCCAAGGCCTATAAAGTATTTAACACAAGGACTAGGTGTGGGGAAGAGACTTTGAATGTAAAGTTCAATGAACTTTCTTCACTAAAAATCCCTGCAAACCCTACTGAGCTGTTTGACCTTGATAAATTTACATTTAAAGATGTGTCTGTCAAGACTAACCCCGCAGGTACCCCACAATTTCCACCACAAGACTTTGGATATGATGTTGTGATCCCACAATACAAGATCACATCCACCACCAGAGCAGCTGTCACACCCTCAAAATCCACGTGCGGAGTATTACCGCGAGGCGTGTGACTGGCCACCAATCATATTGAACAATATGTAAAAGTAAATAAAGTAAAGTAAAAACCACCACAATCAATATGATTAGTGTTACGAAAACAAATAAGAAAAACTGTGTTCAAGTGTCAGTGGAAGCATAAAGTTAAAAACCCAATAATTAGTTTAAGTTTATAAAGTTTAATAGGAATCCGATACATGGTTCACCGCCACAACGACATCATAGTACCTAACGACCTGCAAAGCCTGTAGTAACGTATCAACAAAAATGTTGGCGAGTTCACAGTTGTTTAGTGTTGTTCCAAACATGTAGTCTTGTTAAATTACTCTGTTCTTTAGAAAACATGTCATGGGGAGTTACGCTAATGTTTTAAACTACTAGACTCGTACCATACCGACTACTGACTGTAGTTATGTTTAGTCCCCCGAGTCAATGTCTATCGTCATTGACTAAGTGCCCAAGTGTATTAGTCCATGCTCGTCCTCTGCGGCACGGTATGAGGCTTGTCAAACCTAATAGCGCTATTTAACCAATAACCCGTTCACCATTTGCCCAACGATTAATCGATATAAAATGTGTAGGGACTTTCAGATAGAGTTCCGTCCAGTTCGTTTCTGACATGTTAAATAAATAGTAAATTAGTGGTTTCTGTCCCTCACAAGGGGACGAAGTTGCCCGTATTCTACCCAATGAGAATACGTAGGTTGCATCCCACCTAAGGAGGATGGTTGTTGTTTGCTCCATTCCCAAACCACCGGGAATTACATGCTTTTTAGAAAAGTGTGAACTCACCTTAGATTAGCTCGGCAGATTAAATTAAGTGTATGAAATCTAGAGCGACCGACCACACCCTATAATAGTTACCATCGTATATTAGACTTTGTTTAGACATTGAACGAATGTCCTACGCATGTCTAGCAACTAGCACACAAACAAGCAAACACATTGCACGTCTATGATATAGTTCCATAACCACATTCTCAACCCTTCTAGAATATAAAATATGCCATCTATACAATTATCAAGCAAGCATGGATACTAAAAGTAGCAAGTTGGTTCTTATGTGTTCATGCTTTACTACATAGTAAAATCACTGAAAATAGGATGTTTTGGGTGACCCATTTAACCTGTTTACAAGTCTTCTAAAATTTTGAATTTTTTTATGTAATGTACTTCTCGGAGGGGTAGCCTTGTATTAAAATTTCAAGGTCTAACTCTTTACCAATAATTAATAAAAATTCATTTACTAAGCTCTAATCGGATTCGTCACTTCTAACTGCAGCTTACCGAAAAATTCATTTAAAATTCTTCGTTCATCCGATTGACGAAACTCTAGCTGGAGATTTTTGGAATCACCTACAAGTACTTACAGTAAAAATTTCAGATCATAACTCAATCCCTATGTTAAGTTTTGACATTCGTAATGGGCTATAAATTCTGACAGAAAATGCAGCCTGGACCTTTATTACCAAATAATTCAATTAAAATATCAAAAGTGTCAAAAAAATGCAATTTTGTTGGCACACTACATCTGTCGACTTCGTCTTGGATCGAGTCATATATTGTATTGTATAGATTATGGCACGTTATACGAGAAAACTGGAGAGTATATGTGTTTAGGAAGTTAGTTTCGCTCATATGGTCATGGGACACGAGGTTTCGCTTTTCCGTACACATGTAGTTTTGCTTATATGGACATGTCCATATAAGCGAAACCACTGGGCCTATATATTGCAGTCTATTCGAGTGAAACTATAAGCATTACCTTGTATTCCATGTCGAAGTGCTGCCGGTGTGAGGTTTGAGCTGTAAACGTTGTCAGATCAATAAAATCAGCATATTTAGTGAAGATTCAGCTGTTTCTACCTCTGTTTCTTGTTATTCCGCACCTGAAACGTAGTTGAACACCTCTGAACGACTCATTCAGGCCAGATCACGATCCTACAAGTGGTATCAGAGCTCAGGAGGAGGAGTTCTGCAGAGATTAGCTGGATTTTATCATCATTTCTTGCTTCTACACCTTCTTTCATCATTTCAGAAAGTTTTACCATCGAAATTCGTTCAAAATTTCACAGATCATAGATAATTGGATATTAACAAACCCTAGAAAGTTTCAGACTAAAATTCGGATTAAAAATGGATCAAATCAGCTTCGGACTAGGTTTTGCTTATTCGGACAGTGTGTAGTTTCGCTTATTGATACACCTAGTTTCGTTCTTGTGACACATAATTGAGAGGATTCGCTCCAAAGTGCCTGATAGTTTCGCTCATAGATGCTTAATTTGAGGTTCCGCTCATAAGGTTCTGCTCATAAGGACCAGCAGGGTTTCGCTTATACAGACAACTCCTTGTTCCGCTCTTCTGAACATCATATTTTCGCTCCAGTGAACATCTTTGTTTGAGGTTTCGCTTTTAAGTCATCTGAAGGTTTCGCTCATTGTGCACAAACACCTAGTTTCGCTTCTTCGTCACTGATCTTGGAAAACGTGCTAAGTCATCAAGGATACCGAGTTCTACAACGCGTTTGCAACACCGTCTGGTCCTGCTGCTATTGCCCAAGCTATGAATTTAGAAATCGAGACGGGAACCACCCAAAAGCCCCCGAAATTGATGAGTATCGAAGAATATTACGGGTGGAAAGACAGATTCGAGAACTGGGTTCAGGCGAATCGCCTGAGGTCATGGGAATGCATATTGAAGAAATACGTATTACCTCGAACATATTTACAGGTTCTTAAAGAGTTATCTGAGTTCACGGATCAGGAACGGGTTATGTACAAAGCGGAGAAAATGATGATCAGTCTGTTGCAACAAGCAATCAAAGAGGATATATTCATTCTGCTACAACATGATAAAACTGCAAAGTTAATCTGGGATGCACTTAAAGTCAAATTTGAGGGTAGTGAGAACATGATAAAGAGCAAGAAGGGGCTGCTAAAGAAAGAGTTTGATCTGTTCAGCAGTTTACCGGGAGAGGATACAAAGAAGCTGATTGAACGTTACTGTCACCTTGTACGATCAATGTCGATGTTGAGTATTACAAAAGATCGTGAAGAATGGATGGACAAACTAGCCGATGCACTACCACAGAAAGAGTGGGGAACATATTTGATGATTCTGAAGAATACCGGTGTTTATGATGGGTTAACGATTTCTAAGTTCATTGAAAAGATCGAGAGTCAGGATCTGGAATAACAGAAGATTGCTAGGATGAATAGTGCAAGTGGTCAACAGGATGTGAAAATATACTATAAGGGTAGTATTCTAGTTCCTGAATCAGAGAGAAGTCCAAAAATCCAAACTGCATTCAGTGCTGGAGATTCATCGAAAAAAGCAGATCAGAGTTTAACCAAAAGTAGTGGATTCTCATCATTTCCGAGTGTCAATCCTAAAGAGTCAAACACAAGCTTTCAGTCTTAAAGCACAAAAACAGGAAATGGTTACGTAATTCAGTGCAACATCGCTCTAAATCTTCCAGAAGGTCAAAGTTTTTCAGAAGATACTGCTAAAGACCACATGGCTCTACTTGGTTCTGTGTTGTTGTCTTATGAAGGTCTTGTTGTTGGTCGGATCGAAAATCCTATGTTTACAAAGGAGGATTACGATCAGACAGACGCCGAAGAAATGGAATTGATGGATATCAAATGGTGTCTAGCTAGTGTTCTTAGACGTGCTGAAAAGTTCAAAACGATTACTTGGAGAAATGACTTTCTTGATGCTCATGTTTCTACTTTAGGTTTTGATAAATCTAAAGTTACTTGTTTTCGATGCAGGGAGAAAGGTCATTTCAAACGGGAATTCAAGAATAGAGAAGCTAACGGTGCTCAGAATCCATTTGGTAAAGATGATTACTACCGGAAAGCCATTTATCAGCTGGTTGGTCAATCACAAGATTGACAGACGGCTCATGGTAGAAAGATTGAGGATTCTAAGAGAGCATGTTTAGTAGATTTCAACAGGAGCAACTACATATCTCCTGATAGCAAAGCTTGTTTAGTTGATCAAGATGATGAACAATTACCTGAATGCTTTAACTGGGATATGTTTGTTGATCAAAAGGGTGATTTCAAAGCTTTCATTGCAAAGATTGTCAGAGAGCCAGACATGTTCGCCACCTGGATGAAGTCTATAGGTGTGACAGTGAAAAGTGAGGAAGAACAGTCTGTTACGTCTGAAGAAAGCTCAAAGAGTGCAGATGAAAGTTCTCAGATTTCTGATGAGAGTGTTCAGAATGTTGTTACTTCAGAAAAAGAAGTTCTATTTGATCAAACACCGTCAGATTCTAGTGTATCAGATGCTGATTCTGAATAATTTGTACAGTTTGATCAATCACCAGTTGATAGCAGCAGTGATGATGAGGAAGAAAAACATATAAATGTTGCTAAATTTCATCTATCTCCTGAAAGTTTTCATTTCTATTTTGCAGATCGCATGTATAAACTGAAAGAGAAACGAGCTGCTAAAGAACAACAACAAATGAAAACTGAAGATGTTGTTCAGAATGAGAATGTTGAAAGTGTTGCTGAGAAGACTACCGAAGCTGAGAAAGAAAAAGAAGAAGAAAAAATGATTGAAGTGGTGAAAACAATCGAAATTGAAAAGATTGTTGAAGTTGTAAAGCCTTGCGAGAAGTGTTTGGAAGCTTGCAAGGGATGTGCAGCAAAAGACGATATAATTGCTGAGTATGAAAAGAAAAAGGAGCCGTTACTGTTCAACCTCAACTATGTGAAAGAATCTTATGATGTCTTGAATAAAACAGTCGCTGGTCTCCAAAAGACAAACTCAGAAAGAGAACAAGCACTAACGATGATGAATGCTGTGATGATGTCTAAGCAGAAAGCCATCAACTTCTACATCGAAGAAAGTGCTAAGTGGAAGCAAGAGTTGGAGACAGAAAAGAATGAGAATGAGAGAATTAGACGTTTACTACAAAGTTATTCTAGTTATGATTATCTCATTGATCGTATTTACCCAACTATTGCAGGTATGGAAGCTTTTCAAGACGAGAAGCCGAAACCGACTGTTAGCTATAACAAGTGTCCGCCTCCAATTTGGGAAGGATATTCTCCTAGAAAACCAAACGAGGAGCGACTTGCAAAAGCTGTCAATATAAAGCTTAAAACCGACACAACTGACGTTTTACCAGATAACATTGATGTCACGTTTACCTCATCCGATACTGATCATGAGTCTGAGTTAATCAGAAAGGTGGTCGATCAGGTGTTAGATACTGATGAGGAGTTCGAGTCAAAGTCTTAGTCTGGAGGGTCAAATTCGTCAGTCAACAGTCAAAATTCGTTGGTTAAACGATCTTACAGTAAAGAATTTTTGTTATCAAAAGAAAATTTGGATGATGAAACATTTGAAGTTGCATACACTTTAAATGATTCGGACAAATTATATTCAGATAAAGAATTTCCAATAAGAAGTGTCAGATTTGAATTGATCAAAAAGGTTTTCAAAATGACAGAAATTAATATTTCTAAAATAAAAGATTTAAATCTTACTGGAAAACCTAAAAAATACACTTCAAGATTTCAACAACGACTAAACAAGAAAAAGGGTTACAATTCTGGTTCTGGTTTTCAAAAGAAACCTCACCAAAATCATAGCTGCAAAAAGAAAGGCTTAGGTTTTATTCCACCAGAAAATCATAAAAATATGAAAAATTCTCAAACAAAAACAAAATTTGTGTCAGGTGGTAGCTCAGAAGATGAACAGAAGAAACTCGTACCTGTTACAGATGCAATGAAGTTGGTCATATTGCATGGAACTATCAGAAAAACGCCAAAACAAAACAGGGAGTTTCTCAGAAATTGAAAGAAAAGGTTGTTGATGTTGAAACACCAACCGACGGACTTAAAATTTTTGAAAATTCAACTTATGAGGTTGGTGAGTGTTCGAAAAAGAATTTTTACAAAAAGAAAGAAAAAGACAACCAAATGTGGATTGTTAAAAAGGTAAGTGAGAAAGTCGGCGATGAATCTGGTTCCACAAAGCCAGAGGAGCCACAAGGTGAGGAGAAAATTTCAGTGAATGATGAAGAATTTCCATCACTGAAGTTTGAAGAAGTTAAAAAGAGAGTTGGTAAAATTGAAATCTCGAATCAGTTTTACAAAGAGAAAAATGAATTTGATGTCGAGAAAACATTTAATGGAAGTGTAAAGAAAATATTTGGGAAAATGTTGAATGGGAAAGCAAAGGAGGTTAAAGACTTTTATGCAACTAAAAAGGCAAGATACAACCCTACTATGCAAGAGTTGAAAGCCATCAAGTCTGAAAAGACTTGGATGGAAGTTTGTTTCCCATGAAATCTTAGGAATACGCCGGAGATCCCAAGTTTATATCATGGATCAGGAATCGACATCATTCATGTTTGATGAAGTTGAATGTTTTTGATAATATTTGAATTTTACAGGTAAAAGGAATACGCCGGAGCTTCCAGGTTGGTAAATGCGAAGCAGGAATCGGCATTCTAATTGATAAAGTATTGTCTGTAGATGACTCATTCCTACAATTGGTATTCAGTTCTACTTACAAGTGGTATTTGTTGGTTATACTTACAAGTGATTATTTTTACATGTGATACAAAGGTTTCTGAATTGCAAATGGTAAATCTGGGACATTAAGTTGTACTTGATTTACTACATATGAAATTGATAAACAAGATGATGAACCATATCCCCATGCTTAACAAGTGATAAACTTACAAGTGGTAAAAACAAGTTCATTTTCCGGGAAAATCATTTTGATTAAAATAAACTTAAGTGTTTTGAGATCTAAATGAGAAAATGGTTTGTTGAAAGGGGAAGTTCTGATTGTTTATGCATAGTGAATGGTGATTTGATGTGATTCGATGTCAGTTGTCATGTTCTGTACAATTTGTTTTCTTTTCATTTTTTCAAGTGGGTCAAGAGTCTAGTTATTTTCAAATTTCCTTTGAAATGTGTTTGCATTTTAGGGGGAGTAGGAAAATTTCAGAAAATCCAAAAACATTAGAAAATTTGAAAAAGCCAAAAACATGATAAAATTCAAAAATGAGTTTCGTTGTGAAAAGAGGAAATGATAGTACATCAGTGGACTGTCACAACATGCTAAAGAATTGGAAAGTTAAAATGTGATAAACAATCTCACTGCGGATATGCCAGTAGGTTTTCGCACATTTAGTAGATTGTGACGAGATATAAACCTAAAAATTCAAACTTGCTTGTTCTGTGGGTTAACAACTTCTTGGATATATAGGTAACCCCTGAAATCTTGTTTGAAAGGTCCCTTATTCTGAGATACTAGGTCTTTATGCTCAGTGATATCTGGGGTATTATCCCGGGACTTCTGCTGTATGGAAGTACTGACCTAGTCCTTGGATAATGCTTTTTGCAAATGCTTGAAATATAGCATCGCCCTCAGCAAGTTGATGAAACAATAAAATTGATAGTCGCTGCTGTTGTAAATCAAAAGATCCTCTAAGGGGGACACACCAAAAGTCGAAGCCGTCATCTCTCTGCGTATACGGAAGTATCGACCTGAGCTCTCACGGCCCTCGCATCTAACCCCTAAACAGATATCAGCTGTGGTATACTCACCTGTAAGACTGAATATTGGGATCTGGATACGGGAGTATATTTAAGTAGTAGGACACACGAATAAGTTAGTATCTAAGACATTAATATCGTATCTCGAATCAATTGAACTTTGTGTGAAAATTTCAGTGGACAAACATACTGACAATCTAGGTGAATTGTTTAGAACTTAAAATGTAATACAGCTTAACGGTGTTGGTGATATGTCTCATAACTGATATGATCTTCTTACACAAACTCACAAAAATATGTCTGTAAATATTTCATTTCTGCATCTTGTTGTTTTTACAATTGTTGTCAGTTTTAGTTTTTGCAAGTGGTGTCTGTTACTTTCTTTCAGAAAAATCCAAAAGATTTTGTGTGTGTTTTAGCATAAATTTTTGAAAAAGTCAAAAAGATTTTTGACAACTGATGTTAGAAAGCTGATTTTCAAAATTCCGAAGTGCTAAACATGATGACGTTGTTGTGAGGGGGAGTGTGTCATTGATTGTCAAAATATGTTTTCTAAATCAACAAGTGGTTCATCTTGTGTATGTTCTAAGAGAGAATAATTGTTGGTGAAAATGTTTAAGAAAAGGAGTCATCTGATTATTTCAGAATGTTAGTGCACTACAAATTGTTAAATTTAGAAGACTTACTGTTAGGAAGAGTTTATGCAGGTCAAGTTGTGCCAAGTCGATTCTGAAATCTAAGCTAGAAGATAGCCAGGTTTTCAACTCCTGATGAGCCAGGCAGATCGATTCTGGAAATTAAAAGACTCTGGAGATAGAGTTTGAGCCAGGTTTCAATCTTGGAACATGAAGAGACAGTCGATGATCCTTTATCAGATATTGCTGAAGAACAAAGGAATGCCAGCAAATCGTGAGGGGGAGTCTGAAGATATTCAAGTGAAAGGAAGTCTGTTGATGAAGATAGAGAAAGAGAAAAGCCTAGAGACTGTTCAAGACTGAAGATGTGAAGACACAGTATTGTCGTGACTCGATGGACGACTCCGTCAACATTTGAGGGGGAGTCTCTTGGTGCACTACATCTGTCGACTTCGTCTTGGATCGAGTCATATATTGTATTGTATAGATTAGGGCGCGTTATACGAGAAAACTGGAGAGTATATGTGTTTAGGAAGTTAGTTTCGCTCATATTGTCATAGGACATGAGGTTTCGCTTTTTCGTACACATGTAGTTTCCCTTATATGGACATGTCCATATAAGCGAAACCACTGGGCCTATATATAGCAGTCCATTCGAGCGAAACTATAACCATTACCTTGTATTCCACGTTGTCAGATCAATAAAATCCGCATATTTAGTGAAGATTCAGCTGTTTCTACCTCCGTTTCTTGTTATTACGCACCTGAAACGTAGTTGAACACCTTTGAATGACTCATTCGGGTCAGATCACGATCCTACAAATTTTAGTGGGGTTTGAAAGATATTTTCTGGAACTACATTATGGAATCAAGAAACACTAATTTCCGTTCAATTTTAACCTAGTTACTGTCGACACAAGTCAGCTGTAACTTTATAGACAGAATCAGTTTCGTTGCCCAGCTTCCTAAAACGACTTTTATGATTTAATCACATCCGTAGCAACCAAGAACAACATGTATTCATCATTTACAGAAGGTCATCATCATTATAAATCATCTAATTCATCAACCATGACTAACAATATTCAAACAAGATCATACCACATCAAACCCTAGTAATCATACGAACTCTTATGCGATTATAACACAAATAATCATGCATTTTAGCAACCCTAGACTACAAGTAGCATCACGAACATCAAGAACGTCAAGAACATCAAGAACTAGAAAACGCAGCCAAGAACACTAACCTTGAGAAGAGATGGAAGAACTAGAGAAAAAGAGGGATGTGGGATCGATTGAAGGGGGGGGGGTTGTTGCCTCTTCCGCCGTCGCACACAAGCAGGGAACAATTAGGGTTTTTTTTTGTTTTTTGTTTTTTTAACTCATGCACAACACACACATATACGTAAATATGAAAAATAAGGGTGGTCGCAGTTTGGTTATGGGCCGCAAGGGGTAGGGTTTAGTTGGGTTGGTTTGGTTTGGGCTGAGAACAATAGCACAACGGTGTGCAGTCCGATTATAAGGTGCGACTCAAGGGTTTTGTGTGGTTTAGTTTACTAGTTCGCGAAACATTTAGTAATACACAAACATTCTATAATCAATCGATCAAGTATACTCCAAACAATTCATTCATTCATTCATTCATTCATGTACACATATACACCCGTAATTACAATGCAAAGCAAACGTCAAAGGAACAAGTAAGAGGTTCTTGAAAATGCGAGTTGTCACATCTTCCCAACTTGAAAGAAATTTCATCCCGAAATTTAGCATGTATTCACTGAGGAAGCTAGTTATGGTGTGTGTTTTCTTAAGGTACCACATCATCCCCCCGTTGGTATGGAATTTCTTCCCGAAATTCCGTAGTAGCTTCAGTACTGGACTCATCTATCTTAAATAACTGAGGATATTTGCGTTTCATTCGTCTTCTCATTCCCAGGTAAATTCTGGGCCACGCCGCGAGTTCCAACGAACTCGAAATACAGGTATCTTGCTATGTTTAAGAGTTTTGAATTTCCGGTCCATGATTTCCATCGGTTCTTCGACAAAACGCAGCTGGTCATCAATCATGAGTTCCTTGAAAGAAACGATGAGGGTCTCATCTGACAGACACTACACCATTGAGTTCTTCTGGCAGATTCAGTTTATACACCACTTTGCCGATTCTCTCAGTGATTTCGAAGGGTCCGTCATAATGCGGATTAATCTTGCCCCGCTTGACAAAACGAAACACACCTTTCCAAGGTGAAACGTTGAGTAGTACCCGATACCCGACTTGGAATTCGAGAGGTATCCTACGCTTATCAGTGTAGCTTTTCTGATAGTCACGAGCTGTCGATATTCATTGTCTGATTTGGGCAATCTTTTCCGTTGTGTCGAGAACAAATTCTGGACCAGGGATTTGGCTGTCGCTAACTTCAGCCCAACATAGAGGTGATCGGCATTTCCGTCTATACAAAGCCTCGAACAGAGCAGACTTAATGCTGGTATGGTAACTATTGTTGTACAAAAATTTCACCAAAGGCAGGTGTCTTTCGCAGCCGCTACCAAAGTCAATAACACATGCTCGAAACATGTCTTCCAAGGTTCAGATGGTGAGCTCAGTCTGACCATCCGTTTGGGTGTGATAAGTCGTGCTCATGTCTAGATGTGAGCTAAAGGATTTGTGCATCGCCTGCCACAATTCAGATGCAAAGCGTGGGTCAGGATCATAAATGATGGAAGTTGGCACTCCGTGCCTAGCGACTACTTCCTTCAAATAGATGTCTGCGAGTGTAGAAAACTTTTCGGTTTCCTTGATTGCTAGAAAGTGTGCAGACTTGGTCAGTCGATCTACGATCACCCAGCTAGTGTCATTTCCCCCCTAAGATATAGGTAACCCAGTGACGAAGTCCATGTAAATTTGCTCCCATTTCCATGTTGGTATCTCGGGTTGTTGCAGCAACCCTGATGGCTTTTGATACTCGATTTTGACCCTAGCACAGGTCAAGCATTTGCTAACATACTTAGAAATGCTAGCTTTCATACTAGGACACCAGTATATGGTTTTTAGGTCATGGTACATCTTATTAGAACCAGGATGTACCGAGTAACGAGACTTGTGTGCCTCGTCCATCACGAGCTCTCGTAAGTTTCCATAGAGTGGAACCCAGATACGCCCCGCGAAATAGTAAGCGCCATCTTCTTTTAGTTCGAGTCGTTTTTCCGAGCCCCTTAGGGACTCAGCGAGAAGGTTTTCCTCCTTTAGTGCTTCAACCTGAGCGTTTTAGATTTGAGTAGTAAGACTGGAGTGAATAGTAAGCTGTAACGCACGTACACACTTAGGTTTAGTTTCTTTTCGACTAAGGGCATCAACCACCGCATTGGCCTTGCCTGGGTGATACTTGATTGCGCACTCGTAGTCGTTTAGGAGTTTGACCCACCGACGTTGTCGCATGTTCAACTCCTTCTAATCGAAGATATTCTAGAGACTCTTATGATCGGTGTAGATAGTGCACTTGATACCGTACAAGTAATGTCTCCATACCTTGAGTGCAAACACTACTGCTCCTAACTCCAAATCTTAGGTAGTGTATTTCTTTTCGTGAACCTTCAGTTGGCGTGACGCATAGGCTATGACTTTCTCACGTTGCATCAACACACAACCAAGTCCCTCGATGGACGCGTCACAATAGACAACAAAATCGTCTGTGCCTTCTAGTAACGAGAGAATAGGTGTACTAAAAAGCTTTACCTTAAACTGCTGAAACGCAGACCCTTGAGCGTCTCCCCACTTATAGGTGATACCCTTTTTGAGTTAACGTAGTAAGGGGCTGTGCACTTGACCAAGAAAATGGACTTCACGAAGTCAAAAGGCACCTTTCGAGAATTTAACATAGAGCTATTCATTTCATAAGAGTTCCAAAGTAAAGCGTAATTGTTGTTCATGTTCCTCCTGGCCCTTAGAGTAGATTAGGATGTCGTCAATGAAAACAATGACGAAATTATCAAGGGAGCGTTTGCACTCTCGGTTCATGAGACTCATGAAGGCCGCAGGTGCATTGGTTAATCCGAATGATATGACTAGGAACTCGTAATGATTGTATCAAGTTCTAAAGGTTGTCTTTGGGATATCTTCATCCCTGAGATATCCATGGCTCGTTGATCCTCGAGTGATGTTCGTAGAGGTTGATTCAACCAAGCGAGGGTCGCGAAGTATAGAGTTAGACAAGAATTATAGTGTTCATGAAACACAACAGGATAAGACGTGAAAACATACCAGAGTGTAGCATAAAACAACGCGTTCAACTTGATGTAATTCATAAAGGTTTCATGATCGGTAGTAAGGTTTATCCGATGTGAGTGTCGTTGGTCGTACGCAAGTGGCATACAAATAGAAATAATGGAAGTTACTCGCCGATAACAGTGTTACATCGATAGCGTTGGCACAGCAAGAATTAACCAGAGAAGAATGGTTGTCACACGAATTCGTAGTGTTTAGGTTCACTGAAACGTGTGTCAAAGTTTTTCAGCTCGTCCGTGTGAAATGGAGGGATAATTCACCTTGATCCATGATCTTAAATGAGTTTTGCAATTTATCAAGCTGGTAGGCAACCAAATTCGAAAGAGTTTCCTTAAGTCGTGTGGATGAATCTGAAATAATGCCTGTGTCGTTAAGAGGTTTCTAGGAAAGGATGCGAAAACATGTTCAAAATGGTATGATCGTATCAACAACACATCACCATCTCCAGGGTTTCAGAAAGTGATCACCAGTGATCGAAAGTCAAGCTTTCCAAATTCTCTAAGCAAGAGCGAGTTCGTATTAGAGTCTCTGCATGGAGAAGCAAGAATGTAGTGTCACTGTGATAAAGGATTGATGATTTTGTCTAAGTTAATAATAGAAATTAGACATTGCATTAATCAACAAATGTTGGTCGGTACAAAGGCTAGTGAAAAGATCCACATAATCAAGAAAAACTATCATGGAAATACGAATCTTGTAGTGTAAGGGGGTAAGGTAAATGTGTAGATCATCGCGTCCGTCTGTGGGCTGAGTAATCCATATCTTCGTCCTTCAATGTCCCGAAGACCATCCCATCATTAGGAGACATCCATTTGTTAATTTGGGTATACAAAGGTGTAAAACATGTTAGACTAAGAATTAACCACTATCAGGGTAATGGAGGCAGCCTTGTGATCGGTGGGAATTGTGGTATAGTTGTTAACGTTTCATTATATCGGTGGCGGATTGAAGGAAAAAGAGGTTGGTGATGCTCATGCGAAAAATTAAACGAAAAATAAAAATCCGACAAATAACCGAAGAATTCCAACAACTATTCTATTCACCAGAGGAACTCCATTAGTAGTTGATGGCGGCAATGGCACGGGAGGAAAGTTCGTTGCATCACGGTCACGTGGGTATATCATTTGTCCCAAACAGAGTTCGGATGCTAGGGTTTCGAGCTGCACAATGACAAACGCGCGAAACTGTGACTTCCAGCCACTGTTTCTTTTCTGGTGACTGTAGCGATGGTTTCTTACAATGTCAACAGGTGGAGATGATGGGGTTCACCGACACTCATGATTTTATCTACATAAAACATAAAGTGAGGATGATGATACAAAAGTGTGAAAAGAATAACAGCAGAGAGTTTAGACCCAAGCGTATATGGTTTTCAAGTATACTGTTGGGTGTCAAAAGAGCGTGTTAGCGTTGATAGATATCTTGCAACTAAAACCATAACAACTAAGCATACCATAATCAACACCACAAGTAACCAGCAAGAAGGCATTTAAATATAAATCATACCACATAAAGTGTTGAGCCTTGCACGAGGAGCGAAGTGTCGTTGTGGATCGTTGAGTGCTGAGCAGGTTATAGTCTGGTTTTTCTCAAAAAGATTTTCCCTTTTTGAAACCGAGTTCACTATAACCAATGGCTCTGATACCAATCTGTCACACTCTCAAAATCCACATGCGGAGTATTACCGCGAGACGTGTGACTGACCAGGATCATGCCGCCAATCATATTGAACAATAAGTAAAAATAAATAATGTAAAGTAAAAACCACCACAATCAATACGATTAGTGTTACGAAAACAAATCAGCAAAACCATGTTCATGTGTCAGCGAAATCATAAAGTTAAAAACCCAATAATTAGTTTAAGTTTATAAAGTTTAATAGGAATCCAATAGATGGTTCCCCGCCACAACGACCATTCCCCCGTGCAAGCTCCAACATAGTACCAAACCACCTGCAAAGCATGTAGTAACGTATCAACAAAAATGTTGTCGAGTTCCCAGTTGTTTAGTGTTGTTCCAAAAACGTAGTCTTGTTAAATTACAATGTTCTTTAGAAAACATGTCATGGGGAGCTACCCCATTGTTTAAAACCACTAGACTCGTACCATACCAACTACTGATTGTAGTTATGTTTAGTGCCCGTGTCAATGTCTATCCATTGACTAAGTGCCCAAGTAAATTAGACCACGCCTGTCCTCTGAGGCACAGTGTGAGGCTTGTCAAACCTAATAGCGCTATTTAACTAATAACCCGTTCTCCATTGGCCCAACGATTAATCAGCATAAAATGTGTAGGGACTTTCAGATAGAGTTCCGTCTAGTCCGTTTAAGACATGTTAAATAAATAGTAAATTAACGGTTTCGGTCCCTCACAAGAGGACGAGGTTGCCCGTATTCTACCCAAGGAGAATACGTAGGTTGCATCCTACCTTAGGAGAATGGTTGTTGTTTGCTCCATTCCCAAACCATCAGGAATTACATGCTTTTTAGAAAAGTGTGAACTCACCTTAGATTAGCTCGGCAGATAAAATTTAGTGTATAAAATCTAGGGCGACCGACCACGCCCTATAATAGTTACCATGGTATATTAGACTTTGTTTAGAAATTGAACAAAAGTCCTACGCATGTCTATCAACTAGCACACAAACAAGCAATCACATAGCATGTCTATCATATAGTTCCATAACCACGTTCACCACCCTTCTACAATATTAAATATTCCATCTATACAATTATCAAGCAAGCATGGATACTAAAAGTAGCAAGTTGGTTCTTATGCGTTCATGCTTTACTACATAGTAAAATCACTAAAAATAGGCTGTTTTGGGTGACTTATTTAACCTGTTTACAAGTCTTCAAAAATTATGATTTTTTTATGTGACGTACTTCTCGGAGGGGTAACCTTGTGTTAAAATTTCAAGATCTAAATCTTTACCAATAATTAATAAAAATTCATTTACTAAGCTACAATCAGATTCGTCACTTCTGACTACAGCTTACGGAAAAATTCATTTAAAATTCTTCGTTTATCCGATTGACGAAATTATAGTTGGAGATTTTTGGAATCACCTGGAAGTACTTACAATAAAATTTCAGAAAGTTGGCTATAACTTTCTGGACAGAATCAGTTTCGCTGCCTAGCTTCCTAAAACGACTTTTATGATTTTAATCAGATCCCTAGCTACCAAGAACAACATGTATTCATCATTTACAGTAGGTTATCATCATTATAAATCATCTAATTCATCAACCATGACTAACAATATTCAAACAAGATCATACCACATCAAACCCTAGTAATTAGACGAACTCTTATGCGATTATAACACTAATAATCATGCATTCTCGCAACCCTAGACTACAAGTAGCATCACAAACATCAAGAATATCAAGAATATCAAGAACGTCAAGAACATCAAGAACTAGAAAACGTAGCCATGTATACATGAAACATCAAACACCGAAAAATACCAAGAACACTAATGTGACAACTCGTAATTCGAACCTATCTTTGTGTTTAATGTAACATGTGTGGACACTATGTGATTATGTGAACTTTGATGATTAATGAGATGTTATGTTGTTATGATATGTGCATGTATGTATGTAATTGGATTACACAAAACGAACCGACCGCACAACAACCCGATCGCACAAGCCTTTGAGCTTTGGCTCCTTACCACTTTCGGCCCACACTCCCTTGTAATCGAACCGAAGGGGAGCCCACGTAAAGGGTTCGGCCCACTCCCTTTTATACATATACAAACACCCATCACTGGGGTTTTTGTTCTCTCATTAGTTGCAAACACAACACACACGCAAACCCTAGCGCTCTCCTCTCTCTCAAAGTCGACGGCAACACACCCTATCTCTTGAAGCTTTCTTGATTCGGACCAACCTTGTTTTACCCCATAACCAGTTAGTAACTCATGGTTATTATTTCTTAGATGATATTGTGAAGTATGTAATGATTCATGAATGATATATGATTGAACATGAATGAATGTAATCGGCCATATATGTGTTTTGATCCGAATGGTTTGGCCGTGTTAGTATGAATTGTATTTGTTAATGATGAATGAAAACCGAATGCTTGTTAATCGGTTGTGATATGTTTACGTTAGGATGACTTATTGTGTTGTCATGATAGGATGTATGCTAGTAATCAAGAATATGAGCCGGGTTAATGTTATAATCGTTGCTATGTTTTGTATATGGTTAGGGTTCTTAGAGATTTGATGATAAAAACCCTTGTTTGATCGATTAACGGATTGGTTAGAAACTGTAATTGTGTTGATTGTTAAATTGCAATTATGGAAACTGTTATAATTGGTCAAGCGAATTGATTTAAATCATTAACTGACTTGCATGATTTAAGGAGATATACTACAATCGCACAAGCTTGTCGGTCGCACAAGATCTGATCCCATCGAACAAGCTCTGGTTGCTCAAGACAACCGCACAAGATTAGTGCAACTGCTAATACACTATGTACAACTTAGGAGTGCATGATCGCACAAGACCTTGTGGATCACACAAGATGGTGCCGATCGCACAAGGCTTGGGCCACACACGAACGTTTGGACTATTGGTTCTTAAAGCCCAATACCCAGTCGCACAAGCTAACCCAATCGCACAAGACTAATTGGATCGCACAAGTTACTTTTCTGTTAACTGTTTGGGTCGTGTACATGTTGGGATTACTTATGTTTTGGGCCGGGTTTGGATCTGATCGCACAACCCATTGTGGATCGCACAAGCTATGCTGATCGCACAATAGGTTGGGCCGGTTGTCTTCGGGCTCTATTATTGGATCGCACAAGATGATCGGGCTCGTATAAGTTCAACAGCCCCATCATCCGAGCGCACAATGTGGGTATCATGTGGGTTTTTGACTGTTAGCATGCTCTGCGTGTTTGCCATGATCAATACGTGTTCGTAACCTGTTAGCTTATGTGCAATACTTGAGCGTAGACCTGACTTTGTATGGTAACCATGTTAGAACGTGGTTGACCACATATAACTCAAGTGACCATTTTGTGTATTTGCCGAGCAAACCAAGGTGAGTTCACACTCTCTCCAAGGCATGGGATTCCCAAGGGTTGGGAATGGGTAAACGAACTAAACGATAATTACTACCATCCTCTGGGAGTAGGATGCCAGGAATACACACTGGACCCAACCTCTATCATGAAGTCCCTCATTTATATCGACTTAATCGCCGAGGCCTATGGAGAGCGGGTCATTAGTTGATAGCGCTATTAGGTTTAACAAACCTCACACCATGTCGTTTGAACGGGCGTGTACTAATGGACTATGGGCAAAGGGTCAATGCTGAAAGACATTGACTTAGGGCACCTCTTACATTTTCGTAGCAGTCGATACACTCGTTCTAGTAATACATAGGAAGCCCCTACTAATCTTCGCACACATGTCTGGGAGACCGCGCTACGAATTAATGCGATACATAGCTTACAAAACGAACATACGATTTACGAACGAATACTATAACTAAACAGCCAACTGTGAACTCGCTCAACTTTGTTGTTGACTCGTTGTTACATGCCTTGCAGGTCGTTAGGTACTCATGGAGCTCGCACAGGGAGGCGCAGTCGTTGTGGGATATGGAAGTGTGTGCCATGCTAAAAACATTACCTTATTTCATACTTGATACTTACATTGGGTTTTACAATTATGCTTCCTCTAAACACTTAACTACGTTTTACTTTGAACACCTTTCATATTGTATGGTTGAATTTTTACTTATTACTTGTTATGTTCAATATGATTGGTGGCTTGATCCTGGTCAGTCACGCCTCCAGGCGGTGATACTCCGCGGGTGGATTTTGGGGGTGTGACAGATTGGTATCAGGGCCATTGGTTATAGTGAACTTGGTTTTATAAGGAAAAAAAGGTTTTTTTTGTTAAAACCAGACTATAACCTGTACAGTGCTCAACGATCCACAACGACGCTTCGCTCCACGTGCAAGACTCAACATTCTAGGTGATATGACTTATGTTTACATTGCCTACTTGTTAGATTACATAGAAACTTTGCTCATGGTATGCTTAGATAAACGTAACAACTATTGCTTGAGAACACATATGTGCTTACTCTCTTCTGTAATCGCACTTTCATGAACCTCTCCTTACCCATATTTTCTTTGGTATGAAGATCATGGTTGGACGCGTTAACCTAACTCAAGCCCAGTTGACGGCTTTGATCAATGAACGAGTTGCTGAGGCACTCGCAGCTGCTCAGGCAGGAGGCCAGTTTGCTCAGCAGCCTGCATGCACGTTCAGAACTTTCATGGACTATCATCCTAGCACTTTCAGTGGCACCGAAGGAGCCGTTGGACTCCTCCACTGGTTCGAGAAGCTCGAGTCAGTCTTCGAAATGTGTGAATGCCCTGAGGCACGAAGGGTGAAGTATGCCACTAGTACTCTCGAAGGCATCGCACTAACTTGGTGGAATGCGCAAGTTCAGCTGGGGTTGGCGGCTGCCAATGCCACCCCATGGAACGACTTTAAGGAGCTGATTAAACGGGAATACTGTAGTCGTGATGAAATCCACAAGTTAGAAGTGTAGTTCTTTAACCTGAAGATGACGGGGTCAGAAATAGAGGCGTATACGAAACGGTCAAACGAGCTGGCCATCTTGTGTCCAACTATGGTGGACCCTCCCATCAAGCGTATAGAGCTATATCTCAGAGGCTTAGTACCAGAAATTCAAATTCATGTGACATCGGCCAACCTTGCTACCATCCAGGATATTACTCGTCTAGCTCATCGTCTCACAGACCAGGCAGTGGAACAGAACAGACTGCCTAAACGTATCAGTGCTACCACTACCGCTACCACTACTGCTACTCCCAGTGACAACAAGCGAAAATGGGATGGAACCTCCAGCAAGGTTTCAACTACGGTTCAGTCCCAGGCACAGCAGCGAAAGACAGATGACTACCAGAGCCCCAGTCAGCAGTCTTCTGGTAGTCACGGGCAGGGTGGATATCGAGGAAATCACCCATGGTGCAACAGATGCAATAGGCACCACAGTGGTCAGTGCAACAAGGGTCGTTGTCAGAGGTGTCTCAAGATGGGTCATGAAGCTAAGGATTGCAGGAGCTCACGACCTGCGAATCAGAACCAGCAACAACCACCAGCTCCACAGAACCAGCAGTAGCAACAACAGCGAGGCAACAGGGGATGCTTTCAGTGTGGTGCTGAAGGCCACTACAAGCGAGACTGCCCCCAGTTAAACCGAAACCAGAACAACAACAACAATGATCAGGGCAATGGGAACAACAACGGAGGAAACAATGATGGAAACAACCGTGCTTGGGTCGCGCGTTCGTGCTAGGTCAGGGTGATGCAAGGAATGATCCTAACGTAGTGATGGGTAAGTTCCTTCTTGACGACTTTTATGTTACTGTATTATTTGTTTCGGGTGCGGATACCAACGATGTGTCTTTAAAAGTTAGTCAAATGCTTAAACGTACACCAACTCCTTTAAACACCAAGCATGTCGTAGAGTTAGCTAATGGTAAGAGTTTAGAAGCCACGCACATAGTCAAGGGTTGTAACATCGTTTTAGCTGGTCAGACCTTCTCTATTGATCTCATTCCTATAGTTTTTGGTAGTTTCGCTATCGTCATTGGGATGGATTGGTTATCCCAACAGCAAGTAGAGATCCTATGCAAGGAAAAGATGATTCGTATTCCCCGTTCGGGTAAAGAACCTCTCGAGGTTCAAGGCGACAAGAGTGGTGTTGTGGTAGGCATCATCTCCTTTCTTAAGGCTCAGAAGTGTTTGCGAAAGGGCCACACCGCTATTTTAGCACTTGTTAGCACTTGTTACTGATCGCACAATAGGTTGGGCCGGTTATCTTTGTGCTCTATTATTGGATCACACAAGATGATCGGGCTCGTATAAGTTCAACAGCCCAATCATTCGAGTCGCACAATGTGGGTATCATGTGGGTTTTTGACTGTTAGCATGCTCTGCGTGTTTGCCATGATCAATACGTGTTCGTAACCTGTTAGCTAATGTGCAATACTTAGCGTAGACCTGACTTTGTATGGTAACCATGTTAGGACGTGGTTGACCACATATAACTCAAGTGACCATTTTGTGTATCTGCCGAGCAAACCAAGGTGAGTTCACACTCTCTCCAGGGCATGGGATTCCCAAGGGTTAGGAATGGGTAAACGAACTAAACGATAATTACTACCATCCTCTAGGAGTAGGATGCCAAGAATACACACTGGACCAAACCTCTATCATGAAGTCCCTCATTTATATCGACTTAATCGCTGAGGCCTATGACGAGCGGGTCATTAATTCATAGCGCTATTAGGTTTAACAAACCTCACACCGTGTCGTTCGAACGGGCGTGTACTAATGGACTATGGGCAAAGGGTCAATGTTGATAGACATTGACTTAGGGCACCTCTTACATTTTCGTAGCAGTCGATACACTCGGTCTAGTAATACATGGGAAGCCCCCACTAATCTTCGCACACATGTCTGGGAGACGAATTAATGTGATACATGGCTTATAAAACGAACATACGATTTACGAACGAATACTATAACTAAACAGCCGACTGTGAACTCGCTCAACTTTGTTGTTGACTCGTTGTTACATGCCTTGCAGGTCGTTAGGTACTCATGGAGCTCGCATAGGGAGCGCAGTCGTTGTGGGATATGGCAGTGTGTGCCATGCTAAAAACATTACCTTATTTCATACTTGATACTTACATTGGGTTTTACAATTATGCTTCCGCTAAACACTTAACTACGTTTTACTTTGAACACCTTTCATATTGTATGGTTGAATTTTTACTTATTACTTGTTATGTTCAATATGATTGGTGGCTTGATCCTGGTCAGTCACGCCTCCAGGCGGTGATACTCCGCGGGTGGATTTTGGGGGTGTGACAACTAACCTTGAGAAGAGATGGAAGAACTAGAGAAAGAGAGGGATGTGGGATCGATTGAAGGGGGGTTGTTACCTCTTCTGTTGTCGCACATAAGGAGGGAACAATTAGGGTTTTGTTTTTCACTTTTTTAACTCATGCACAATACACACATATACGTAAATATGAAAAATAAGGGTGGGGGCGGTTTGGTTAGGGCCGCAAGGGGTGGGGTTTGGTTGGGTTGGTTTGGGCCGAGATGTCACACCCCCAAAATCCACATGCGGAGTACCACCGCTTGGAGGCGTGACTGACCAGGATCTTAACCATCAATCACATTGAACTCATAAGAATAGGTGAATAATACTTTCATTTAAAAACAACAAGTGTTACAAGATTACAATGTTTCACAGTTTACAGCGGAAACATATTTAAATCAATGAGTGTTTATAAAACCACATGTAAGTTCTTAGTTCTTGTGTTGCGTTTCCATGTGTCTCGACCCATGACCACTCCAGCTTCCCAGACAGCAAGTTCCTTGTATATGCACCTATAAGCCTGCAAGGCATGTAATAGAGAGTCAACAACAATATTGAGCGAGTTCACAGTTGGATGTTCGTTTTACGTGTTTTACGAAAACATAGTTTGTCTTAAGTTGGCTTACTTGCCGTGGGGGTTTCCCATAATTGAAAACATGATTAACCAGTTTACCCTGTTTCCCAAACATATTCATAGATGGTGGGGGTTTCCCAAGTGAAATGTTTATTGTTTAGTTATAGTATCTGTATTGTGAGCCTTGTGTTCGTTCATTAGGTCATATATCGTATTAGTTCGTATCGCAGCCCTCTAGGCATGTATGCGAAGATTAGGGAAAGTTCTCAAGTATTCTAGACTAGGTAGGTTTGTATCGCGGCCACCCGGCACCTGTGCGAAGTTTTAGTGTATAGTTCGCAGCCTTCCTAGGCATGTGTGCGAAGATTAGTCATATTATCGTAGCCAACCCTGGCATGTGTGCGAAGATCAGTCATATTATCGCAGCCAACCCCGGCGTGTGTGCGAAGATCAGTTCTATAAGCATCACTAGTCTAGCAGTATCTTAACCAATCACCGTCCTCACCCGAGGATCATATCACTACGTTCCATTATCTAGAGAAGTACAAATAAATAAATCAATCCCATTCCCACCTTGGGAACCCCATGCCTTGGCTGTGTGAACTCACCTTGGTTAGTTTGGTATGTTATTGCTTCTAGGGTTTATTAATCGTCTAAGTCCGTTACACACGACCTAGGATATATTGCACATGATACGATGTAAGTGTTTGCATCAAATTAGGGTTTGCAAGTCATTGATATTCAAGCAATTGTGTTTAGTGTGCGTATTGTGTACAGGATGATATCACATAGAATGATTCATACATGCAGGATCATACAGTTGCATTCAGTATCATACGATCATATATAGAATCATACATAACGTAAACAGTTAATCGTATTCACATAATTCATGCGTCGTGTCTTTGAGTACACAGTTTAATCTAACATGGACGTTAACCTAATTGCCACCGTTAACATACTTAACATATTGACATCGTTAACAATCTTAACAGGTTTAACAGAGTTTGTGGCTTAACACAGTAGCATACACCTCTTAACAACTTCAACATTTAATAACACACATTCAGGGCTTCATTTTATCATCATACAAAGTCAGACAGGGCCTTGCCATTCTTAAAACTCAGACAAGAAGTGAGGGGGGGGTATCCCCTGTTCAAAAGCCGGACAAGAGTCCATAGGCCAAAAGTCGAACATGGGAGTGGGTTTAAAGCTCGGATCATGGGGGTTTGGGATCAGAAACTCGGATCACATGGGTGTGGGAGCAAAAAGTCGGACATGGGGGGTTTCCTCATGAAACTCGGACCCCCCTCATGTGTCAAAGGTCAGACAAAGGAAAAGCCCAACAAAACTCGGACCACTCTAAAGGTCACAAAGGTCGGACAAAGGTTTGGCATTAAACTCGGACCCCTTTTGTTTGTTTTAAAACTCGGACATCATCCTATGTTACAACAAAACTCGGACAACATACCACAATACAAAACTCGGACAATAAGGCTTCAAAAGTCGGACTAAATCTTAGGGAGGTTTAAGGGTCGGATAGAATGCTTCTCATAAAACTCGGACAGGCATTAGCATGCAATACTCGGACCACCTCCTATGTTTAAGGTCCGACAACACTTATAAAGAATTGAAATTCAGACACATGATTACCACCAAAAGTCAGACTAGTTAACATCATTATACGTGTATTTGAACAGTTACGTTTCTACGCTTAAAACCCTAATTTCATACACATACGATGCAGTAAATCAAACCAACGATCAGTGTTCTAACAAAGTAGTCACCTAACGATCAGCAGATGATTACGCAACAGAACATTAACCATTTCACAATAATCAAACATCAATCAAAACCACAGAAGTATCATATGAGAGCTAGGGTTTTCATGAACACCAAATCAAGAATCGATAATGATCAAGCAATCAATTAGGGTTTACAAGTATCACAATAATCAATAAACAATTACCTTGAATGATTCTAGAGAAAATGCGGAATCGAAAGTGATGAATAGCTTGCCAATGATGATGGTGATAATGATTGCTAGGGGATTAGAGAATACAGTACGTGCTTTGATTTTGTGAAAATGATTAGTGAACAAGGGATTAGGGTTAAGTATAGTTTAATTTTCACTAATTACTCTACACACCCTGCATTACTATATCTTACACAAGCACACCATCTCACATCAATTTCACAGTTTCACCACCAAGTTCACATATTTGACAAGTCTTTCCAAATTAACACATAACCATGCATAATCACACAATACACTTCATTGTATTAAAACGTTACAGTTCCATAGCCAATTATTTGTGCAAATAAACAACTAAACAATAAATGGACGTGCAATAAATGCGAAATAGAAATCTTGGAAATTCGAGTTGTCACATTATCCCCAACTTGAAAGAAATTTCGTCCCGAAATTTAGCATGCGGTTACTAAGGAAGCTAGGTAAGTTGTATCGTTTACTGATTTCCCTGGGGTGTCACATCATCCCCCCGTTGATTTGGAATTTCGTCCCGAAATTCCGCAGTAGTAGCTTCAGTCTCAGTAGTGGTTGCATTGGTTCCGAATAACTGGGGGTACTTTTCTGTCATCTGGTCTTCGCGTTCCCAGGTGTACTCTGGGCCACGTTTGGAGTTCCAACGAACTCGGACAAGAGGGATTCTCTTGTGTTTGAGGACCTTAACATCTCGGTCCGTGATTTCTACAGGTTCCTCGACGAAGTGCAACTGCTTGTCGATAGTGAGTTCTTTCAATGGAATTATGAGGGTCTCATCTGACAGACATTTCTTCAGATTCGACACATGGAATACGTTGTGAACTGCACCGAGTTCAGCTGGTAGGTTTAGCTTATAGGCCACTTTGCCTATTTTCTCAATGATCTCGAACGGTCCGACATACCGCGGGTTTAGTTTGCCCCGTTTGCCAAAACGAACCACACCCTTCCAGGGTGAGACTTTAAGTAAAACCCGGTCCCCGACCTGAAATTCGAAAGGCTTCCTACGCTTGTCCGCGTAGGCTTTCTGACGGTCGCGTGCTGCCGCCATGCGTTGTCGTATCTGTGCAATCTTTTCTGTGGCGTCCACTACAATCTCTGGACCCGTGATCTGACTATCCCCCACCTCTGCCCAACAGAGAGGTGACCGGCATTTACGTCCGTACAATGCCTCGAATGGAACGGCTTGTATGCTGGTGTGATAACTGTTATTATACGAAAACTCCACCAAAGGGATATGCTTTTCCCAGCCGTTGCCGAAATCAATAACACATGCTCGAAGCATGTCTTCAAGGGTCTGGATCGTTCGCTCAGACTGCCCATCCGTCTGAGGATGATATGCTGTGCTCATGTCTAATCGTGAGCCAAAAGATTTGTGCATCGCTTGCCATAGCTCTGACGTGAATCGTGCATCCTTATCCGAAATGATGGAGGTGGGCACCCCGTGCCTCGAAACAACTTCTTTCAAGTAGATGTCTGCTAATGCAGAGAACTTATCCGTTTCTTTGATAGCCAAGAAATGAGCAGACTTCGTGAGTCGATCCACGATCACCCAAATAGTATCGTTACCCCGCTGAGATCTAGGTAGGCCAGTAACAAAATCCATGGAAATTTCCTCCCATTTCCATTGTGGTATCTTTGGTTGCTGAAGTAGGCCTGAAGGTTTCTGGTATTCAACTTTGACCCTCGCACAAGTCAAACATTTGCCGACGTAAGTCGCGATGAGGGCTTTCATTCTTGGCCACCAATACGTTGTTCTGAGATCGTGGTACATTTTATCCGACCATGGATGTACCAAGTAGCGAGACTTGTGCGCTTCATCCATCACAAGTTCTCGTAGACCGCCATATAGTGGGACCCAAATACGCCCCGTTACATAATAGGCGCCGTCTTCCTTTTGTTCTAATCGTTGCCTTGATCCGCGCAAGGCTTCAGCCCTGACGTTTTTTGGTTTCAATGCTTCAACCTGAGCATTTCGTATCTGTGCAGGAAGATCAGACTGAATAGTGAGCTGCAAAGCTCGTACGCGTCTAGGTAGAGTGTCCTTTTGACTGAGAGCGTCAGCCACAACATTGGCTTTGCCTGGATGATACTTGATGGCGCATTCGTAATCGTTCAGAAGTTCGACCCATCTTCGTTGACGCATGTTCAAATCCTTTTGCTTAAGGATATGCTCGAGACTCCTGTGATCGGTGTAAATTGTGCACTTGGTACCGTACAGGTAGTGTCGCCATATCTTAAGCACGAAAACAACAGCTCCCAGCTCTAAATCGTGCGTTGCTTAGTTCCGTTCATGAATCTTGAGTTGGCGCGAAGCATAAGCAATGACCTTGTCGCGCTGCATTAACACACATCCAAGACCCTGGATGGATGCATCATAGTATACTACAAAATCGTCTATGCCCTCTGGCAAATGAGAGGATAGGTGCACTGTGTAAGTCCCGTAACGCGTGCGGATCGTAACAGAATCGTCGATCTAACCTAGAGTGCGGAATCCCCTAGATTAGATTTCACAGAAAACAAGTAGAAACAAGAATCAAGAACACGATACTCTTTCAATCCGGTCTTCTATTGATTATCCAACGCGATGTTTACAATCAATTCAAGACCACTAGAAATCTCTCAGCCAATCTCTGTAGATTTCTCTAACTCTCTCTCAATATCTCTAAATGGCTTCAATGTCTAACCTAAACCCTAATGCCAAGCCTTGTATTTATAGTACAAGCTTTGCACATGGGCTTTGTTCTGGGCCAGGCCATTCTCCAAGCCCATTACACTAAATAACTTCTTAACCAATAATGCTAAACCTAATACAAAATATCCAAAGACTAAACAAACAAACTATTAAGCTATTGACACAAAACATGCACCAACAAACTCCCCCTTGACAATAGCTTCATTGTGTAACTTTGTCTTCAAACATCTTGCAGTCTTTTGGTCTTTGGATAGCGTCAGCTACACAGTTTCTGACATCAACAAACTCCCCCATAGCTGATGCTTCCAATCTCCAAAACTTTCATTCATTGTAGATCAGCGAACTAGCAATCTTTGGTTAAGCAAGTGTCTTCAAATCTCCAAATCTCTTTCTCATTCTCTTTTTGCAATGTAGTAGAAGGATCCTACCATGCATCTTCACACATTCTGCATTTCACTCTCAATCTGCACTTTACTTGTATTCTGCACTTCATTTTGATAACTGCATCAATCTGTTTAGAAACACTAGCAAGTATCTCGAAAAACCATTAGCCTTTTTCACATTTAAAGATAAACCAGTATTTTATCTTAGATTGCAAAAACAACTACCTGTCAGTTCAAAATGGGAGATCTTTTAAAAGGAAAATCTTTTTGGTATTTTTGATATTTTTCCACACAAGCTAAACTAACTAAACTAAACTAAAAGATATTTACAAAACTTCCTTTTGTGAGTATCATGTGCAAGAAGATCATATCAGCAAGATCAAACTGTTTCACACCATTAATCAATTCTTTATTTAATTTTTCGTGAAAAGCAGTTCAAGACGATTACCAGTATGTTTGTCCACTTAAACAAAATGCATGAACATTTCAAGTACCATCACCGTATGATACGTTAAGGTAATTTTAGAATACCGAAATACAAGCGTGTCCCACTTCAGGATGTACCCCCGCGATCAAGGTATGCACAAAGATTCATCGTAGTAGGTGAGTATACTGAATTCATCCGTTTTAATTTTCAACGATAGATAATTGGTGAACAGGTCAGTACTTCCGTACAGCAGAGAGACCAAAATATCTTATCGAGGACTAAGCCAGATACCATTTTTGGTACGACTTGTGCATTTTGCACTTATTGAATGACTCTCTTTGAGAGCTATTTTCAGGGTTTTGGCATTTTTAGCTCTTTTAAGATATCCTGGGTGTGTCTAGGTCAGCATGTATCTGGATGCAGTAGAAGGACACCCATGATATCCCCGGATGAGATAACAGTATAAAGACCCAAAACTTCAGATTTTGGCAATCTATCAACGCAAGAATTAAGGTCATTAAACCATACACCACTGATGTGTTCCCCACTCATACTCAGTGCATTTAGGTTTATATCACATTGGTAAGTTGATTATTTCATGCTTTTTGCCTACTGGTACATCATATGATGAAGCTGCTATCACACTTAAGCAATTTAATTCAGTTTGAGTGTGACAGTCTAACTTGCTGATGTACTATCATTTCCTCTTTTTCACACCATGAACTCATTTTTGATTTTCTATTTTTTTATGATTTTCATTTTTAAAAATTACAACTTACTCCCCCTAAACTCACGCACTATCTAAACTCTTTTTGACTTAGAGGAATTTCTCCCCCTAAATTTTTGTTTTTATGGAGTAAGTTTTAAAAACACAAATTTACACACAAACAGACTCCCCACTTTAAATCTGACTAAAGTTTTTCCACGTTTAACACATCAAAGCTATCACAAAAGTAAATAGTTTGTTACCCATGTAAACCGACTATTCACCTCAGTTGCTTTACAGGAATAACCACTGTCGAACACATCAACAGTCCTTCTTGGTTATCCTGCATTCACTCAACAACTCAATTAGTTTTGAGAACCCAAGCCCTGATGGTCTTGGGTTTTCCGTCTTCATCCAATACAGGAACATCCATCCAATATCCATCACTCTTCAATGGATCATTGGGTAACCTTTTATCTTGATACCTTCTTCTCCCATAATCATACCATGAATTTTGGAAAAATTTTGGATGTTGTTGAACATTCGAGTTACTAAAACCCCTATGTCCATTTCTTTGTTGAAAATATCGATTACCAGCAGTTTGGTATCGATTTCGATCTCCAAAATTTCTAGTTTGACTTTGAAAACGATTTGATTTACCATTATAATTACTAAGCTGTAGAGAAATACTTCTTGGTCTATCAAATCTTTTCGAAGTTGAGGATTTAGATTGAGATTCAGGTTTCTTTGTCTCACAACTTGTTTTGACGTCATTGCTTGAACCAACCTGATTCCCATCCTGAACCTCTTCAATCTTTTGTTTGCCTTTCTTCAAAGGACAACAACTTGCCACATGTCCTTTGTTGTGACATTTAAAACAGGATCTTTGCCTACGACTTTTCTTTTTATTTGATCCCTTTTTAAATGTTTTGGTCTTTTTGTCTTCAGTATCCTCATCCACTTTATGAGGTGTACTGTTAGACCCAACAGATTCTTTCAAAGAAACTGGACTATTTGGCAAGTCCACAGCTATCGGATCCACTACCACTTGTGCAGTGGCAACAAAATCAGCTAGCTCATCTTCAGTTGGTAAAAATGAGTATTCTTGATTTTCAGAAGATGAAGCTTTTGTATACCCCACCCCTGTTTTATTATTACTCTTTTTTAAACCCTTTTGAATTTGAGTTCTGACTAACGAAGAATTCCCAAAATTGTGTAACTTCCCCTGAAGTTCTACAATTTTGGCTTGTGCATCAGCCAATTCTGTGCACTTTTCTGAAAGCTCATTAGTCTTTTCTTTCATAGTTTCACGAGCCAAATCAATGACCTGTAACAGTTCATTCACTTTGCTTGTCAGACTGCTAATTTCTTGTTCATTTGATTTGAGTTTATCTAAACAATTTGACTCTCGTGTAATCAAAAGACCATTTGACTCTTTTAACTTTTCTAATTCAGCTAACAGGATTTTGTTTTGCTCCGATAGTCTGTCAACTTTACCCTGTAGTTCATTGCAATAAAGACATGTATGACTTACAGGTTCTGATGTTACCTTCACCTCTGTTGCAAGTTCATTCACATCTTTCAAGCCCTTTGAAACTTCTGCATCGTTCTTCTCAGCAGTTTCCTTATCAGCTTTCATCTTTTCAACCTCAGCAGCTACTTCTCCTATCTTCACAGCTGCAAACTCAGCAACCAATGCTTGATCACAAGTATTCACTTTTGATGAGATCTGATAACGTTTTTCCAAAGCTTCCCACAGCTCTCTAGAAGTCCCATACGTCTTGAAAGTATGTTTAACATTCTCAGGCAAGGACATCTTTATTGCTGCGAAAGCTTTGTTCTCAGCATCAACCAGTTGTTTCTTAGATTCATCCATCTTCTCATAAGAAATTACCTTAACCCTTCCTTCAACACGTCGTGTAGGAGCAACATATCCATCAATCATACAGCTCCACATTCTTGTATCTTCACTCTTCACCAATGCCTCAAACTGCTCTTTCCAGTCAGCGTATTCTTTGACGTTTTTAAGCTTAGGCCAGTTTTTAGAAACCTCACTTCCATTATCCTTCTTAGCCATTACGCAGCGTAAAAGTTTAAATGAATTTTGGTAACCTGTGTCAAAATCCAAATCTAACTTCTCTACTGGTCCTTGTTGAGCTTTTACCGTAAGCGATCTGATAAAACCGTACAAATATTTTCTGAAATCTATTTTTACCAAATTACACCGTTAGATTCGTCTCGAAATTACGATTCCAACGATATATAATGTCAAAAACCTATTTCGGGATTTTCCAGAGTCTTCTTTTTTTTTTTTTTTTTTTTGTCCTAAAAATCCAAGGAGTTCAACGGTGGAAACGGTTTCCTGAGATGAGCTACGGATAATTTTCTAAACGCGAAACAGTGAAATTTTTCTTACGCAAGCCAAGAAAAATTCCACCTTGTCTGAAATGGTCAGAAATGATCCGTAATGGTCCGTAATCAACACCCTTTATCCGAAATGAACACCTCTGGTCCAAAGTGATCAATTTTTGATCCGAAATGGTCCGAAATCCTACTGTTTGATCCGAAATGCCAGTGAACAAGTCTGAAATTCAACAGTTGATCCGAAATGGGAACCTTCTGATCCGTAATGAATCAGTCTGATCCGAAATGGACACTCTCCTATCCGAAATCGTCCGAAATTGATTGGTCTGATCCGAAATGCAAGCTTATCTAGTCCGAAATGCAACCTGATGATCCGAAATACTTGAACTTTATCCGAAATTGATTCGAAAAGCTTGTTTCTTGATCCGAAATCCAAGTTATCAATCCGAAATGGATCCGAAATGGTTGATTCTGGTCCGAAATTGATCCGAAATGCTTGTTTTTGATCCGTAATCCTTGATTTCTATCCGAAATCAGCAGCAGATCCCTAGAACAGCTGTCAAAAACGTCCAAGTCTTCGATTTTTCTGCAGAAAACGATTCTGTACCCAGCAAAACAAGAGCCGAAAGCTCTGATACCAATTGTTAGTCCCGTAACGCGTGCGGGTCGTAACAGAATCGTCAATCTAACCTAGAGTGCGGAATCCCCTAGATTAGATTTCACAGAAAACGAGTAGAAACAAGAATCAAGAACACGATACTCTTTCAATCCGGTCTTCTATTGATTATCCAACGCGATGTTTACAATCAATTCAAGACCACTAGAAATCTCTCAGCCAATCTCTGTAGATTTCTCTAACTCTCTCTCAATATCTCTAAATGGCTTCAATGTTTAACCTAAACCCTAATGCCAAGCCTTGTATTTATAGTACAAGCTTTGCACATGGGCTTTGTTGTGGGCTAGGCCATTCTCCAAGCCCATTACACTAAATAACTTCTTAACCAATAATGCTAAACCCAATACAAAATATCCAAAGACTAAACAAACAAACTATTAAGCTATTGACACAAAACATGCACCAACACACTGCAAAGTCTATCCTTTAAGTGCTGAAAAGCAGTTTCCTGAGTGTTGCCCCAACGGTAGGTGACACCCTTCTGTGTCAGTAGGGTAAGCGGCTGTGCGATCTTTGAAAAGTCCTTGATAAACCGTCTGTAGTATCCCGCCAAACCCAAGAATTGGCGTATTTCCGTTGGTGTACGTGGTGCAGGCCAGTTCCTGATCGAATCTACCTTGGATGGATCGACATGAATCCCATCTTTGTTCACCACATGGCCTAAGAAGTGGACTTCACGAAGCCCGAAGTCACAGTTTGAAAACTTTGCGTACAGCTGCTCCTTTCGAAGAAGTTCCAAGGTAAGCCGAAAGTGCTGCTCGTGTTCCTCCTGACTCTTGAAGTGGATCAGAATGTCGTCGATAAAAACTATCACAAATTTGTCTAAGTAGGGCTTGTATACCCTGTTCATTAGATCCATAAATACGGCAGGCGCGTTCGTTAACCCAAATGGCATGACAAGGAACTCGTAGTGACCGTAGCGAGTTCTGAATGCGGTTTTGGAGACGTCCTCATCCCGGACTCTCAGCTGATGATACCCTGACCTCAAGTGTATCTTGGAGTAGTAACTCGACCCTTGCAACTGGTCGAATAAATCATCAATTCATGGAGGAGGATAGCGGTTCTTCACCGTCACTTTGTTGAGTTCTCGATAATCATAACACGTGCGGAAAAGCTTCTCTTCACGGTATAACGGGGGCTCCTTAAAGCGAAAACTAGATCCGACGAAACTCGAGTCCATTAATTCCTGAAGCTGCTTAGGCAGTTCCTGCGACCTCCCTGGTGTAAAGTAATAAGATGTACTAATAACAAAGGCTACTCCTAGCATGATACGGGTCTGACATCCCACTTGACAATGTGTAGATAAACCTGACAGTTCTTCTGGTAACACTTAGGGAGAAGTCACGTACAATTGAGGAATCCTCGATCCTCCTTTCCTTGGTCTTGACATCCGTGTTGAGGGTTAACATGGCAGGGTAAATCTTCCGTAGACACTCCTGGCCCTTCTTGCTGGAATGAAGTTAACCGTTGTACCACTCTGACACGCTGCAAGAGGTAACATTTCTCGTATAAGGTTTTCTCCTCACTGAGCGTATGCATACTATATCTGGGTAGCCAGTCCACATGGCTACTGCGTCAAATCTATCAAGGGTAGCAGAAGGATGGTCGACGCTGATCACTTATCCCACAAGGTCGAGTTTGCATTCCTACGCCCATATGAGGTTTCAATAGGCTCGCCATCTGTCGTTTCCATAGCAGGTTCGGTTTCGAGATGTACTAAAGTTGAGCCGAACAGTGACGAAGTGAATTATTACTAAGAGCACGAAGACCACCATGTTGTTACAGTATTGGTGTTGTCCATACCAATCCTAATTACCCATCGCGAGTACCACATCCAGTGTTGTTGCTACTGCTACTAGAGCTCCCAAATCTGCTACTACGCTCATCCTCCTGTCCGTCGTCGTTACGAGTGGTTCAAGTGGTTCGCTATCTGATACGAGAGTGTTGCGGAAGTGATCACACTTCGGGATTCGGAGACGTCAATCCATGAGTTTCAGAAAACGAGGAGGAGTAGGGTAAATTTCGTTCAATCATTCGACACGAGGACATCCAACTCAGGGACGTTCGTATAAGCACCTAACATTCTACACGGTTCGCTAGATGTTCTAATGGGTGTTCAGGTAACACTCGACAGCATCGAGTTTCGAAAGAATCCAACGATAATGGAGAAGTTCATGTTTAAGTTTGAGTAGGGAGACAATTACTGCTATGGCCCCTATAGGTTGGTTATGTTTCATATTGATCAAATAATAGGACAGAACCCCTTTTCCACTTGTTAAGCCTTACTGGGACTCACATGCACCCCACATTATTATTATGTGTGCACCCACAATAATATTGTGATTTGCATGTTCATCTCAGCTCCTCTTAACTCATGTCAAATGGTTCCCCACACTCAAGTAGGAATCAAGGGTATCACATAGCCTAGGTTATGAAGGTTTAGGGAAAGACCACCCTATCGGTCACTTATTACGTGAATGTGTTCATGAATTCATATTGGTATGCTAAACGTGCAATCCATGCATTATCGTATGTAGGTGTTCACTAGTTATGTAGTACAATGAGTATAAGAAACACGAACCTTGCAATCTGGAGCTGAGTGTCATGGTCGTATTCCCGTTTTCAGAATCTGTCCGGTTATAGTCTGGTTTTACAAAAACAGTTTCCCCTTTTTAAAACCAAGTTCACTATAACCAATGGCTCTGATACCAATCTGTCACACCCCCAAAATCCACATGCGGAGTACCACCGCTTGGAGGCGTGACTGACCAGGATCTTAACCATCAATCACATTGAACTCATAAGAATAGGTGAATAATACTTTCATTTAAAAACAACAAGTGTTACAAGATTACAATGTTTCACAGTTTACAGCGGAAGCATATTTAAATCAATGAGTGTTTATAAAACCACATGTAAGTTCTTAGTTCTTGTGTTGCGTTTCCATGTGTCTCGACCCATGACCACTCCAGCTTCCCAGACAGCAAGTTCCTTGGATATGCACCTATAAGCCTGCAAGGCATGTAATAGAGAGTCAACAACAATGTTGAGCGAGTTCACAGTTGGATGTTCATTTTACGTGTTTTACGAAAACATAGTTTGTCTTAAGTTGGCTTACTTGCCGTGGGGGTTTCCCATAATTGAAAACATGATTAACCAGTTTACCCTGTTTCCCAAACATATTCATAGATGGTGGGGGTTTCCCAAGTGAAATGTTTATTGTTTAGTTATAGTATCCGTATTGTGAGCCTTGTGTTCGTTCATTAGGTCATATATCGTATTAGTTCGTATCGCAGCCCTCTAGGCATGTATGCGAAGATTATGGAAAGTTCTCAAGTATTCTAGACTAGGTATGTTTGTATCGCGGCCACCCGGCACCTGTGCGAAGTTTTAGTGTATAGTTCGCAGCCTTCCTAGGCATGTGTGCGAAGATTAGTCATATTATCGCAGCCAACCCTGGCATGTGTGCGAAGATCAGTCATATTATCGCAGCCAACCCCGGCGTGTGTGCGAAGATCAGTTCTATAAGCATCACTAGTCTAGCAGTATCTTAACCAATCACCTTCCTCACCCGAGGATCATATCACCACGTTCCATTATCTAGAGAAGTACAAATAAATAAATGAATCCCATTCCCACCCTGGGAACCCCATGCCTTGGCTGTGTGAACTCACCTTGGTTTGCTCGATATGTTATTGCTTCTAGGGTTTATTAATCGTCTAAGTCCATTACACACGACCTAGGATATATTGCACATGATACGATGTAAGTGTTTGCATCAAATTAGGGTTTGCAAGTCATTGATATTCAAGCAATTGTGTTTAGTGTGCGTATTGTGTACAGGATGATATCACATAGAATGATTCATACATGCAGGATCATACAGTTGCATTCAGTATCATACGATCATATATAGAATCATACATCACGTAAACAGTTAATCGTATTCACATAATTCATGCGTCGTGTCTTTGATTACACAGTTTAATCTAACGTGGAGGTTAACCTAATTGCCACCGTTAACATACTTAACATATTGACATCGTTAACAATCTTAATAGGTTTAACAGAGTTTGTGGCTTAACACAGTAGCATACACCTCTTAACAACTTCAACAATTAATAACACACATTCAGGGCTTCATTTTATCATCACACAAAGTCAGACAGGGCCTTGCCCTTCTTAAAACTCAGACAAGAAGTGAGGGGGGGGTATCCCCTGTTCAAAAGTCGGACAAGAGTCCATAGGCCAAAAGTCGAACATGGGAGTGGGTTTAAAGCTCGGATCATGGGGGTTTGGGATCAGAAACTCGGATCACATGGGTGTGGGAGCAAAAAGTCGGACATGGGGGGTTTCCTCATGAAACTCGGACCCCCCTCATGTGTCAAAGGTCGGAGAAAGGAAAAGCCCAACAAAACTCGGACCACTCTAAAGGTCACAAAGGTCGGACAAAGGTTTGGCATTAAACTCGGACCCCTTTTGTTTGTTTTAAAACTCGGACATCATCCTATGTTACAACAAAACTCGGACAACATACCACAATACAAAACTCGGACAATAAGGCTTCAAAAGTCGGACTAAATCTTAGGGAGGTTTAAGGGTCGGATAGAATGCTTCTCATAAAACTCGGACAGGCATTAGCATGCAATACTCGGACCACCTCCTATGTTTAAGGTCGGACAACACTTATAATGAATTGAAATTCGGACACATGATTACCACCAAAAGTCAGACTAGTTAACATCGTTATACGTGCATTTGAACAGTTACGTTTCTACGCTTAAAACCCTAATTTCATACACATACGATAAATCAAACCAACGATCAGTATTCTAACAAAGTAGTCACCTAACGATCAGCAGATGATTACGCAACAGAACATTAACCATTTCACAATAATCAAACATCAATCAAAACCACAAAAGTATCATATGAGAGCTAGGGTTTTCATGAACACCAAACCAAGAATCGATAATGATCAAGCAATCAATTAGGGTTTACAAGTATCACAATAATCAATAAATAATTACCTTGAATGATTCTAGAGAAAATGCGGAATCGAAAGTGATGAATAGCTTGCCAATGATGATGGTGATAATGATTGCTAGGGAATTAGAGAATACAGTACGTGCTTTGATTTTGTGAAAATGATTAGTGAACAAGGGATTAGGGTTAAGTATAGTTTAATTTTCACTAATTACTCTACACACCCTTCATTACTATATCTTACATAAGCACACCATCTCACATCAATTTCACAGTTTCACCACCAAGTTCACATATTTGACAAGTCTTTCCAAATTAACACATAACCATGCATAATCACACAATACACTTCATTGTATTAAAACGTTACAGTTCCATAGCCAATTATTTGTGCAAATAAACAACTAAACAATAAATGGACAGGCAATAAATGCGAAATAGAAATCTTGGAAATTCGAGTTGTCACACGAGAAGAATAGCACAACAGTGTGCGGTCCGATTATAAGGTGCGACTCAAGGGTTTTGTGTGGTTTAGTTTACTAGTTCACATAACGTTTAGTAATACACAAACATTCTATAATCAATCGATCAAGTATACTCCAAACAATTCATTCATTCATGTACACATATACACCCGTAATTACAATGCAAAGCAAACATCAAAGGAACAAGTAAGAGGTTCTTGAAAATGCGATTTGTCACAGCAGCAGATGTTCAAAACTGATGTCAAAGCTCATCCACTACTGCATCAACAGTTGTTGACCAAAGTAGCCCTCGAACCTCTGCCAGCACATCATCACCAACCACTGTTGATAAAAATACATCAATAATGGATAAAAATCAACATTGTGCCACACCCATTCCACCCATTCCTCCACTTCCATTTCAAATAGATGTTGGTTCATCAAATTCTACAACAGATGTTAGCTCAGGTGATTCACATCTACAGCCTTCACCTCTAAATGCCATTTTTCCATACAAGGGGGATCTAATCTTCCTTAAATCTCAAAACTTTAAAAATTTTCTAAGTGTTTGCTGATTTTTCAGGTACGTTAAAGATGGATGATCTATTCATGAATCTGTTTAGCGATATGTATGCCTTTGCTGGAAATTCTGGAGACGATACTTCTTCTAGCAACACCAATGAGAACATGCCAAATACAAAGAAAAGCTTATCGGATGCCTTGAGTGTGGAAAGTGCTTTCGGAACTTATAACAAACCCCCGAAGCTGATGGCTATCAAAGAGTACAGTCGGTGGGCAAAGAAGTTTGAAGAATGGTTGAAGGCTTTTGCTTATCCCAGCTGGAAGAGTCTAAAGAATGGATACGTTGATGGAGGCAAAACTGGTGATAGCTTGACATCAACTGATGAAATAGAATCATTTGTTGCTGAGCAAAAATGCATCGCACTGCTATTTTAGTCTGTTCGAGAAGATATAATATCCTTGATCGAGTACAAAAGTTCTAAAGATCTCTGGGAAAAGTTGGAAGTTAAATGTTTGGGAAGTGCAGAAATAGTGAAAAACAAAAAGAAACTTCTAAGAAAAGAGTTTGATTTATTTGGTTGTTTAAAGAATGAATCAGTTTGTAAAATGATTGAGAGGTTTGGGCACCTGAAACTGGAGCTGGCGAGACATGAAATTTTCTATTCTCAAGAAGAGTTAGTCGACAAATTGTTTGACTCGTTGCCAGATGAGATGGATTGGCAATATTATGCATTGATGTTGAAGAATACGATCAAGTCTCAACAGCTCACAGTGGATTTGTTGATGGAGAGACTAGAGAGTCACGAGCTGGAGTTAAGGAAAACACACAAAGTCAATCACTCATCATACCAGCAGAACTTGGATTTGTATTATCCAAAAAGCATGATGCCAAAGAATACATCTCCCAAGACAGCTTTTTCTGCCGAAAATTCCAACACATCTAGCAAAGAAAGTGCAAGCAGTGGATTTCACAGTGGTCCTTCGTCACATTCAAACCAGTCTGATGCAAAGAACCTATTTCAATGCAACATTGCTGTAGACTTAAAGAACGCTAAAAACTTCAGCGAGGAGTCTGCTAAGCAGCAGATGGTTTTCTTAGTTTCTATGCTAGAATCATATGAAAGCCTTGTGGCAGGCAAGAAAGGCAACACCAACCAGACAAAGGAAGATTACGATCAGATTGATCCTGAGGAGATGGAATTGGTCGACATTAGGTGGTGTATGGCCAGTGCAGTTCGTTGGGCACAGCATTTCATGGAGATAACCGAGAGAAAGTCGATTGGTGGACCATCTACCAAGTTAGGCTTTGATAAGTCTAAAGTGACGTGTTTCAAGTGTAAACATAAAGGTTACTTTAAGCGTGAATGCCGGAATGCGTATACTCAGAGAAGATTACTAAAAGAAAGCGATTTATCATCAAAATAAATTGGAACCGCCAAGAATGAAGCAGCTTGAGGATAACAAAGAGAAATCTAGAGCTCTTGCTGTGATTCACAACGATGAAGGTTTCGACTGGAGTGAGTTATTACCTGAGGATGATGCGGTTGGATATGCTTTCATGGCAAAATCTGCTGAACATGTTCCTTTTAAAGACAACAGAACTGAAGAACAGAAGTATGCCTACAGAAAGATGATAGCTCAGAACAAAATGATCAGAATACCTGGTATCTATTCTGAAGCAAAAAGAGCAAAGAGATGGGATCCAGACGGAGAATGTTATCTTGACCCTATGGGAAACATTGCCATTGATCATAACACTCTTGATCTTGAAACCATAATTAAAGAAACGGCTGAAGAAGATGAGTATTGGCAAAGGAAATGGTGGGGAAGCGGAGAAGAGAAAGAGAAAGAAAAAGAAAAAGAAGAGAAGCCAAAGAAGGTTGATAATGGAATCATTGACACGACTCAAGAGTTGAATGCTGAAAACATGGGAAAGATAGCTGACAAGGTGCTGGCTACTAAGGCACTTGAGGTAGACTCTAAATCCGTCTCTGAGTCTAAAAGCCAGGTTAGTTCAAACGCGTCAACGACTGAGTCAGGTAAGAAAGTCAATGGTGATGTGGACTGCAAAAAGTGCATCAAAGAATGCAAAGTTTGTAGTACAATCACCAATCTCAATGGTAAGAAGGTTGATGATCTGACTGCAAGAGTCAGAAGTGTTGAGGATCAGATCCTTGACCGTGATAAAATGTTGAAAGCTTCAACTGACAGATTAAAAGAATTAACTAACAAAATTGAAAATGATAACATTGACCAAGAAAAGGTTAGGAAAGAAAATGAAAGGTTAGTTCTTGAAAATCGTCAGATCACTGAAAAATTTGAGAAGCTTAAAAGCACGGTTAAAGATAATGATGAAAGAAACGGTAAGACATATAAGGAAAATGTTCATCTGTCGGCAGTGCTTCAGATAAAAGAAGAATTAATCAATGAACAATTGGATGAAATTGTAAAGTTAAAGCTTAAATTTCAAGAAGCTGAAATTGAAAATGAAAGAATCCAGTTGAAGCTAAAAAGTTACAACTCCGCAAGCTTTGTTTTGCAACTCATTGTTCCAAAACCCATAGGCAAAAACAAAGCTGGCGAAGATGTCTTTTAGGATGGAACCGGGGTGGGTTATCATCAAGTTCCACCACCAGTTCTAGACAATTATTCGAAAAAGCAATCTGGGTTGGTTAAACTTGAAAATGAGAATGAAGTGAAACTTCCGGACACAATTGATGTCACCTTCACATCTTCCGATGATGATAGTTTCCAAACTGAAGTGGTAAAAAGTATTGTTGAGAATGTTCTAAAATCGGACAGTGACACTACTAAGGAAGAAGGATGTTTCTTGGATAAATACATTCCGAAACAAAAGTCCAAAAACAACTTAAATGATAAACATACTCTTGTCATGTACAAGATGTCGGGATCAGATATGTTGTATTCGGATTCTGAGTTTCCACTGGAGAATGTAAATGTTGCCAAATTAACAAATGTGTTCAAAATGGTTGAAATTGAGTTGTCTGAAGTGAAAAGTTTAAAACAAACAAAAAGGCAAATGAATTTTGATAAAGATAAAGCTTAATACAAGAAGTCTGTTATTCCACCACGTTTTTATAACAACAATCGAAACAGATGGTCAGGTGGTTATTAGGGTGGTAGGAGTTACCAAAAGAGAAATGTTAAAAACAAGAAGTTTGTTGAGAAGAAAATGTTTGTGAACAGTTCAAGTTCACTTTCTGATGAAGAGAAAAAGATTTTTTTGAAATCAAATGAAGAGTTCTTTGAGAAGAAAGATTCACAGTCTTAGTCTGAAGGCACAAGTCGAGTAGTTGACACTCGAACATGCTTTAAATGCAATCTAGTTGGACATATTGCGTGAAAGTGTATCAACTTGAAGCCTAAGACTGAAGTTGTTGAAGTTCAAAAGAAGAAAGTTGATGTGAAAGGAAAAGCTCCATTGATTGTTGAGAAAAAGATTTTGAAAAATGAAAATATCAAAGTCAAAACTGAACCCGTAAAGAATGTGGTAACTAAGAGTGACAAGTTTTACAAACGGGTTGCGTCACCTCAACAAATTTGGAAGCCTAAAACACAGAAACAAACTTCAACTCCGCAAGTGAAAAAGGTGGTGAATATAGTTCCAATTGTGGATGATACATGTCACACCCTGGCTTTGCGGAAGCGTGGTTAATTTGGAGTGACTTCTTAATACCATAGCTTAATCATAACAAAGCTATATGAAAATAAAACCATGCAAGACCATCCATTGAATTAAGTTTTAAAACATAAGTAACACAACATTGTCTTAAGGCGTTGACTCATGCAACGGACACTACAACCTGGTAACATAAAAACATTGTTTGAAAGACACAACACCAACATGAAATAAACGCAGTTTAAGAACTGTGACTCGTCCAGGAAAAAAGTCACATCCCTTAAACTTCGATGACCTCAATACTTTTACGCAGCGTGAAAACGGAACGTACCGTGCCAGAATCCTTAGTTCCCTGAAATACATGTAAGTTGGAAAAAATCAACAAAAATTGTTGAGCGAGTTCATGTGTAAGTGAGTAATAAAACCTTTGTATGTATAAAATCCTGGTATGTAGAAAATAAGGAAAAAGAGATCACCAATGGTTTGCAAGGCCATTGATATGTGTGAAGTGCAAGTAGAAAGACTCAAACCTAGCGGATTTTGCGTTGGGTACAAAGTCACCCCGAGGTCCATTATGCTAGGCCTGGGGCTGGGCTCGCTACACCCAGATAGATCTACCGCTACTGTCTCTCGGTCCTACAATGAGGATTAATGGCCTCAAGTTACGCCTACCCACTCACATGATCTAAGTAGTAACCCTCCTTACACTAACCATACCATGTATAAAGTACTTGTAATCATAGTAACATGTATTTCACCCCCGCAGTTTAGAAAACTGAAAACAGTTAAGAGAAAAGTGGGACATGAACTCACAGTGGTGCGTCTCTATCAAGTAAATCTACTGATCAATCTGTTGTGCGACGACCTACACGTACTAATTTCTATTAGACGGACGGCCGTGCCTTAGCTTAAGGTTTATGTTTTTGGGAAATAGTTAGACAACTATTTCGTGTTTACACTTCGTAATTATTTGGTAAATATATTCCTTCCCAAGGATGGGGGCTTTAATACATGTGCGTTCGTGAATTTCCAAAATATATTATCAAGTTTCACTTAAAATATATTTTAATTCTTTCTCCAAAATATAAATATTTTTCCCAAAAATATTATATTTTATTCCATATAATTTTCCAAAATAATACTCTTGTCAAAATACGCGTTCATTAGTATTTTTCTGAAAATGCTTAAGTTACGTTTAAAGATTGGGTGGCATTAATAATACCGTTGTAACTTAATATTTATTGTGACGGCGTTAGAATTATTTTGGAGTTGTTAACATTTGGTAATATTATTTTTACCCTAAAAATAATATTTGTATAGTTCACAAAATAATCACAAAAAAATTTACACAAGCGTTGTTATGAAAAATATATACTAAATATATATATTTTAGCAAGTTTTATTTTGTGAAAATCCCACCTCCGACACTTAGAAATGTTGTAAATAAAATCGTGGCGAAATTTACATTTTTGAAAACAAGTTAGGAATATATTTATAACACTTGTGATGAAAAGATTTCCAAGTGTTAGGTTTTTGGAAAAATTTCGCCAGAGTTTCCCCTGTAACTAGAGGTGGCCACGCTTTCAAGCGTATCATTTTCTTTTAAAATTCAAACCAACAATTTTCTCAATCAACAATCAACCATATTCAAACCATCAAACTAATCAAAATAGATATAAATCGCAAAAATATATGAACTTGTGGTTTATCTAAAATATGTATTACTTTTAGTGGGTCTTTGTATAAATCAACTCGGTTTCTTGAGAGTCTCGTTTTTAAAGAAGTTACATCTTTACAACTTCTCGTCAACATTTACAAAAATAGTTCCTTTGTCAAAACTTTATGTTACACAAGTGTCTACACGCTTGTGTGTTTACAAAAATCACACTTGTTCATGTAAAACCCGGTTTTAGAAAATATGATTTCACTTGACACTTGGTTCTTCGAAAATACCACTTGTAGATCCGTAGATCTACTAGTTTACAACTCTATTTCATAAGAAAAATTGTTTTTACACAAGTTCATGCTTGATATGTAGTAGTGTTCATCATTTAACCCCTTTCACACTTAAACATATTCTAGGTCATGTTACATGGACATGACTTAGCCGGGTTAGATGACGATCCGAGCTACTACAATCATAGATCAACACTAAATAATCATAATAAAACAAGTCTTACAAGTTTTACACAATTTCATAGCTTTTATCCAACATATTTATCACTTTTGTAAACTTTTAACATGTAATCTTGTATGTTCATGATTATTAACCGACAAAGTTCATTTTAACCACTTTAGAATAGATCAAGAAGTCGTTAAGAGTCACTTACTACTAGCTCGAGGCTAGGGAAGAAACTAGTCGAAAAACGAGTGGATAAAAGCAATGTAGTGAGGTCCTTCGCAATCCGAGTGCACCGGGCTTCTTCGTACACGATCCTTCACACTTGTATATGTTTGAAATTGGAAGATGGAAATCGAAAAGTGGGTGTGTGTGTGTGCTTGTGTCTTCGGCCGAGAGGAGCAAGGAGAGGAGAGGGAGTGAATTTTTGTTAAGTGATGAAATGTTATGGTGGGTTATGCTTGTTACTTATAGGCAAACCTTGCATCATTGTCCAACGGATTTTGTGTTAACTAGATATTAGGCAAAGTAATTAAAATAATAAACAAAGGACAAGGGGGTGTCCCCCATGAGGGCCGAACTCGGTTAGGGGGGGGGGTTTATGGTTCATTTCCAACTAGATAGTTAGGATATAGTTAGATTATTAGGAGGTTAATCTGGTTACTAGCGTGTAGTAGGTTGTAACGGGTGTTAGGGTATTCGGGGACCCTAACTGGCTCAGAAAAAGAAAAACAGTGTTAATGACAATATTTTTATGTTCCGGGTAAAGTCCGGTTGTTTGGTTGGATAGTGATCCATTAAAGTACTTAACAAAGCTTTAAAGTGTCGTAAATACTATTTTTAGTGACACAACTTATTCCCGACACTTTGGAAAGTGTCTAGTAATGTTTTTCTCATGTTTTGGCACTTTATCAATTGGCTAAATGCTGAATTTTCATTTAAAGTGCTGAGTTTTGTACATAAAGTACGTTTTAGGCACATCCGGTCACTATAACTAACACCTAGTGACGCAGTTCTACAACCCTCATTTCCCTACACTCTCTACTGGTGTAGTAACTATCTCTGGCTCATACAGGCCCTAGAGGCAGTGTCTGCCTGATGCTGGCTATATCAGCATGTTTAATGGGTTATCCGTTCATTGTGCTACTATGCTTTTGTGCATCAAGGTTGTCACTAAAGTTCTGTATGTAAATAATGGAGTGAAAGCAATTAAAGTATGATGCAAGTAAGTACATGTATCAGTATTCAAATAGCAGTTTATGCACAGTTTCAAACAAGCACAGCAATTAAGCAGTAATTAATTATTAATTAAGTCGTACGGATACCTGATTTGGTGAGGGTTGTCACATTCTCCGCCCGTTAGAAAAATTTCGTCCCGAAATTTTTAGTTCTGCTTCTAGTTGAAGGGTTCTTGGGAAATAAGTGGGGGTACTTCTCTTTCATCCGGTCCTCATGCTCCCAGGTGTATTCAGGACCATGTCTGGCATTCCACCGAACCTTGACGAGCTTGACACTGCTCCGGCGGGTTTTGTTGACTTTCCAATCCGTAACCTCAACCGGTTCTTCGACAAAGTGGAGCGTGTCGTCACATGAATCTCGTCGGTGGGAATGACCACGGTATCTTGAGTTGGACTTTTCTTCAGATTCGATACATGAAATGTATCTTGAACACCATTCAGTTCGGCAGGTAGATCCAACTTGTACGCTACTAACCCAATTCTTTCCGAAATTCTGAATGGACCAATATACCGCGGATTCAACTTTCCACGCTTCCTGAAGCGTGCCACACCCTTCCAGGGTGATACTTTCAACAAAACCATATCACCTACCTCAAATTCTAGAGGTTTCCTTCTTCGATCCGCATAACATTTCTGACGATCGCGAGCCGCCTTGACGCGATCTCGGATCTGTGCAATCTTATCTGTGGTTTCCTGTACCACATAAGGGCCAACCAATTGTCTATCACCTGCATTGGACCAACAAAGCGGTGATCTGCACTTACGGCCATATAAGGCTTCAAATGGCGTGGCACCAATACTGGTGTGGTAGCTGTTGTTGTATGAAAATTCGACCAATGGTAAATGTTTATCCCAGCTACTGCCTAAATCCATAACACATGCTCTCAGCATATCTTCCAGCGTCTGTATCGTTCGTTCGCTTTGTCCGTCGGTCTGTGGGTGAAATGCAGTGCTCAGATTCAATTGCGAGCCAAAAGCTTCTTGGAAGGATTGCCATATCCTTGATACGAACCTTCCGTCTCTATCAGAGATGATCGAGAGAGGTACTCCATGGCGCGTAACGATTTCTCTCTTGTAAATTTCAGCCAACTTGCTCGTATTATCCTTCTCTCTGATAGGTAAGAAGTGCGCAGACTTCATTAATCGGTCCACTATTACCCAAATAGTGTCATGACCTCTTAGCGTTCTTGTCAACTTTATAATAAAATCCATGGAGATTTGTTCCCATTTCCATTTGGGAATCTCAGGTTGTTGCAGAAGTCTTGAAGGCTTCTAGTATTCAGCTTTAACCTTAGCACACGTTAAACATTTGCTCACATAAACAGCAACATCGCCTTTCATCCTAGGCCACCAATAATAATCTTTAAGATCTTGGTACATCTTATCCGCTCCTGGATGGATAAAGTACCGCGATTTGTGAGCTTCATCAAAAATAACTTTCCTCAAACCACCAAACAGAGGAACCCAAATCCTTTTCATAAAACATAACGTTCCTTCCTCGTTTGGCACTAATTGCTTCTCCATCCCACGTTAATATTCTTCTTCAAGGTTTCTTTCCTTAAGAGCTTCTTTCTGCGCGGCACGAATGCGCAAGGAAAGATCTGTTTGGATAATCATCTCTAAAGCCCTAACCCTTATGGGCTTGATCCTCTCTTTTCGACTTAGGGCATCGGCGACCACATTCGCCTTCCCTGGATAATACTTAATTTGTTACGCCCTAATTCGTATTTATCAAAAGTCGCAGCGGAAATTCGTGCCATAAAATTTCTTTCATCACAAACGTCTTGACTTACTTGAAAGTTCGTTTTAAAATGTATCTTTTACAAAGATAAAATATAAGTCATGTTACTAATAGTACATACTTAATTATTCCCGTACAATCTATCTCGCGACTCGGTCTTCGATCTCTAATTCTTGTGATAATTCGCCCGTTATCCGAATAACCTGCACTCACCACATACATTCATAACATTAGTACACATTATATAAACAAGATTCATTCGCGTACACTTCACATTTCGTCATCTTTCAAACTTTAAGCATTTCACGTACGTATCCATTTTCTGGTGAGGCTTCAATAATGTACCTGCATTACTTTTCAATCTCAAGGTGCACCATTAATAACGTTAACCCTCAACGTGACAAAATTATGCATACATGCGTAATTACATACATACATACATACGCATCTACATTCGTACATATCTTCTCTACAATTTTACATACGTGTATACTCTCATACATGACTTATTACATACATACATATACTTCTACATACGTACGTACCTTTCCTACATCTTTACATACCTGCATACACTCGTACATATCTTTATACATACATACATGCACATCTATATACGTACAAACCTTTCCTACATCATTACATACATGCATACCTTTATGTACACGTGCTAGATCACGCGTACCTCTTACCTAATCATACATTATTTACATGGGTCTTAGACTTAGCTTTATGGCTCATAAACATCTAAGGAACCATCAAAAACATGTTTGGAAGGTCCGCCGTAGACCACGGATGACAAACCGAAGCCTACGATACATAAATTAACTTAAATAACAAGATTTCAGCTTTTGGAACTTGGGGAGGCCGTCGCCGACGCCCCTAGGGCCGTCGGCGACGGGCCTTGCATTTACCCGTAACCCAAAAACCCGTAGACAGGAAATTAACCCGTCAGCACAAAAGTTCACTTTCTGGAGCCCGTCGGCGACGCCCCCATACCCGTCGGCGACGCCCTCTAGAAACTGCAGTTTTCTGCAGTTCCGTTTCGTCGTCCGTACGCACTAAAACGCGCATAACTTTTGAACCGTTTACCCGTTTAACCCCCCGTTTCTTTCTACATGCTTGTAAATTCACCATTTATCATATGGACCTAAAACCCAACATCCGAGTTAAGGAAATTCTTGACTTACACGCTCTTGGCCTATTATTCACTTATGAATTATTCGACCCATTATGGGTATTTATACCTTAAAAGGTCTATAACATACAAAACCCTATACTTCGCTTTCATACTAAACCAAGACATTACTCTAATCGAATAGCTCACTTCTAAATGACTTTTAAGGTCGTTTACCCGAAATCCCCACCAAGGGCGTTTTTGACAACTTTGCCCCATTATTAACAACAAAGCACTACCTTGCATAAGTAACCAATCCTACTACCTAGTTACGGTTCTTAATCACGCATACCTTGCTCGGATCAAAGCTGAGATCCGTTTAATATTCATCGATATCATACCATTTGTTCCTATTCGACTTCAATTATCATACCTAGTTAAGTTGCATATAACTTTACATAAATAACTAAGAAGTGATTAAGGAATCACTTACCTTGAGCGTCCATTTTCGCATTGGCTTCCTTGTCCCCTCTTGACCCGTTAGTCTTTCGTGCTTGAGTCCACGTCCACATGATCCCTAATGCTTTCATGTTACCGCAATCACATCCTTGTAAGTGTACACGATTTCACATATAATGATCATATCAAAAGCGTAACTCACATTTGACTTTCATGGTCAAGTCTAATAAACATAAAGCATACATCCAAAACCACATCTTTTAGACTCATGCAATCCATCATGTTAACGCATAAAACACATATTAATTTAGCACCTACCATACGACACTATGTACATTTCGTACTTATGATGCTAGAGTACTTACAACCACATGATCACATAATCATACTCGCATACACATACGCTTACATATACTTTCACATATCATACACCTTCGCTATTAATTACCTTGATTCAAGCACATCTAATACAAGGTGAGCATTACACCATTCAAGCACAAGGTACAAGCTCCTAATGCATAAATTTGACCAACATATACTTTCAACCCGAATTCGTATACGAGTTCCATCTAAAGCATATATTTCCAGTTAGTAAACTACTACTTTTATCACAATCGCTTTCTATACATGTAAACTCACGACTTGCATACAATTTCACTTTCTAGCTTCACCTAGTCATTTTATCAAACACTTGGCGTGCGTACCACTTTCTAAGCATAATGTACAAGTGTCCTAAGCATATTCTTCCTACATTCACCTCATGAATCATCTTATTCAAGCAAAGTCTCACAATCATCAATTCCACGTCAAGCTTACCTATCACAATCTATTGTACAACACTTCATACAACACAAAATCACAATTTATCATCTACAAGATCATCGTGATCATCATGTTCACTCTCATGCAATGGGTTTCATTCTAAATCATTCAACTAACCAAAATTTAAACCTTAACATGATAGGATTAACAAATAATCATGCTAATTTCAACCGAAATTCATGAGTTCATCATAACCCATTTTGTCAAACATCATCAAAACATAAAATTCGACTTACTTGGTGTGAAGAACACTTGGGTGGTCAAGAATCTTGGTTCATGCATTAGTTTTGAGCCAAATTCCTCCCTCAATTTGAAGAATTTAGGCTGATTAGGGTTTTTGTTCTTCCCCTCCCCTTTCTCTCGATCGCACACCATCACCAAACACTGACTAACTTTTGGTCAAGTGTTTTATTTATAACATTTTTCATTTTAACCCCCTTATCTTTTAAAACATGGCATTTATTTCATTTTACATACTAACTTGGTTAACTTCATGTGCACATGTGTTTTATACTTTCCATTGTTTATAAAACTTTACTAATGGTATAATTTTATATTTATCATTTCTTTTCGCCAAATATTGCGATTAAAGCATTGTAGTATATCTTACGAAATTTGGGGTGTTACAAGTCTACCCCCCTTAAAGAAGGTTTCGTCCCCGAAACCTTTCTCGTTCTTACTCTTACCCTTCTATTGTACTTATTCAATGGGCACGTTACAACCTAAGTCATTCGGGTCTTTGCAAAAATCTTAATCATGAATAATTATGATGGTACACATTGTCCTTATCTTCTTAAATTAGTAATTTGCCTTCATAATAACACGAGGTCAGGGTCTGGTCCAGAGCTCTTATTAGTGTCTTTTACTTTATATTGCTAGTTTCTAGTACATACTATCACTAGCATTTCATTCATCGGATTTATTCCAATTGTATACAATTATTAATCGTGCAAACCCAAGTCTATGGCTTGTTTCTAACTTCCTATTTACGCATATTACATTCATTTATTTACTAATCGAAATAAATCGATTATTTCATACTACTCATACCCCATATACTATCCTTCATTTTGTTCGCTATGAGCTATCCTACACATTCCATAACTCTCATTACCTCTGATTAGCTTTAAGCTCATAGGAAGGGTCGATTTATTATCATACGCCTACTGCAATCATTCGAAGACTTATTATTACAACCAAGTCGCCCTTTTTACACCTACTTATCCGTACTTAACATGAAGACTAAGCATTATTTCCATGGTTACTATTGTTATCTATGTCATGCATATCTTTTCTACCATGCCTTGTTCAAATGAACATGGCCAACAAGCCGAGCATCAAGGTTAGCATTTCTTATCGATACTTGCCGTTTCGTATATTCTATCATAATTTCCACAGTTATGATCGTTCAAGTTCAGTACCACCAGTTCACATAAAAGCATCATTCAATATGTAACTTTCTATTTAACATCCACAAGTTAAACCATTTACTAACCTTGCTAATTTGGCACCGACCAACGTGTAACAACCCGAGTTGACTCGCTCCTTCACGAATCCGTATCTTAACAGGGTTGATCTTGTCCATCTGGTATCATGAGCTTTCATTCATGAGCATTCTTTCACCGTTCTCGGTAGATTCATTGCATCATGATTTCTGCCAATCTCATTATAAAATTAGGGGTTTACACACTTCATTCGATTTTATTTAAACATGATGTTTATCACCTGACCTCTTTTTTACATCAATACTTTACTAATTCCTTCTTAAGACATTAGTGTGTTAGACCTATTCATAACAGGTCAATACATGGCCATTTCTTAATATATCATTCTTGTTATTTATATATATATACGTATCGAGGTACATGTTTTAACAAAAACTTAAAGTTTTACCTACCTTCAGCAACAAGATTTTAAAGTTAGTCATCTCAGTTGTCGAATCATAATCACTTCATTTCAGTTCCATCCACATATGAGCTTTCTTCTTTCTTACACATTCGACTACCCAAGTAATTGGGTTCGGCATAAACACTCTCAAAGAGAGTTAAGCATACACATTCGACTACCCAAATAATTGGGTTTCGGCATAAACACTCTCAAAGAGAGTTAAGCATACACATTCGACTACCCAAATAATTGGGTTTCGGCATAAACACTCTCAAAGAGAGTTAAGCATACACATTCGACTACCCAAATAATTGGGTTTCGGCATAAACACTCTCAAAGAGAGTTAAGCATACACATTCGACTACCCAAATAATTGGGTTTGGCATAAACACTCTCAATGAGAGTTAAGCATACATATTCCACTACCCAAATAATTGGGTTTTTCGCATTTAATCATAACTTCTTCTTTCAATCCGTATAACGGATTAAGCTTCTAACATTCATTAGGGCATTCAAAATCACCCGTTCAAAACGGATGGTAGCTTATTCTTATTCGACTTGTTCGCCAGAACCGGTCGACTCGCATAACTTTTCATAACCTTCGTTAGCATAACCAAATCCGCAATGGATTTGCTATTTCGCATTCGCTACAACATAGCGCCCACCTGCTACCCAGTTCTACCGGACATACCTGCAATAATTGCCACGGTCTCACGAACGTCATATGCTTCTTGCGTACTGGCCAGGTGCGCAATTCACACACTAGTTTCGTGCCTTCGTGTAATCATCGCCTTATGCCCGAGAAATGGGTTTCAGTTTCGTGCACATTTCTAAAACTTCCCCAAGACCACATCATTGTCTTTCGTTTAATAATTTCCCTCCCAAGGAGACCCCTTCCTTTTTCTTTTGACATCGGTACTCATACATATTAGTAGTGTGTACCTGGGGTTAATTTGCCTATTTGCACCATTGCCCGCCTTAGCGTTCATCCTATTCTGTATTCACGGATCATCCTCTTCACGCTCTTAAGCTTACCTTGCACATAACACACTATTAGTTTCCTTCAAGTACATAATCTAATACATACTTACATTCGCCTTTGCATTTAGGCCTCGATCGAGTCTTGGATTGTACGGGTTCTTGATTACGAGAGCACACCGGATTGAGTTCAAGCATTTACTTTCTATTACTTGATTCTCTCAAACCAGGGCTCTGATACCAACTTGTTACGCCCTAATTCGTATTTATCAAAAGTCGCAGCGGAAATTCGTGCCATAAAATTTCTTTCATTACAAACGTCTTGACTTACTTGAAAGTTCGTTTTAAAATGTATCTTTTACAAAGATAAAATATAAGTCATGTTACAAATAGTACATACTTAATTATTCCCGTACAATCTATCTCGCGACTCGGTCTTCGATCTCTAATTCTTGTGATAATTCGCCCGTTATCCGAATAACCTGCACTCACCACATACATTCATAACATTAGTACACATTATATAAACAAGATTCATTCGCGTACACTTCACATTTCGTCATCTTTCAAACTTTAAGCATTTCACGTACGTATCCATTTTCTGGTGAGGCTTCAATAATGTACCTGCATTACTTTTCAATCTCAAGGTGCACCATTAATAACGTTAACCCTCAACGTGACAAAATTATGCATACATGCGTAATTACATACATACATACATACGCATCTACATTCGTACATATCTTCTCTACAATTTTACATACGTGTATACTCTCATACATGACTTATTACATACATACATATACTTCTACATACGTACGTACCTTTCCTACATCTTTACATACCTGCATACGCTCGTACATATCTTTATACATACATACATGCACATCTATATACGTACAAACCTTTCCTACATCATTACATACATGCATACCTTTATGTACACGTGCTAGATCGCGCGTACCTCTTACCTAATCATACATTATTTACATGGGTCTTAGACTTAGCTTTATGGCTCATAAACATCTAAGGAACCATCAAAAACATGTTTGGAAGGTCCGCCGTAGACCACGGATGACAAACTGAAGCCTACGATACATAAATTAACTTAAATAACAAGATTTCAGCTTTTGGAACTTGGGGAGGCCGTCGCCGACGCCCCTAGGGCCGTCGGCGACGGGCCTTGCATTTACCCGTAGCCCAAAAACCCGTAGACAGGAAATTAACCCGTCAGCACAAAAGTTCACTTTCTGGAGCCCGTCGGCGACGCCCCCATACCCGTCGGCGACGCCCTCTAGAAACTGCAGTTTTCTGCAGTTCCGTTTCGTCGTCCGTACGCACTAAAACGCGCATAACTTTTTAACCGTTTACCCGTTTAACCCCCCGTTTCTTTCTACATGCTTGTAAATTCACCATTTATCATATGGACCTAAAACCCAACATCCGAGTTAAGGAAATTCTTGACTTACACGCTCTTGGCCTATTATTCACTTATGAATTATTCGACCCGTTGGGTATTTATACCTTAAAAGGTCTATAACATACAAAACCCTATACTTCGGTTTCATACTAAACCAAGACATTACTCTAATCGAATAGCTCACTTCTAAATGACTTTTAAGGTCGTTTACCCGAAATCCCCACCAAGGGCGTTTTTGACAACTTTGCCCCATTATTAACAACAAAGCACTACCTTGCATAAGTAACCAATCCTACTACCTAGTTACGGTTCTTAATCACGCATACCTTGCTCGGATCAAAGCTGAGATCCGTTTAATACTTCATCGATATCATACCATTTGTTCCTATTCGACTTCAATTATCATACCTAGTTAAGTTGCATATAACTTTACATAAATAACTAAGAAGTGATTACGGAATCACTTACCTTGAGCGTCCATTTTCGCATTGGCTTCCTTGTCCCCTCTTGACCCGTTAGTCTTTCGTGCTTGAGTCCACGTCCACATGATCCCTAATGCTTTCATGTTACCGCAATCACATCCTTGTAAGTGTACACGATTTCACATATAATGATCATATCAAAAGCGTAACTCACATTTGACTTTCATGGTCAAGTCTAATAAACATAAAGCATACATCCAAAACCACATCTTTTAGACTCATGCAATCCATCATGTTAACGCATAAAACACATATTAATTTAGCACCTACCATACGACACTATGTACATTTCGTACTTATGATGCTAGAGTACTTACAACCACATGATCACATAATCATACTCGCATACACATACGCTTACATATACTTTCACATATCATACACCTTCGCTATTAATTACCTTGATTCAAGCACATCTAATACAAGGTGAGCATTACACCATTCAAGCACAAGGTACAAGCTCCTAATGCATAAATTTGACCAACATATACTTTCAACCCGAATTCGTATACGAGTTCCATCTAAAGCATATATTTCCAGTTAGTAAACTACTACTTTTATCACAATCGCTTTCTATACATGTAAACTCACGACTTGCATACAATTTCACTTTCTAGCTTCACCTAGTCATTTTATCAAACACTTGGCGTGCGTACCACTTTCTAAGCATAATGTACAAGTGTCCTAAGCATATTCTTCCTACATTCACCTCATGAATCATCTTATTCAAGCAAAGTCTCACAATCATCAATTCCACGTCAAGCTTACCTATCACAATCTATTGTACAACACTTCATACAACACAAAATCACAATTTATCATCTACAAGATCATCGTGATCATCATGTTCACTCTCATGCAATGGGTTTCATTCTAAATCATTCAACTAACCAAAATTTAAACCTTAACATGATAGGATTAACAAATAATCATGCTAATTTCAACCGAAATTCATGAGTTCATCATAACCCATTTTGTCAAACATCATCAAAACATAAAATTCGACTTACTTGGTGTGAAGAACACTTGGGTGGTCAAGAATCTTGGTTCATGCATTAGTTTTGAGCCAAATTCCTCCCTCAATTTGAAGAATTTAGGCTGATTAGGGTTTTTGTTCTTCCCCTCCCCTTTCTCTCGATCGCACACCATCACCAAACACTGACTAACTTTTGGTCAAGTGTTTTATTTATAACATTTTTCATTTTAACCCCCTTATCTTTTAAAACATGGCATTTATTTCATTTTACATACTAACTTGGTTAACTTCATGTGCACATGTGTTTTAAACTTTCCATAGTTTATAAAACTTTACTAATGGTAGAATTTTATATTTATCATTTCTTTTCGCCAAATATTGCGATTAAAGCATTGTAGTATATCTTACAAAATTTGGGGTGTTACATAATTTCGCAGTCGTAGTCATTTAACAGCTCGACCCAACGTCTCTGCCTCATATTCAACTCCTTCTGGTTGAATATATGTTGTAGGCTCTTATGATCTATGAAAATTGTACACTTTGTACCATATAGGTAGTGTCTCCAGATCCTTAAAGCAAATACCACTGCGCCAAGTTCCAAATCATGTGTGGTATACTTCTTTTCATGTACCTTCAATTGGCGTGATGCGTAAGCTATAACCTTCTGCCGTTGCATCAACACCAACCCAATCCTTGGCGTGAGGCGTCACAGTATTCCACAAAATCGTGTGTTCCTTCTGGTGGTGCTAAGATTGGCGCATTGCAGAGCTTATCTTTCAATAGCTGGAACGCTTCTTCCTGTTTGATTCCCCAATCAAACTTCTTATCTTTCTGCGTAAGGAGTGTTAATGGTTGAGCGATTTTTGAAAAATCCTCAATGAACCTTCGATAGTAGCCAGCCAAACCCAAGAATTGTCGAATCTTGGTTGGCGTCTTTGGCGTTTCCCAATTCTTGACCGCTTCGATCTTGGTGGGATCCACATGAATTCCGGAAATTGGACTTCTCGTAGCCAAAACTCGCACTTATAGAATTTGGCATACAGCTGCTCCTTCTTTAGTAGCTCCAGAATAGCTCTTAGGTACTGTTCGTGCTCAGCCTTTGTCTTTGAATAAATCAAAATGTCGTCGATAAACACAATCATAAACTTATCCAAGTACGGTTTGCAAACTCTGTTCATCAGGTCCATGAAAAATGCAGGTGCGTTTGTCAACCAAAACGGCATAACTAGGAACTCGTAATGTCCATAGCGAGTTCTGAAGGCTGTCTTCGGGATACTTTCCTCTTGTATCCTTAACTGATGGTATCCAGATCGCAGATCGATCTTTGAATAAAAGCTTGAACCTTGGAGCTGATCGAATAAATCATCGATTCTTGGCAAGGGGTATCTGTTCTTGACAGTCAACTTATTCAACTCTCGGTAGTCGATGCACATACGAAAACTACCGTCCTTCTTCTTGACAAACAAGACCGGAGCTCCCCAAGGCGAGAAGCTTGGTCGGATAAATCCTTTGTCTAACAACTCTTGAAGTTGTGTCGACAATTCGTGCATCTCAGACGGGGCAAGTCTATAGGGTGCCTTAGCCACAGGCGCGGCGCCTAGAACTAAGTCGATGCGGAACTCCACTTGCCTCTGAGGTGGCAATCCAGGCAAGTCCTCTGGGAAGACTTCTGGATATTCCCTCATGACAGGGATGGCTTCGATTTTCGGCTCAGCAGCTTTCTTGTCTACAATGTGTGCCAGGAAGGCAGCACATCCCTTTTGCAAACACTTTCGCGCTTTCAAGCAGCTGATAATTCTTAAAGGCGTATCACGCTTTTCTCCATGAACCACAATTGTTTCACCATCTTCGGTTGGGATGCGAACGACCTTTTCGTGACAAACAATTTCTGCCTTGTTGCCTGATAACCAATCCATTCCTACCACCACGTCGAAGCTCCCCAGCTGGACTGGTAGTAGATCCAGAGCAAACTCACGCTCTCCCAATTCGATTACACAACCTCTGACAACTTCATTGGCTTCTACCAACTTTCCATTAGCCAATTCGATTGAGTAGGGGATATCTAACTTACTAGCGGCTAACCCAAGCATATTCTTAAAATCTAACGATACGAAGCTATAATCGGCACCAGTATCAAATAAAACAGATGCAAAGCGTTGGTTTATAGGGAACGTACAAGTAACAACATTGGGATCCTGGCGCGCTTCCATTGCTTCGATATTGAACACTCTTCCACAGGCTTGGTTCAATTCTGGGCAGTTCCGCTTGTAGTGCCTAAGGTCACCACAGTTAAAGCATCCTGGTCTTTGCCCGTTTCCACCACCATTCCCAGCTGGATTGTTGTTCTGATTTCGATTCGCATTACCAGCTTGATTCACATTGTTGCCTCGATTCCCATTTCCTCCATTGTTTCCTTGTGGGCGATTTCCATTCCCACCCTGGTTATTGTTTCTATTTCCAAATCCTCCTTGGCCTCCCCGGCCAACAGTAGCCCAACAAGAATCCTTCGAGTGACCAGTTTTCCCACATGCTTCACATACTTTCAAACCACATCGGCCAGAATGGTGACGATGGCAGGTGTTGCACTTGGGATGGGTTCCCATATATCCCTATCCTTTCCTCCCAGTACCAGCGGTAACTTGAGCAGGCGTGCTTGACTCTCCTTTCTTAACAACCCCACTAGTGCCTTGTTTGAAGTTTGAAAACTTTCGTTTGTTACCCCCGGATGACTCGACGTGAGTCTCCTTCTTCTTTGGCTCATCATCAGAAAACTTGTTCCGGCAGATAGCCTCCTCAGTGAAAGTTACGCTCAGATCGATCGCCTCAGTAATTGTTGCAGGCTTAGATGAGGTCACCATACTTATGATTTGGGGAGCTAAACCCCAAATGAAGCGCTAAACTCGCTTGAATTCTGGTGTGACCATATAAGGTACCACATGAGATAAGTCATGAAACCTTTGAACATACTCTGCGATTTTCGGACCTTCCATCTTCAGATGCCAAAACTCTGTTTCCAACTTTTGAATTTCTGCACAAGAGCAATACTTTCGACGCATGAGCTCTTTCAGCTCGTTCCATGTCATTGCGTATGCAGCGGCTTCACCAAGAGTTTGGACTTGTAAATTACACCATGACAGGGCTCCGTCCAAGAATAGCCCAGAAATGTAAGTAACTTGCTGGTCTGGAGCGCACTTGCTAATGCGAAGAACTGACTCTGTCTTCTCGGCCCAACAACAAAAGCAACAGCACCTCCGGTGCCGTCAAAGTTGACAGGTTTGCAGTCCAGGAACTGCTTGTAGGTGCACCCATGAGGTGGATTGTTGTAGCCAGTATTGCCAGAATTACTTCCGCTAGTCCCTCCTTGTGAGGCGCCGTATTGCGCGATGGCGGCAGCGATGACCTGCTGAAGTTCTGCCTCGTTGGTAGGCATGCGTGTTTCACGTCTCTGCGGCATCTTCTAAGAGATGTGTTCACGTTGGTCAGGTCATAGTAGTAATGTGTACGTATATAACGATAGTAGTAATACATAACATCTCATGTTATACATAAATCAAACACATAACATCCCATGTTATAACTATGTCAATCACACAACATCCCATGTTATAAATATATCAATCACACAACATCCCATGTTATAAAACGTAAATAACCAATCAAAACATCACATATGATGAGACTACTGCGATTGCATTGCCATAAATCGAGACCACATGATAAACTGTACAAGTACATAACTGTAACATACAACATCAACGACTAAGGGCTACATCACCCCAGTCCAAAAATATATCAAATCAGTGTCAATATATCCCATATACATAACAACAAAAGTCAGGATCAAAATGTAGTCTCCAAAAAGCTGTGCGGTCTGAGCAATCACCGTCTTCTCACCAAAGTCCACCCGTGCTGTATAAGATGGCCCTACACTGATGGCGGTGGAGGAGGGGAAAATGGGAATAGAACAAATGACGCAAATGGAGCTAGTCCTCCTCCATGGCTTGCTGGGAACGCAACCAGGAAGCCATCTGCTGCTCCAGTGCCCAAAGACGTGTAGCAGAGTCTGGTGTCAACGGTCGAGGGGGCTGCGAAGTAGCAGGGTGAGTCTGACCCTGGCACTGACATGGGGATCTCTGTGCACTCTCGAGCTCCTGTACGCGTCTCGTGAGCGCCTCCTGCTGGACAACGAATGACATAAGAATGTCCTCAATAGAATACCCCATATGAAAAGGATTGTAAGGTTCGGACAGTGGCATGATAGGTGGTGACGTCCAAAGTAAAGGCTCACCAGCTGGAGTAAAAGGTGGCACAGAAAATGGTGGAATAGGGGGAATAGTAGAAGAAAACTGTGGTATAACTGGGACAGATGTCGGCACATGGCCGAAGGGATGAGTCGAGGAACCCTCTCCCGGTCGCGCTGGAGGTGTGCACTGAGCGAACGAAAAAGGGAAATCCATGTGACGTGCATCAGTGGTATGAACGGGATGCAGAGGATCCTCAGGAGGAATTGACACAGGGGCTGGAACGGGCGTAACTGGTACCACGAAAGGCGGGTACTCATCATCATCATCAATCCACCCATTCCGGGTGTGCGCATAACGGGGGTCAATATGTGTCGCAAATAGGGCATGGTCGGACTCCAAAGGAACAGGATCAGGAAGAGGAGCGACAACATCAGGCTCGGTGGGTACATCAGCAATGAGAGGGGCATCAACCTGAGCATCAACGGCATGCTCATCCTCCAATAGTGGAGCAATAACAGGGTGATCATCAACGGGTAGATCAGCAATCACAGGGTCAACAATGGGTACGCCAGCATGAATAGGGTCATGCTCAAGCACAGGGTCAGGAGCTGCTACCGGCTCGGGGGCCATGGCAGGCTCTGGGTCATCGAACTCCATCTCAAAATCTGCGTGGCCAGCAAACGCAGGGTCAACAGGGTCAACTGGGGCAACCGGGTTCTCCGTAGGCTGATCCAGGTGTATAAACTCAATGTCCTGATCTGGGTCAAACCCAGGTGGAAAGACAGGGTCGGAATCCTCCTCAATGTCGTGATCAAAGGCGAAGCTCGAGGCAGGTGCAGCAGATGGTGCCCTATCGGGATCTGGATCATGAGAATAGTGCTGCGCACCCTGAGTGTGCAACGGTGTAGAGGCCACAGACTCGAAGGAGTCTGGGACGGGTGAATGAGCAGGTGACTCCTCAGCAGGAGCATCTACTAGCAGCAAAGGATCACCAGCAGCTATAAGGGCCTCACCCTCAATATCATCCTCCAGGGGCTCGTCGTCCCACAAATCGTTGTCATCGTCAGCGTCGACGTCAAGAAGCATATCAAGAGCAGGATAAGCGGCTAGAGGTATAGGGGCAGGGATCTCCACGAGCGGCAAATCCCCGGCAAAAGGGCCATCAGCGGGCTCAGCGATAACATCGGGTAGCGCGAAGGGCTGGAAATCATCCTCATCCGTGCTGGTAACATCTGAATTGTGAACCTCATGCTCCGATGACTCTCGGTCGTCTGATACGATGGGCATAGGGTCCGTAGTGTCTGACTCACCAGTGCCTGATGAATCCATAGTGTCTGTAACACAATACACAAATATGCACAAATAATCAATCACACAATCAGATAAACATATTAGTCACCAAGCAATCAAATAGTTCTCCTAGTCCCACTAGCCTCCCAGCCTCCCAGACTGATCTTCCTAGTCCCACTAGCCTCCCAGTCTCTCAGACTGCTCTTCCTAGTCCCACTAGCCTCCCAGCCTCTCAGACTGCTCTTCCTAGTCCCACTAGCCAATTCTCCCAGCCTCTCAGACTGCTCTTCCTAGTCCCACTAGCCAATTCTCCCAGCCTCTCAGACTTCTCTTCCTAGTCCCACTAGCCTCCCAGCCTCCCAGACTGCTCTTCCTAGTCCCACTAGCCAATTCTCCCACCCTCTCAGACTGACTCCCTAGTCCCACTAGACAACTACCTCGGCCTCCCAGACCGAGCCTCGGCCTCCCAGACCGAGCCTCAGCCTCCCAGACTGAGCCTATAACTATTAAACAAAATGTGCTCAACATTTGTTTGTGAAAACGTTTTGGATCTGGACTTAAGTGGCATGCAATGTAAAAATGTTTTCGTGAGAGCCCTAGTGATCATAGTCTAGACTCGAGAAGGAATCCTAGTTCGCTATGATCAGAGCTCTGATACCAAGCTGTCACGCCCTGGCTTTGCGGAAGCATGGTTAATTTGGTGTGACTTCTTAATACCATAGCTTAATCATAACAAAGTTATATGAAAATAAAACCATGCAAGATCATCCATTGAATTAAGTTTTAAAACATAAGTAACACAACATTTTCTTAAGGCGTTGACTCATGCAACGGACACTACAACCTGGTAACATAAAAACATTGTTTGAAAGACACAACACCAACATGAAATAAACGCAGTTTAAGAACTGTGACTCGTCCAGGAAAAAGTCACATCCCTTAAACTTGGATGACCTCAATACTTTAACGCAATGTGAAAACGGAGCGTACCGTGCCAGAATCCTTAGTTCCCTGAAATACATGTAAGTTGGAAAAAATCAACAAAAATTGTTGAGCGAGTTCATGTGTAAGTGAGTAATAAAACATTTGTATGTATAAAATCCTGGTATGTAGCAAATAAGGAAAAAGAGATCACCAATGGTTTGCAAGGCCATTGATATGTGTGAAGTGCAAGTAGGAATACTCAAACCTAGCGGATTTTGCGTTGGGTACAAAGTCACCCTGAGGTCTGTTATGCTGGGCCTGGGGCTGGGCTCGCTACACCCAGATAGATCTACCGCTACTGTCCCTCAGTCCTACAATGAGGATTAATGGCCTCAAGTTGCGCCTACCCACTCACATGATCTAACTAGTAACCCTCCTTACGCTAACCATACCATGTATAAAGTACTTGTAATCATAGTAACATGTATTTCACCCCCGCAGTTTAGAAAACTGAAAACAGTTAAGAGAAAAGGGGGACATGAACTCACAGTGGTGCGTCTCTGTCAAGTAAATCTCTTGATCAATTTGTTGCGCAACGACCTACACGTACTAATTTCTATTAGACGGACGGCCGTGCCTTAGCTTAAGGTTTATGTTTTTTGGAAATAGTTCGACAATTATTTCGTGTTTACACTTCGTAATTATTTGGTAAATATATTCCTTCCCAAGGATGGGGGCTTTAATACATGTGCGTTCGTGAATTTTCGAAATATATTATCAAGTCTCACTTAAAATATATTTTAATTCATTTTCCAAAATATAAATATTTTTCCCAAAAATATTATATTTTATTCCATATAATTTTCCAAAATAATACTCTTGTCAAAATACGCGTTCATTAGTATTTTTCCGAAAATGCGTAAGTTACGTTTAAAGATTGGGTGGCATTAATAATACCGTTGTAACTTAATACTTATTGTGACAGCGTTAGAATTATTTTGGAGTTGTTAACATTTGGTAATATTATTTTTACCCTAAAAATAATATTTGTATAGTTGACAAAATAATCACAAAAAAATTTACACAAGTGTGGTTATGAAAAATATATACTAAATATATATTTTTTAGCAAGTTTTATTTTGTGAAAATCCCACCTCCGACACTTAGAAATGTTGTAAATAAAATCGTGGCGAAATTTACATTTTTGAAAACAAGTTAGGAATATATTTATAACACTTGTGATGAAAATATTTCCAAGTGTCAGGTTTTTGGAAAAATTTCGCCAGAGTTTCCCCTGTAACTGGAGGTGGCCACGCTTTCAAGCGTATCATTTTCTTTTAAAATTCAAACCAACAATTTTCTCAATCAACAATCAACCATATTCAAACCATCAAACTAGTCAAAATAGATATAAATCGCAAAAATATATGAACTTGTGGTTTATCTAAAATATGTATTACTTTTAGTGGGTCCTTGTATAAATCAACTCGGTTTCTTGAGAGTCTCGTTTTTAAAGAAGTTACATCTTTACAACTTCTCGTCAACATTTACAAAAATAGTTCCTTTGTCAAAACATTATGTTACACAAGTGTCTACACGCTTGTGTGTTTACAAAAATCACTCTTGTTCATGTAAAACCCGGTTTTAGAAAATATGATTTCACTTGACACTTGGTTCTTCGAAAATACCACTTGTAGATCCGTAGATCTACTAGTTTACAACTCTATTTCATAAGAAAAATTGTTTTTACACAAGTTCATGCTTGATATGTAGTAGTGTTCATCATTTAACCCCTTTCACACTTAAACATACTCTAGGTCATGTTACATGGACATGACTTAGCCGGGTTAGATAACGATCCGAGCTACTACAATCATAGATCAACACTAAATAATCATAATAAAACAAGTCTTACAAGTTTTACACAATTTCATAGCTTTTATCCAACATATTTATCACTTTTGTAAACTTTTAACATGTAATCTTGTATGTTCATGATTATTAACCGACAAAGTTCATTTTAACCACATTAGAATAGATCAAGAAGGCGTTAAGAGTCACTTACTACTAGCTCGAGGCTAGGGAAGAAACTAGTCGAAAAACGAGTGGATAAAAGCAATGTAGTGAGGTCCTTCGCAATCCGAGTGCACCGGGCTTCTTCGTACACGATCCTTCACACTTGTATATGTTTGAAATTGGAAGATGGAAATCGAAAAGTGGGTGTGTGTGTGCTTGTGTCTTCGGCCGAGAGGAGCAAGGAGAGGAGAGGGAGTGAATTTTTGTTAAGTGGTGAAATGTTATGGTGGGTTATGCTTGTTACTTATAGGCAAACATTGCATCATTGTCCAACGGATTTTGTGTTAACTAGATATTAGGCAAAGTAATTAAAATAATAAACAAAGGACAAGGGGGTGTCCCCCATGACGGCCGAACTCGGTTAGGGGGGGGGGGTTATGGTTCATTTCCAACTAGATAGTTAGGATATAGTTAGATAATTAGGAGGTTAATCCGGTTACTAGCGTGTAGTAGGTTGTAACGGGTGTTAGTGTATTCGGGGACCCTAACTGGCTCAGAAAAAGAAAAACAGTGTTAATGACAATATTTTTATGTTCCGGGTAAAGTCCGGTTGTTTGGTTGGATAGTGATCCGTTAAAGTACTTAACAAAGCTTTAAAGTGTCGTAGACACTATTTTTAGTGACACAACTTATTCCCGACACTTTGGAAAGTGTCTAGTAATGTTTTTCTCCTGTTTTGGCACTTTATCAGTTGGCTAAATGCTGAATTTTCATTTAAAGTGCTGAATTTTGTACATAAAGTACGTTTTAGGCACATCCGGTCACTATAACTAACACCTAGTGACGTAGTTCTACAACCCTCATTTCCCTACACTCTCTACTGGTGTAGTAACTATCTCTGGCTCATACAGGCCCTAGAGGCAGTGTCTGCCTGATGCTGGCAATATCAGCATGTTTAATGGGTTATCCGTTCATTGTCCTACTGTGCTTTTGTGCATCAAGGTTGTCACTAAAGTTCTGTATGTAAATAATGGAGTGACAGCAATTAAAGTATGATGCAAGTAAGTACATGTATCAGTATTCAAATAGCAGTTTATCCACGGTTTCAAACAAGCACAGCAATTAAGCAGTAATTAATTATTAATTAAGTCGTACGGATACCTAATTTGGTGAGGGTTGTCAGAATACAAATTTTCCACCACTTCAAGCTAAAAATTCTAAGAAACAAAATGTGAAAGTTGAAGATAACACGACATTACCCAAGGCTGGTAAGGCTTGGGTAGATATTTTCTTCGTTTGAAAAACCTGACTTGCCGGAGCTTCCTTGTTGGTTATTGCGAAGCATGAATCGTCACATTTATTGAAATGTGTTTTCAAATCAATTTGTGATATGTGCAGGATCTTCCGAGAGCTGTTTCACGATGGATTACGGATAGTGGAGCTTCTTGACACATAACAGGGAAGACTGCATTGTTGTATGATGTTAGAAATTTCAATGGAGGTTATGTAGGATTCGCAGGTAATCAAGGTGGTAGAATTGTTGGTGAAGTTACGTTGTCCAATGGGATTGTTACGTTTGAAAGAGTTAACTACATTGCTGAGCTAGAGAATAATCTGCTGAGTATCTCGCAGATCTGTGACAGGATGTATACCACTCACTTCACAGACAAAGAATGTTTGATCTTGAAGCCATGATTTGTTATCCGTGAAGAATGGATTATTATGAGGGCACCAAGAGTTAATGATCTGTATGTGTTGGATATGAGCGTAGCTACTACAACCACAGGTCAGGCTCATTGTTTTGTGTCTAGAGCAACAGAAAAGGAATCAAGATTGTGGCACCGGAAGATGGGTCATGTACATCTTACAAAAATGAATCACTTGGTGCACAATGATTTGGTTACTGGAGTTCATGTAAAAGGTTTTCATCTGGAAGGGGAGTGCATTAGCTGCATCAAAGGCAAGCAGAAGAAAAAGTCACACCCTAAGAAGAAAGTCAATTTAGTCTCAAGACCTCTGGAGAGACTTCACATGGATCTTTTTGGTCCTGTGAATGTCAAAAGTATTACAAGGGATCTTTACTGTCTTGTGGTTACTGATGATTATTCCAGATTTTCGTAGGTTTCATTCTTGAAGTCGAAAGATGAAACGTTTGACAGTTTGATGACGTTGCTCAAGAAGATTGAAAATCTGTACCAAAGGCGTATAAGAAGAATTAGAAGTGATAATGGTACTGAATTCAAGAACAGCATGATGGAAGAATTTTGTGATGAAAGAGGTATATTGCATGAGTTTAGTGCTCCGTACACTCCGCACCAGAATGGAGTTGGAGAACGTAAAAACAGGACGCTAATCGAAACGGCTAGAACAATGCTTGCTGATTCAAAGCTACTGATAAATTTTTGGGCAGAAGCAGTTTCCGCCGCATGCTATACGCTCAACAGAGTTCTCACTGTCAAGAAATTCAACAAAACGTGCTTTGTGTTGATCAATAACCGCAAACCGAATCTGAAATATCTCGAACCGTTCGGGTCACCCTGTACAGTTCTAGAGCCTTTTGGAAAGTTTGGTCCGAAGAGTATTGAAGGGATATTCATAGGTTATGCAAGTCCATTACGACGTATCTTCGTTCCAAGCTTGAAGCGGATTATTGAAGCTCCAAATGTTGAATGTCAAGGTTATACAATGCCACCGTAGAATCCTGGAGATTCATGGCGTTATCATTATGACAAGTTGTGGGATTCGTTTGACATGATAGAAGAACAAGAAGAAGATTTCTTTGATGAGTTGGATATTTTGCGAGAGTATGAGTCATCGCAGGAAAGGTTCCCAGCCGAGTATTCAAAGCGACCACGACAAACTTCAAACGACGATGAAGCAGGTCCAAGCAATGCTGGTGAACATGATGATGTTCAACAAGATATAGTTGCTCAAGATAATCAGACGGTTCAGAATGATAATCAAGAATCTGAGAACATGCCCGTATTTGATCCTGGTGATTCAGATTCTGAGGGGGGAGCAAATTCAGTTTTCAAGTCAAACAAACCCAGTCAGTGAACATGGTGCAAATCAGAATGTTACTAATCTGGAGGGCGATGTAGACGTTCCGGGCGAAGTAATGTAACGAACTCTTTCATACCATCCAGAGGAGCTGATCATAGGAGAACTACAATCAGGCGTTCGCACTAGACGTCAAATTGACCAAGGACTTATTTTTATTCTACAGTAGCACCTTTGTTGGTGCACTACATCTGTTGATTACGTCTAGGTGTCTAGGATCAGGTCTTACATCGTATTGTATAGCATAGGGCACGAAATACGAGAAAACTGGAGTCTGTATAGGTTTTATATGTTAGGTTCGCTCATAGGGACGTATTGATCTAGGTTCGCTTATGTGGCTTGATGGTCCGCTTATGTGGACTAAGCTGGTCCGCTTTTATGGTCATGTGACACATAAGCGGACCCAGCTGCCGGTGTGAAGATTGAGCTGTAAAACGTTTCAAATCAATAAAACAAGCAGTTAGGAGGAAGAACAAGCTATATCTACTTGCATTTCTTATTATTCCGCATCTGAAACGCAAGAGACAACCTCTGAACGACTCATTCGGGTCAACAAACGATCCTACAAGTGGTATCAGAGCTTGGGAGGAGGTTTTCTGCAGATTGTAGCTGTTTCTCATCGTTTCTTCTTACTTCTACACCTTCTTTTATTATTTTCGGGAGATTTCACGGTCGAATTTCGTTCAAAAGCTCACAGATTGTGTATAATCATACTTAGACAAACCCTTGAAAGTTTCAGGCAGAAATACAGCTTAAAAACAGGTCAAACCATGTTCGTTTTATGGTTCGCTCGTACTGACGTCATCATGAACCGCTCATAGATCTCTGTCTGGTTCGCTCATTTGTACACGTTTAAGTCTGGTTCGCTCCAAATTAGTGGTTTGGTTCGCTCAAGAGTACACTTCAGGTCCGCTTTTCTGTCAACACTGATTCGCTCCAAGGAAGTCTTCTGGGTTCGCTCTAAAGTACATTTTCGGTTCGCCTTTGTGTCCAAATTAGGTTCGCTCCAGAGTACGGTTCGCTCTTGAGAACATCTGGATTCGCTTTTCTGTCACTTGCCTTGAAAAACGTGCCGAGTCAATATGGATTCCGAGTTTTACGACGCTTTTGCTACATCGACTACTCCAGCCGCAATTTCTCAAGCAATGAACTTAGAGAATGAGACGGGAACAACTCAAAAGCCCCCTAGATTGATGAGTATTGAGGAGTATTATGGGTGGAAGGATCGGTTTGAAAACTGGGTTCAGGAAAACCATTTCAGATCGTGGGAGTGTATATTGAAGAAGTATTCTTTGCCTCGAACAGATTTGCAAGTTGTTAAAGAGATATCCGAGTTTACTGATCAAGAACGAGCAATGTATAGAGCCGAGAAAATGATGATCAGTTTGTTGCAACAGGCGATTAAGGAAGATATATTCATCCTGTTTCAGCACGATAAAACTGCTAAGTCGATATGGGATGCTCTTAAGGTTAAATTCGAGGGAAGTGAAAACATGATCAAGAGCAAGAAAGCACTGTTAAAGAAAGAATTCGATTTGTTTAGTAGTTTTCCGGGAGAGGATACTAAAAACCTAATCTAGAGATACTGTCACTTGGTGCGATCGTTATCGATGTTGGGAGTTGAAAAAGGTCGTGAGGAATAGATGGATAAATTGGCTGATGCGTTACCTCAGAAAGAGTGGGGAACGTATTTGATGATTTTAAAGAATACTGGTGTGTATGACGGGCTGACTATTTCACAGTTCATTGAGAAAATAGAAAGTCAGGATCTTGAGCAGGAGAAGATCGCAAGGATGAATAGTCCGAGTGGTCAACAGGACGTGAAGATGTACTACCGGGGTAGTGTTCCAGTTACTGAGTCTGAAAGAAGTCTGAAGAGATTCAAACTGCATTCAGTGCTGGTGATTCATCTGAAAAAGCTGATCAGGGTTCGAACAAGAGTAGCAGCGGGTTTTCATCGTTTCCGAGTGTGAATCCGAAAGAGACTAATACGAGTTTTCAGTCTCAGAGTACAAAAACAGGAAACGAATACGTGATTCAATGCAACATAGCTCTCAACCTTCCAGAAGGACGAAGCTTCTCTGAAGACACTACTAAAGACCACATGGCACTTCTGGGTTCAGTTCTGTTATCCTATGAAGGTCTTGTTGCTAGTCGGATCGGAAATCCTATGCTCAACAAAGAGGATTACGATCAAATAGACGCTGAGGAAATGGAACTCATGGATATTAAATGGTGTCTTGCTAGTGTTCTTCGACGAGCTGAGAAATTCAAAACCATTACCGGGAGAAATGACTTTCTTGATGCACATGTCTCTACTTTAGGTTTTGATAAATCTAAAGTTACTTGTTTTCGATGCAGGGAGAAAGGCCATTTCAAGCGGGAGTGCAAGGGAAGAGAAGCTAGCGGAGCACAGAATCCATTCGGGAAAGATGATTACTATTGCAAAGCTATCTATCAGCAAGTTAAGTTGGTCAATCCCAAGAACCGCAGACAGCTCACGGAAGAAAGATTGAAGATCCGAAAAGAGCATGTTTGGTAGATTTCAGCTGGAGTGATTACATATCATCTGAAGCCACAGCAGCACGCATTATCAATCAAGATGATGAGAAACTACCAGAAGGTTTTAGTTGGGATATGTTTGTGGATAAGAAGGGAGAGTTCAAAGCCTTCATTGCCAAGATCGTCCGAGAGCTAGATTTGTTTGCTACTTGGATGAAATCTATTGGAGAGACTGTGAAGAGTGAAGATGAAAAATCTGTGTCATCTGATGAAAGTTCAAACAGTACTGATAAATTTTCAGAACATTCTGGGGAAGTTTCAGAAAGTTCAGACGAAGATTTACAGGGTTCAGATGAAGATTTACAGAATTCTGACAAAAGTGTACAAAATGAAAATGTTCAAGAAAAGGAAGTTGTTTTTGATAAAACACCGTCTGATTCTGATGTATTAGATGGTGATTCTGATAAGTCTGTATAGTTTAATCAATCACCTGATCACAGCAGTAGTGATGATGAGGAAGAAAAACATATAAATATTGCAAAAACTCCTGAAAGTTTTCATTTCTATTTTGCAGAAAGAATGGAGAAACTGAAGGAGAAACGAGCTACTAAAGAACAACAATCCAAAACTGAAGGTGATATTCAAAACGCTGAGAATGTTGCTGAGAAGATTACTGAGGTTGTGAAAGAAGAAGAAAAGGTGATTGAAGTAGAAAAGGTGGTAGAAGTTGTTAAAACAATTGAAGTTGAAAAGATTGTTGAGGTCGTCAAGCCGTGTGAGAAGTGCTTGGAAGCTTGCAAGAATTGTGCAGCCAAAGACGACATCATAGCTGAGTACGAGAAGAACAAGGAGCAGTTACTGTTCAATCTCAACTATGTGAAAGAATCTTACGATGTTTTGAATAAAACAGTAACTGGCCTCAAAAAGACAAACTCAGAGAGAGAACAAGCAACTGACGATGTTGAATGCAGTTTTAATGACAAAACAAAAAGCAATAAATTTCTACATCAAAGAGAGTGCTAAGTGGAAGCGAGAGTTGGAGATAGAGAAAATAGAGAATGAGAGAATTAGACGCTTATTGCAAAGTTATTCTAGTTCTGATTATCTCATTGATCGTATTTACCCAACTGTTGCAGGTATGGAAGCTTTCAAAGATGAGAAGCTAAAAGACAAGAAAGACTGTGGTAAGAAATCGACTGTTAGTTACAACAAATGTCCGCCTCCGATTTGGGATGGTTATTCACCTAGGAGACCAAATGAGGAGCAATTGGAAAAAGCAGTCAATATAAAGCTTAAAACCGACACAACTGACGTTTTACCAGATAATATTGATGTCACGTATACCTCATCCGATACTGATCATGAGTCTCAATTAATCAAAAAAGTGGTCGATCAGGTGTTGGATACTGATGAGGAGTCTGAGTTGAAATCTGGGTCTGGAAAGTCAAAGTCGTCAGTCAACAGTCAAAATTCGTCGGATAAACGGTCTTATAGTAAAGAATTTTTATTGTCAAAGGCAGATTTGAATGATGGAACATTCAAAGTTGTGTATACTTTGAATGGTTCGGACAAATTATACTACAATAAAGAGTTCCCAATAATGAGTATTAAAACGGAACTAATAAACAAAACTTTCAAACTTATCGAAGTTAATATTCCAGAATTAAAAGTTTTGAAAAGTTTTGAAAAATCTAAAAAATATACATCTAGAGTTCAGCAACGTTTAAATAAGAAAAAGGGCAACAATTCTGGGTCTGGTTTTCAAAAGAAACCTAACCAGAATCGTAGCTACAAAAAGAAAGGTCTTGGTTTTGTTCCACGAGAAAATGATAAAAATATGAAAAATTCTAAAACAAAATCTGAATTTGTGTCAGGTGGAAGTGCTGAGGAGGAACAGCAGAAACCGTTCTGGAGACAGTCTAATAAAGAGTTTCTTGCTGAGAGAAAGAAGAATGGAGCTGATATATGTTATCTAAGAGAGACTAGAACCTGTTATAGATGCAATGAAGCTGGTCACATTGCATGGAATTGCTCAAAAAGTGTCCAATCAAAACAGGGAGTTTCTCAGATTGAAAGAGAAAGTTGTTGATGTTGACACACCAACCAATAGACCTAAAATTTTTGAGAATTCAAAATTCGAGGTTGGTGAGTGTTCAAAGAAGAATAAATATGAGAAGAAAGGAAAAGACAACCAGGTGTGGGTTGCGAAGAAAGGTGAAGTGAATGTCGGCGATGAATCTGGTTCCACAAAGCCAGAAGAGCCACAGGTTGAGGAGAAAATTTCAGTAAATGATGAAGAGTTTCCATCATTGAAGTTTGAAGAAGTGAAAAAGAAAGTTGGAAAAACTGAGATTTCGAATCAGTTCTACAAAGAAAAGAATGATTTTGATGTCGAGAAAACATTCAACGGGAATGTTAAAAAGATTTTTGGGAAAATGTTGAGTGGGAGAGCTAAAGGGGTTAAAGATTTTTACGCGACTAAAAAGGCTACATACAACCCGACTGCTCAAGAGTTGAAAGCCATCAAGTCTGAAAAGACTTGGATGGAAGTTTGTTTCCCATAATAGTCGAAGGACTATGCCGGAGATCCCAAGTTTATATCGTGGATCAGGAATCGGCATCTTTCTAGTGTTTGAATTGTTTGTTTGAAAGAATTTGAATAGTGTTTTGGATTTTACAGGTGAAAGGACTACGCCGGAGCTTCCAGGTTGGTAATTGAGAAGCAGGAATCGGCATCTTTCTGAATAATTTGACAAGTGGTAAAGAGGTTCTGTAGATGTTTCATTCCTACAGTAAAACCTACAAGTAGTATTTTTGATTTACAAGTGGTATTTGTGGTTATACCTTGAAGAATTTACATTTACAAGTGGTACAGTGATTCTGAACTGCAAATGATAAATCAGGGACATTAAGTTGTACTTGATTTATTATTCATATGAGATTGATAAAAAAGATGATGAACCATATCCCCATGCTTCATAAGTGGTAAACTTAAAAGTGGTAAACACAAACTCATTTTCCGGAAAAATCATTTCGATTAAAACAAACTTAAGTGTTTTGAGATCTAAATGAGAAAATGGTTTGTGATAGGGGGAGTTATGATTGTTTGTGCCGAGTGAATGGCGATTTTAGGTGATTCGATATCAGTTGTCAAATTTTTGTACAGTTTATTTTACTTTTCATATTTCTATTGGGTTAGAGTCTAGTTGTTTTCAAATTTCCTTTGAAATGTGTTTGCATTTTAGGGGGAGTAGGGAAATTTCGGAAAATCCAAAAACATTAGAAAATTTGAAAAAGCCAAAAACATGATAAAATTCAAAAATGAGTTTTGTTGCGAAAAAGAGGAAATGATAGTACATCAGTGGATTATCACAGCACGCTAAAGAAATGTAAAGTAAAAATGTGATAAACAATCTTACTGCGGACGTGTCACTAGATTTTTGCACATTTAGTAAATTGAAACGAGATATAAACCTAAATTCAAACTTGCTTAATTCGTGGGTAACTATTCTTGAATATATGGGTAACCCCCGAAATCTTGGTTGAAAGGTCCCATATTCTGAGATACTAGGTCTTTATACTCAGTGATATCTGGGGTATTATCCCAGGACTTCTGCTGAATGGAAGTTCTGACCTAGTCCCCGCATAATACTTTCTGCAAATGCTTGAAAAAGCGCCGCCCTCAGCAATCTGATTAAACAATAAAATTGATAGTCATTGCTGTTGTAAAAAAGATCCTCTAAAGGGGACCCACGAAAAGTCGAGCCGTCATCTCTCTGCTGAACGGAAGTTCTGACCTGAGCTCTCACGGTTTCGCACCTAACCCCTTTACAGATATCATCTGTGGTATACTCACCTGTAAGACTGAATATTTGGGATCTGGATACATGAGTATATTCAAGTGGAGTGATACACAATTAAGTTTAAGTCTCTAAAACATTAATATCGTATCTCGAATCGATTAAAATCTGTGTGAGAATTTAAGTGGACAAACATACTGACAATGTAGGTAAATTGTTTAAAGCTTAAAATGAAATCAAGCTTAACGGTGTTGGTGATAGGTCTCATAAGCTGATATGATCCTCTTGCACGATCTCACAAAAATATTATTTGTTAATATTACATTTCTGTATGTTTTTGTTTACTAGTAGTGTCAGGTAATATCTCTCAGAAAATCCAAAAAGATTTTGTGTATGTTTTAGCTAAATTTTGAAAAAGTCAAAAAGATTTTCGACAACTGACGTTGGAAAACTGATTTTCAAAATTCTGAGTGCTAAACATGATGAGCAGCATTTGAGGGGGAGTGTTTGTGTAAATCTAACTGTTTTCGTTAATCTAACCTTCTTCAAGTGGTTCATCATAGATATTTGAGAGAGAGCCTGAGTTGTTGCGATTAAATGTTTGTTTAGTATTTATGAGAGGGAGTCATGTGTTGGTTCACAGGTATTTGATATGTGATAAAGTTAGAAAATTTATGTCTGGGTTAAGTTTGTGCAGGTAGCCAGGTTTCGATTCCTGAAGACCTCTGTTAGAGCCTGGTTTATCGATTCTGAAAGCCTGTGAAGATCAGACAACGATCCTGAAGATGTTACTGAAGAACAAAAGAATGCCAGTAAATCGAGAGGGGGAGTCTGAAGATTGAAAGAAGAGAAAGCCCAGAGACTGATCTAGACTGAAGATGTGAAGACACAGTTTTGCAGTCAGAGTGTATTGGCGACTCCATCAACATCTGAGGGGGAGTCTGTTGGTGCACTACATCTGTTGATTACGTCTAGGTGTCTAGGATCAGGTCTTACATCGTATTGTATAGCATAGGGCACGAAATACGAGAAAACCGGAGTCTGTATAGGTTTTATATGTTAGGTTCGCTCATAGGGACATATTGATCTAGGTTCGCTTATGTGGCTTGATGGTCCGCTTATGTGGACTAAGCTGGTCCGCTTTTATGGTCATGTGACACATAAGCGGACCCAGCTGCCTATATATAGATGTAGCCATGAGCGGTTCAGTAGAGTAGTTGTCGGATTCCACGCCGAAGCTTTGCCGGTGTGAAGATTGAGCTGTAAAACGTTTCAAATCAATAAAACAAGCAGTTAGGAGGAAGAACAAGCTATATCTACTTGCATTTCTTATTATTCCGCATCTGAAACACAAGAGACAACCTCTGAACGACTCATTCGGGTCAACAAATGATCCTACAACCTTTACAAACTGAATTTTCATTAAGTTGTTTTATTTTGCAGATCGAACTGCGAGCATATAAAGAGGCGCTTACTGAAGATTCTTGGGTCAATGCTATGCAAGAAGAATTGAGTCAGTTTAAGAAATTAGGAGTCTGGAAGCTGGTAGATTTACTTGAAGGTTACAGGAAGATCAACACCAAATGGGTGTTCAAGTGTAAGAGAGATGATCAAGGAGTAGTTGTGCGAAACAAAGCTCGACTCGTAGTCCAGGGTTTCAGTCAACGGGAGGGTATAGATTTTACTGAAGTGTATTGTTGGTGCACTTTATGTGACAACAGCGTTGGATTGGTCTTTGGTTATTAAACGAGTTTGGGCCACGAAGACTTATGAAGACGGAATGGAATTCGAGTTTGTTAAAGCCCAAATCGTCCAAGTTCAAGTTCAAGTTAAAGTCCATCTAGTTTGGCCCGAATTGTAAACATAATTCGTATGGGTTGAGCCCAATTCGAATTGTATTGGTTGTGCTATATAAACAACCTTTACCTAGAGTTTTAGGGTTAGACTTTTAGGCAATCGAGAGAGTTTAAGAAATTTACAGAGAGTGGCTAAGAGATTTCTTGTGAAGGTCTTTAATTGATTGTAAAACCTTGTGTTGGATAATCAATAGAAGACTGGATTGAAAGTGATTGTTACGTGTTCGTCATCTTGATTTTCTTGTTTCTGTTTGTTCGATTGATCAAGGGGATTCCACACCCTTGATTGATTATCAATCTCGTTACAATCCACGGGATAGGGACCTACAATTGGTATCAGAACTTTTGCTCTTAGTTGTTGGTTAGAGATTGATACGGACTCAAGATTTTCTAAGAAAAGGTGTTCTTTTAATTGTTTTGATTCGTTTTGATTCTGTTCGAGTGTTTGGTTCTTATTTTTTTTTTCGAAAATTCATCAAGTTTGTCGCGATATTCATCTATTTCATAGGTTTTTCTGTGAAAAATCATTATAATTTGCTTGTTGGATTCCTTTTGATAGTGTTTTTGGAAAGATAAAATCAAGTTTTAAAATATTGTAACTGTCCCCCGTATCTTTATAACTTTTAAAAGGATTGAAAAAATCCTTAATTTTGGGAAAATTGAAACAACTTGTAGGATCGTGTTCCGACCCGAACGAGTCATTCAGGGGAGTTTTGATCAGATACAGGTGCGGAAAACAAGTATCTGATTTAGAAACAACTAGCAAATCACTCTTAACACCTTTTTGTATTGATATCTGACAGATTACAACCAAATCTCACACCGGCAGCACCTCGGTATGGAATTGCACAACTGATGCATGATTTCGCCTATGTGCACATATATATATATATATATAGGGAGCCGCTAGAATGAGAACCACCTCGAGTTGTAAGAACCGCGAGAACTACACCCCACGGAGCGCCGTTCGCCATGATTTTTTTTTTTACAAGTAGATGTGTATATTATAAACGCAGCCGTAAAAAATCATGGCGAACGGCGCTCCGTGGGGTGTAGTTTTTTACACCACAAGTTTGGTGAAAAAATAAAGAAAAAAGAAAAAAAATTAAAAAACACCAAACTTGTGGTGTAAAAAACTACACCCCACGGAGCGCCGTTCGCCATGATTTTTTACGGCTGTGTTTATAATACACACATCTACTTGTAAAAAAAAATCATGGCGAACGGCGCTCCGTGGGGTATAGTTCTCGCGGTTCTTACAACTCGGGGTGGTTCTCATTCTAGCAGCCCCCTATATATATATATATATATATATATATATATATATATATATATAGTGTATGAGATTTCACTCTAATGTACAATACCCTATGAGCAAAATCAGCTATCTCACTATACACACTCTCCTGTTTTCTCGTAAAACGTGCCCTAATCAATACATTTCAATGTAAGACTCGATACAAGACGAAGTCGACAGATGCATGCACCAACACAACTGCACGTGTGTTGTTTTGGAAAGTTGAAACAGGTTGTAGCACAAAATTTCGAGTCATATTGTCAGTTACAAAAGATTTTGAAATTCACATCATCTGGTTCCGATTCCTTCTTCACCACCCGCAACCAACAACCTCCATATCATTGGTCTCGAGTCATCATCCTTTATCAAGGTCTCGACACGTGCTCCTGGTATTATCTTCACAACATCACAGAGGTCTCGAGTCATCAATTACAGAGGTCTCGAGTCATCTACTCATCGTCGTCTCGAGTCATCAGTCAAGGTCTCGAGTCACTACCTTCACTGTTACGAGTCATCAGCGCATCTGGTCTCGAGTTATCAAGGTCTCGACTCCACGGTCTCGACTCATCATCCTCTACGGTCTCGATTCATCACGGTTCCGAGTCCATGTCGCAACCTCCACAGATCTCGAGTCGCAACCATTATCTCGACTCATAATTTTACGGTTTCGAGTTCAGCTTCAAGAGAGGTCTCGAGTCAACTGTTTTGAGTTCTCGAGTCACAAACGTTTCGGTTCCGAGTCACCGCATTCGTTCCAATACAAAGGTTTTGAGTTCGTCACTGTCATAATCTTCAAGTTCATCCCTCATCATCGTCCAACCTCCATAATCACCATCATATTCATCACGTTTTGTGGGCTGTTTTGAACGAAGACGACAAACCAGACAACTTAATTTGAAATTGATGTTTTGTATTCTATTAATATAATAATATTTATAACATAAGTAATCATTAGACAATCATTAAACAATCATTATCATAATTTTAATAATAATAATAATAATAAGTTTTACTAAAATTAAAAAAAGGGACCTAACAATATAATTTAAAATAAATAAATAAATAAATAAAAAGGATTTGTTTGCTTTGTTGAAAAAGTTTGACAGGTTTTGGGGTGTGGTTCGGAAGCTGGTTCGTGTGTGTTGCAAAGGGTTTGAACTAGCGAAAATTCTGTACGGTTTTTCCAGTCTGCAACGTTAAAATGTCGAACATGTCCAGTTTCAATGAGCTTTTGAGAATGGAGCATGAGGTTGGCACAACCAACAAACCGCCTAAGATGATGAAGGTGGAAAATTATTTGACATGGAAGGATCGTTTTCAATCCTTCATTGAATACCAGGACACACGCATGTGGATATGTATTGAAGATGGGTACACAAACCCAACACACGACTTTGAGGGCAGACCACGTAGAGCAGCCTATGTGAACATGCAAGAGGCGGATAAAAAGATGTATGGGGCTGAAAAGAGAGCCTTGGCCGCAATAAAAATGTCCTTACCTGATAGCATCAAGCATACCTTCAAGAAGTACTCTAATTCAAAGGAAGGATATGTGGGATGCATTAGAGAAAAGGTACGCGGGAAATGTAGATGTCAAGAAGAACAAAGTTGATGTACTGAAGAAGCAGTTCGCTGTCTTCAAGTACATGAAACATGAGTCACTTGAGGACATCATCACTCGTTACTACCATCTAATGTCAGAAATGGAAAATTATGAGATCGATTGCTATACTGACTTAGGGAAGAATGACAAACTGCTCGATGCCTTACCTACTAAGTGGGATATCTACACTCTCATGATCAAGTGAGAAGCAGATTATGACACAAAGGAGTTGGAAGAGGTAGTTGGCAAGCTGAGAGCTTATGAGCTCAGTATGAAGAAGAAAGACACTGGATATGATCAGGTTCAAGATCCAGCAATTTACAATGGGCTTACATCTTCTTCATCTCACAACGCTTCTAGCGACTCTGCTACTGCGTTTCTATCGTGTGAGAATGAGCAGGTCACAGTGAATAAGGATGATGATGTATGTTTTGTAGCTGCTTCAGGAGGATCAACAGGAGCCAAGAGAACATTAGCTTCTAAGCAAAGTAGTAGTGCTAAGTCGATGCCTATGAGTGTGAAGTCTACTGAACAACATCTTGCTATACTTGCCTCATTCATTGCTTCTTATGAGAACTACATTCAAGGGAAGATATCTGATCCTGCCAATTTAGATGAAGATTATTATCAGATTGACCCTGATGATCTAGAAGAGATGGATTTGCAATGGCAAATGGCCATGATCTCTAGACGAGTGAAGAGATTTATGAACCGGACAGGTAGAAAGTTTGTGGGGAAAGTGTTGGTTTCGACAAGACCAAAGTGAGATGCTTTAACTGTCAAAGTTATGGGCATTTCGCTAGGGAATGTCAAAAACAAAAGCAGGATACTTCGAGTCAGAGTTCAAACAACAGGAATGCATCAAACAACTCTAACTCAAGAGCGTTGATCTCTACAGCAAGAGAAGGTTCATATGACTGGAGTGTTCACTTAGAAAATGATGAGAATGTCATTCAAGCATTTATGGCAGAGATTACTCCCGTTGATGATGGTGAAGCTACAGTAGATGATTCTGAAGTTAAGAAGGAAAGTGAAGCTGAGGTAGAGAAGGGTGATCATACAACAGATGCTGAAGAGGAAAAGCCAGAGTCTGAGCATGAAATGGAAGCTGAAGAGAAAGATGAAACTATCAAACGAATGAAAGCTCAAATTGCTACTCTCATGGCCAACTCAGACAAATCAACAGGAGAGGTAAGTGAATATGCTACTTTTGTTTGTTTAAAATGTCGGGAATTACAGGGTGAGGTTGACAGGTTGTCAACGCAAAACAAAAGTCCGATTAACGAGATGTCTAGCATTAAGGAATCAAATTTTTTCGTTAAAAGAAATGAGTTGCTATATTTAAAAAAGATAAAAGGCTATGAAGCGGAAATTGATGCTTTAACCTGCAAACTAAACGAAAAGCTTTAAGTCATAGAATTAGCTCATGAGATGATGGGTGAGAAAACAAAAGAGATTTCTGAAAAATGCAAAGAGTTGTCAGATGCATAACTTAAAATTGTTGAACTTGAAAAGAAATTAGGTTAATTCAGGGACTCTACTTTTGTTATGAAACACATGATGGGCGGGTTAAAGAAAAGTAATGACAAGACTAGTGTAGGCTTCCAGGGCTTTAATGAAGTCCCACCTCCTATAGTCACGACTATTCTTTCCTACCTGATGAAGATGAGTTTACAAACTTTCTGTCAACATCACCAAGTAGTTTCACATCCAGTCAAGGTGATATGTCTGAGAGTGATGATGCTAAGAAGGATGATAACAGCAAACCTGTTTTGAAAAAGAAAACTTCACAGCCTAAGAATAAAAATCGAACTTTTTTAAAAAGATAAATTTTGTTCAAGGAAGTGACATGAAAAACGAAACAGCTGTTATAGAAAATGAATCAAATGTAGAGTTTGCTAAAAACAAAAACAAAGAAAAATCTGAAACTAAGCAAACTGAACGAAATCGTTCTAAGGCATCATCATCAATGTAGGATCGTGTGCATGACCCAAATGAGTCGATCAGAGGTGTTCTAATCCGTTTCAGAGGCGGAAACTAAGAGACGGACTTGAAAAACAGCTTGTTTCACTTAAATTTGCCTTGTATATTGATATCACACTGTTTACAGTCAAACGACACTTCGGTAGCACCTCGGTACCGAAAAATCAGAAGTCTACCAAATGATTACGCATTTACGCTTGAAGGTATTTATAGGGGCAATGGTTCCGCTTGAAAGTGTAAAGTGGTTGTTCAAGCGAAATCACATATATTGTGATTTCGCTTGAAATGTCTCAACACAATTTCAAGCGGAATCAACCTTTCAAGCGGAATCAGAACCTAAACACTCTAAAACATCACATTTTCTCGTACAACGTGCCCTGATCTAAAAATTCTAATACTAGACTCGATACAAGACAAAGTCGACAGATGTATGCAACAACAGACTCCCCCTCAGATGTTGACGAGTCTACAGTGTCGAGTCTTCTCATCTTCAGTCTTTAACACTCTTGCATCTTCAAACTCTCTCTAGCAGACTCCCTCTCAAAACATGCTGGGATCATTGACTCTCCTTTACAGGATCAGGATTGGAACCCGACTCTCTACTCTCAATCAGTATCCTGGCTATCCTGCACATCCTCTACCCAAAACATAAGCTTGATAAAAAATAGATATAACAAACTTTAACATTTCTGATGATCACTTGTAAAACTTATCATTCATTTTCGGAACAATTTTCTTTCAAAAAAAACTTTTCAAACATACTCTCCCAAACCAGCTGTCGTCATGTTTAGCACTGAGAATTTTGAAAATCAGTTTTTCAACATCAGTTGTCTAAAAATTTTTTATTTTAATTTTTCAAAATTTTATGCCAAAACACACCGAAAATCTTTTTGGAATTTTGATATAATATGAAATGAAATGCAGAGAAGAAATATTTACAAACAATCTTTTTATGAGTTTGTGTAAGAGGATCATATCAGTTACTGAGACAAACCATCAACACTGTTAAGCTTCATTTCATTTTAAGTTCTAAACGATTCACTTAGATTGTCAGTATATCGGTCCACTTAAATTTTCACACAAAGTTCAACTGTCTCGAGATATGAGATTAATGTTTTAGAGACTTAAACTTATTCGCGTGTCCCACCTCTTGAATATACTCCCTTATCCAGATCCCAATATCTAGTCTTACAGGTGTGTATACCTAGATGATATCTGTAAGGGGTTAGGTGCGAAACCGTGAGAGCTCAGGTCAGAACTTCCGTTCAGCAGAGAGATGACGGCTCGACTTTTGGTATGTCCCCTTTAGATGATCTTTTCTTCAACAGCACACGATTTATCATTTTGCAATGTTTGCTGAGGGCTGCGCTAATATTTCAAGCATTTGCAGAAAGTATTATACGGGGACTAGGTCATAATTTCCATTCAGCAGAAGTCCCAGGATAATACCCCAGATATCACTAAGCATAAAGACCTAGTATCTCAGAAAGAGGGACCTTTCAAACATGATTTCAGGGGTTACCTATATATCCAAGTAGTGTTCCCCACGAGATAAGCAAGTTAGAATTTAGGTTTACATCTCAAAATCAATCTACTAAATGTGCAAAAACCTACTGGCACATCATCAGTGAGACCATTTATCACATTTTTGACTTTCCAATTCTTTAGCGTGCTGTGATAGTCCACTGATGTTCTATCATTTCCTCTTTTCTACAAAAAACTCATTTTTTTGAATTTATCATGTTTTTGTCATTTTCAAATTTTCTAATGTTTTTGGATTTTCTGAAACAAACTGAGTTCTTGACTCACTTTGTAGAAACAAATTTTGAAAAACAAACTAAACAAGAAACATGACAACTGATATCAAAACACTTCAGATCGCCATTCATTAGCATAAACAATCAGAACTCCCCCTTACAACAAACTATTTTCCCATTGTGATTTCAAAACACTTAAGTTTGTTTTAATCGAATGGTTTTTTTCCGGAAAATTAGTTTTGTTGATTTTATTACATATAGGATCGGGGATCATCACATCACATTGTTTTTAATCACTTGAATAAGGATTACATCAAGTTCAAATTAATGACCTTGATTAACCACTTTGACAGAATAAACTTCTAAACCACTTGTAATATTACCAACCAAACATATACCAAGAAAGATGCTGATTCATGCTCCACGCTTACCAACCTGGGAGCTCCGGCAAGTCAGGTATTTAATCAAACATCATGTCCACCCAAGCCTGACCAGCCTTGGGTGATTTTGGTACACATATGTCCCACCAACATTTTGAGTTGTAAAATTCTTTAGCACTTTTTACCTTCCTGTCAAACATTTTTCCAAAAATATGTTTGACTTTCCCGTTGAAGCGTTCTCAACATTAAATTCTCCCTTATTAGCGAAGAATTGATTTGAAATCTCAACCTTTCCCACTTTCAACTTCAGATTTTCCTTTGACAATGGAGGAAAATTTTCATCGTTCACTGCTGGAACGGAATCTACAATCTTTTTCTCAACAAATTACTCCTCTAATTTTATGGAATCAGATTCATTGTCAGAACTACTCCCTGGGCTTTTAACAACCCATTTTTGTTTTCTCAAATCACCTCTTCTTTTGTAAAAACATTTTGAGTTATCACTATTTTCATAAGTTGTATTCTTTTTAAGTTTCTCAATTGGTTGTTTCTGTTCATCAACACACTTTCTTCTTGAAACAAAGTTAGAAGAAACTTCTTGTTTTTTGTAGTTGGACTTGGGACAATTCCAAGCAATATGCCCAACTTCTTGACATTTGAAGCAGGTTCTTCTATCAACTCTTTGAGCACACTTTCTCACATTCTTTTTTACTTCAACAAGAAACTCTTGATTTGACTGTTTCCAGAATGGTTTCTTCTGTTCATCTTCTGAACTTCTACCTGCAACAAATTTTGTATTTGGTTTGTAAGTTTTCTGATTTTCATAATTTTCTGATGAAGTGAAACCAAGACCTTTCTTTTTGAGATTACCATTATGGTTTGATTTCTTTTGAAAACCATAACCACAACCGTAACCCATTTTCTGTTGATCTTTTGTTTGATTCTTGAAGTGTAAAGTTTAGGTTTTTCAGAAAGATTTAAATCTTTTATTTCAGAAATATTAATTTCTGTTAATTTGAAAACCTTTCTGACCATTTCAGTTTTTACACCTCTTATTGGGAATTCCTTATCAGAATATAATTTGTCTGAATCATTCAATGTATATGCTATTTTTATTGATTCATCATTCAAATTAGATTTTGATAACACGAGCTCTGTGTTGTAAACCCTTTTAACCGGTGAACTCGGACTCTTCTCAGACGAACTCGAACTATATGACTTAGACTGTGACTTTGACTCTTCATCCATATCCAACACCTGATCGACAACTCTCTTAACTAACTCAGACTCATGATCAGTGTCAGACGTTGTGAATGTGACATCAATATTGTCTGGTAATTCATCAATGATTTCAGACTTTAGTTTGATGTCTAGAGCCTTGTCTACTCGTTCCTCATTTGGTTTCCTGGGAGAATAACTCTCAAAGATAGGAGGCAGACATCTGTTATACTTGACACTTGGTTTCTTACCAGTATAAGTATCTTCAGTCTTTTCCTTCTTGAAAGCTTCAAGACCTGCAACAGTAGGATAAACCCGATCAATCAAATAATCACAAGTAGTATAACTCAACAGTAATCGTTTAATCCTTTCAATTTCAATCTTCTCAAGTTCCAGTTCCTTCTTCAGCTTAGCACAGTCTTCAATATACTCATTAATGATGCTCTGCTTTGTCATTAATGTCGCACTCATTTTCTCCATTGCCTTTTCAATTTCTAAATTCGTTCTTTTCAAACTATCAACTGTTCTATTCAGTACATCGTACGACTCCTTCACATACTTCACATCTGAAAGTAAATCTTCTTTAATCTTCTCTAATTCAACAATCTTCTTGTCTTTCTCTTCACAACCTTTGCAAGATCCTGAACATTTCAAACATGGTTTTTCAACTTCAACCACTTTTTCAACCTTCTTCTCAACTTCGACAGTCTTTTCAACTTCAACAATCTTTTCAATAATTTTTTCAACTTCCACAAGTTTCTCAACTTCGACGATTTTCTCTACCACTTTCTCCACTTCAACAATCTTTTCTATTGCATTTTCAGTTACTGCTTCAACATTTGTTTTACTAGCTTCTGTCTTTGCCTTTTCATCAGCGAGTAACTTTGCAGCTTCTAGCTCTCTCTTCAATCTGTCAATCTTCTTTTGATTCAGTATCTCAACTTTATCTGCATAGAAAAAATTAAAGATGTCAGGATCAATGCTTTTTCTACATTTGTTAAGATATTCTTCCTCATCATCAGTATCAACATCACTTCCTAGATCTGGAAATATTGGGATTCTTTTTTGACTAGCTTCATCTTCACCCAAAATTCTAGCAACAAGAGCCACATCAGGTATGGTTATATCAGGGATGTAATTGTCCCAACTAAATCCCTCTGCAACAAACTCATCACCTTGATCTATTATCCCAAAATAAGCTTTCTTATATCCTTCTTCGATCATTTTCCCATGAGCAGTTTTCTGATCCTTTTGTTGAGGTTGTTGATCGATCTGATGAAAGATTGATTTCTGATAGTAATTGCTCTTTTCTTGATTCCTAGTTGCTTCTTGGTTTTTACACTCTCGCTTAAAATGACCTTTTCCTTTACAGCGGAAACAGGTTACTTTAGTGGAGAGGTAGCTGTGACAACTCGAGTTTCCAAGATTCCTTATTCGCATTTATTGCGTGTTAACTGTTTAATTGTTTACTTATATAACTTGTTTGCTTTGTAACTGTACACGTTGTGATATGAAAAGACGTATTGTGGTCGTTGCGTATGTATGTTTGGTGATATAACATGTAGGCTGTTTGTAAACACTTAAACTAATTAAGCCCTGTACAAGCTCGACGAAACAAGTGCCATTTGTCATATACAACCCGACGAAACAGGGTGTTTCGCCACCATCCAACTCGATGAAATAGGTTATGTTTCGCCATCTACACCTCGACGAAACAAGTTGTTTCGCTGAGCCCAGTTACGTCGAAGCCCAGTTAAGGGCCCAGCTCTGTTACATGAGTTATAACTCACAAAAACAGTTTCATTCGTGAAACTCGTCACCGAAACCGAAACCCTAGAGCTCTCCTGTACATCGATGGCAGCCCCTCATCATCCGAGAGTTTACCCACTCCGTTCGTATTAATCGCTTAGTGTTCCGGATTTGACTGATTGTTTGTGAGCACATACCTTAGCATACCGAGCAAACCAAGGTGAGTTCACACTCTTACCAAGGCATGGGATTCCCGGGGTTGGGAATGGGATTGAATAATTACTTGTACTCACATTGTTACTGGAATTACGTACCACTAACCTCGTTAGGGGAAGGTCACCTATAGATACTGCTAGACTAGTAATACATTGGAAGCCCCCACTAATCTTCGCACACATGCCTGGTTTGGCCACGATACAAATACTAAACTTCGCACACATGCCTGGATTGGCCGCGATACAAATACTAAACTTCGTACACATGCCTGGAGGGTCGCGATACAAATACTAAACTTCGTACGCTGATAAGCGCAGGAAACCACTCGAGTTCCAGGTTGGGGATCGAGTGCTACTCAAAGTCTCACCCTGGAAGGGTGTGGTTCGTTTTGGCAAACGAGGCAAACTTAATCTGCGGTACGTCGGACCATTCGAAATCCCAGAAAGAATAGGCAAAGTGGCCTACAGACTGAACCTACCAGCAGAACTCGGTACAGTTCATAACGTTTTCCACGTGTCAAATCTGAAATTGTGTCTGTCAGATGAGACCCTCATAGTTCCTTTGAAGGAGCTCACTATCGACGAACAGTTGCATTTCGTCGAAGAACCAGTTGAAATCACGGACCGGGATGTTAAGGTCCTCAAGCACACCAGAATACCTCTTATTCGAGTTTGTTGGAACTCCCGTCGTGGCCCAGAGTTTACCTGGGAACGAGAAGACCAAATGGAACTCAAATATCCCCAGTTATTCAAGAATAATGCAACTGCTACTGAGGCTGAAGCTACTACAGAATTTCGGGACGAAATTCCAACTCAACGGGGGATGATGTGACACCCCATGAAAAACCAGTAAACGATACAACTTAACTAGCTTCCTCAGTAACCGCATGCTAAATTTTGGGATGAAATTTCTTTCAAGTTGGGGATAATGTGACAACTCAAGTTTCCAAGATTCCTTATTCGCATTTATTGCGCGTTAACTGTTTAATTGTTTATGTGACAACCCTCAAAATCCCATGTATCTCGTACAATTTATTTATGATAATTAAAGTGCTTAGTGACTGTGTTGAATTACGTAACTGTTTCCTATTACTGTGTCATACTTACATGTGCGTGTTAACATACTAGTATTATACAGAAAAGTTACTAAATAAGTCTGGTATGCCTTCCTGAATGTTAGGAATTAGTTGTGTTACAAAAATATATATATTAGACACTTTACGGAATAATTAAACACTTTAACGAAACGGTATTTAACCGGACAACCGGACATTACCCGGGGCACCAAAATATTGCAAGAAACATGGTTTAATTATTTCTTGGCTAGTTATGATCCCCGTTCACCATAACACCCACTAAAATGTTCACTAGCTAACATATGTAACCATATGCTTGGATTTTAATTAGTATTTACCACTTACCATCAAAATGTTACAATTAACCCCCCCTCCCCTCCATTTACGGCCCACCTAGGGGACCCACACCATAATCATGATGTTGATTTTTTTATTATAATGTTGCTTGTAATCTTGAGCAAAATCCTTCAAGAATCTCAATATATATGATTCCCAAGGCATACAATCATTTCATATCTGCACCATATCTCCTCAAAGATTACACTCTCTCCTCACTCTCCTTCTCTGTCTTTCGGCTCCACCCTAAACCGCCACCATCACCACCCCTAAGCCACCATCTTCATCCTTTATTCAAGTGTAGAAGGTGGATACAAAAGACTTGCAACTTGTGGAGCTTCAACTAGCTTTCTTTCTTGCTTGTTCATCATCATTTCTTCACCATCTTCACTAGATTCTACCCTAGCCTTGTGCTAGTAGTAAGTTCCTTATGTCACATTTGTTCATCTTGTTTCATGATTAAAAGATGTAATATATTAAATCTACAAGAACACCAAAAAGGGTTTAAACAAGAAGATGAAACATGATGTATTTATATTAGTATGATGTTATCTTGAGATGTTACTGATTTCTTGCTGATTACTTGTTAATATTGATTACTAGAAATGTTGTTGATCATTATGCATGTTAACGGAACCAATATAACTCGCTTTAGAATGTTAAAGCTGAAAAACAGAAAGCTGTTTAGTGATTACAGCCAACTTCAGTTGGCTGTAACCGAACCTTAATAAAGCGAAAAATGAATTTTCTAAAGCCTAAACTTATGTATTATGAAATATGGTTCTAATGGCACTGGAATCATAATTTTTGGACTTCATTTACTATTTTTAAAGTCCCGATTTATAACAGCAGCTAGAGCTGCATTTTTACTGCAGAAAATTGGCGATATGTTTTTAGTCATAACTTGAGTTCTGTGTCAAATCAGCCCATGAAATCTATACAGTAGATGGGCCCTGATGTCGTAGTAATTGTCCCACTGGAATTTCGTCAATCGGACTTACGATAAATTTTTAATAAATTATTCCGTGGACTGCAGTCAGAAAGTAATGAATCTGATTGCAGTCCGGAAAATGATTTTTTGTAAAATATTGGTGATGAATTAGATCCTGATATTTTTACACAATAATATTTGGATCGTTTAAGGCTTTCTGTAAAAATTTGGGCACTTTTGAAACAAGTTAACTATTTTATTAAAATCCCCGAAAACAGCCAAGTTCTGAGTATAAAAGCTGAAATGACATAAGTAGTGATTTGCATGTCTAAATGTCGGGTAGGTTATCCGAGAGTGATATAACATGTTATATGTCTATAAAAGTGTTATGTGCAATGTCGTATGTTTGTTTATGAGTGGGGAATAGATGGGAAGTTTATATGGGCATAAACCGTTAAAGTGATGCATGTTATATGTTAGACGCGTGTAGGAACTTTGTGCTTATTTGAAGTCACTAATAAACTAAGTGGTAATCCTACTAGGACGTGATTGACCGAATTTGACTGCTAGCTATATTTGAGAATCTAACCGAGCAAACCGAGGTGAGTTCACACACTTTCTAAGGCATGGGATTCCCGGTGGTTTGGGAATGGGTTAAAGAATTTAAAACTGAATCTGCATATCCTCCTTGGGTAGGATATGTACGGCCATCCTCCTTGGGTAGGATGCCAATATTACTCCTACGTATTCTCCTTGGGTAGAACTACGTACGTTCGTCCTCCTTGGGTAGGACAACAACCTTAAAACTTACTAGACAAAACTCTATCATAAGTCCCTCATTTTTATATCGACTTAATTGCCGAGGCCAATGGCGAGCGGGTAATTAGTTAATAGCGCTGTTAGGTTTAACAAACCTCACACCGTGCCAGTCGGACGGGCGTGTACTAATGGACTATGGCAAACCGTCAGTGATGATAGACACTGATGTAAGGCACAACTTATTTGCGTTGTAGTCGATATGGTACAGTCTAGTGGTTCACATGGGGAAGCCCCCACTAATCATGAATATGGTTTGGGTAATAAGGAATGAACTGGTTAAACATACTTTCAACTACGGGATAACCCCCACGGCGATTACGCCAACGAAAGACAAACCACTTTTTTGAAAACAACTTAAAACTAAACAACCAAACATGAACTCACTCAACTTTGTTATTGACTCGTTGTTACATGCCTTACAGGTCGTTAAATGCATGGAGCTTGCACGGAGAAGGAGTCCTTGTGGGATACGGACTGTCATGTCCCGTGCTTAATATCTAAACCCTTATGAACTTATTAAACTCACGCTTTGGACATTAAACTTATAAACTATGGACTCATGTTTTTGGATTTACATTTATGCTTCCGTAGTTTAAACTAAACTTAGTTAACTAGCTTTGGTCACCAATCGTATTGTGGTTGATTTTATTTACTTAAATATGTTGTTCGATATGATTGGTGGTTCGATCCTGGTCACCTTACGCCTCCAAGCGGTGGTACTCCGCATGGTGAATTTTGGGGGTGTGATTGATTGGTATCAGAGCCATTGGTTATAGTGAACTTGGTTTTAAAAAGGGTAAAGCTTTTGGATAAAACCAGACTATAACCTGTACAGTGCTCAACGATCCACAACGACGCTTCGCTCCACGTGCAAGACTCGACACAATAGGTGGTATGATCTATGTTATATTGTCGGTTAGATAGTTTACAATGTGCATTAGATAACGCGATAATTGCTATTTGAACCTTGTGTGCTTACTCTCTACTGTCGTCCCACACTTACGCACTTTCGCGACACTTTCCTCACTTACGTTGCTTCATTGTGAAGACCATGAGCGGATGCGGAGGACGTATCAACCTAACTCAAGTCCAGCTGACGGCTCTGATCAATGAACGAGTTGCTGAGGCACTCACAGCTGTTCCTGCAGGAGGTATAACCTGCTACTTCAACCCATCTTAGGACGTTTAGATCCTACCTTCGCAAACCAACCCTCGTGCTTAACCTTGTCTTTTATTCTCGCACCACAGGTCAACCTGCACAGCCTCCTGTGTGCACATTCAAAACCTTCATGGATTGCCGACCTAGCACTTTCAGCGGCACAGAAGGAGCTGTAGGCCTACTTCACTGGTTCGAGAAGCTTGAGTCTGTATTTGAGATGTGTGAATGCCCTGAAGATCGAAGGGTGAAATATGCTACTGGAACACTCGAAGGTGCTGCTTTAACCTGGTGGAAGGCACATGTTCAACTACTTGGGTTGGCGGTTGCTAATGCCACCCCATGGAACGGTTTCAAAGAACTGATTAGAGAAGAGTACTGCAGTCGTGACGACATCCACAAGATGGAAGTGGAATTTTTCAATCTGAAGATGACGGGGTCTGAGATCGAGGCATACACGAAGAGGTCGAATGAGCTGGCCATCCTGTGTCTAACTATGGTGGACCCTCCCTTCAAATGCATTGAGTTGTACCTTAAGGGCTTGGTGCCAGAAATTCAAAGCCACGTAACCTCAGCTAACCTTGGCACCATACAACAAATCGTCAAGTTGGCCCATCGTCTCACTGATTAGGCAGTTGAGCAGAACAAACTGCCCAAACATATTAGCGCTACTCTTCTGAAGCTCCCAATGATCATAAGCACAAGTGGGATGGAAATTTGGGCAAGGGTTCTGCATCGGCTCAATCCCAGCAGCGAAAGACATACGAGTACAGGATCCCCGGTCAGCAGTCTTCTGGGAATCAAGTTCAGGGTAGATACAAGGGAAATCACCGTAAGTGCAATCGATGTAACCTGCACCACAGCGGCCAGTGCAACAAGGTCGTTGTCAGAGGTGTCACAAGCTGGGTCACGAAGCCAAAGATTGCAGGAGCCCACGTCCTGTGAACTAGAATCGCCAACAACAATAACAAGCTCCATAGAACCACCAGCAGCAGCATCAGCAGGGCAATAAAGGATGCTTTCAGTGTGGCGCTGAAGGCCACTTTAAGAGGAACTGCCCCCAGCTGAACCAGAATCAAAACAACAACCAAAGGAACGGGAACCACAATGGAAAAAACAATGGACGCAACAATGGATGTAACAATAATGGCAATGGTGCCCAAGGTCGTGTGTTCATGATTGGCCAAGGGGAGGCAAGGAACGATCCCAACGTTGTGATGGGTAAGTTTCTTCTGGATGATTTCTTTGTTACTGTTTTATTTGATTCGGGTGCCGATACTAGCTACGTGTCCTTAAAAGTTAGCCAAATGCTTAAGCGCACTCCAACACTTTTGAACACCAAACACACGGTAGAAATAGCAAACGGTAGAAGTCTCGAGGCCACGCACATAGTTAAGGGTTGTAACCTCATCTTAGCTAGTCAGACCTTCTCTATCGATCTTATTCCCATCATACTTGGTAGTTTCGACGTCGTTATTGGGATGGATTGGCTATCTCATCATCAAGCGGAGATTATTTGCAAGGAGAAAATCGTCGGTATTCCTCGTCCTGGTAAAGAACCCCTCGTAATTCGTGGCGACAAGAGTGGTGCTGTTGTAGGCATCATCTCATTCCTTAAGGCCCAGAAGTGGTTGTGAAAGGGCCACACCGCTATTCTAGCCCTCGTTTCTGATTCATCCGCGAAAGAAAAGAAGATAGAAGACATTCCCATTGTGCGTAACTTTCCTGGGATATTTCCTGAGGAATTACCTGGTCTTCCGCCTCATCACTAAGTTGAGTTTCAAATCGAGCTAGCTCCTGGAGCAGCGCCCATTGCTCGAGCACCTTATCGTCTTGCTCCATCAGAACTTGAAGAACTGTCTACGCAACTACAAGAACTCTTGGAAAAGGGATTCATACGTCCTAGCTCTTCGTCTTGGGGAGCTCCAGTGTTATTTGTGAAGAAGAAAGACGGTATCTTCAGAATGTGTATTGACTACCGCGAGCTCAACAAGGTGACCATGAAGAATCGTTATCCTCTTCCACGCATTGATGACTTGTTCGACCAGTTGCAAGGGTCGAGTTATTATTCTAAGATTGACCTAAGGTCAGGCTACCATCAGCTGAGAGTCCAAGAGGAGGACGTCTCCAAAACAGCATTCAGAACTCGTTACGGCCATTACGAGTTTCTAGTTATGCCTTTCGGATTAACGAATGCACCTGTAGTTTTCATGGACCTCATGAACCGAGTGTGCAAGCCTTACCTGGATAAGTTTGTCATAGTGTTCATTGACGACATCCTGATCTATTCTAAGAGTCAGGAGGAACACGAGCAACATCTGAGGCTTATTCTGGAACTTCTTCGAAAAGAGCAGTTGTATGCCAAGTTTTCGAAATGTGACTTTTGGCTTCGCGAAGTCCACTTTCTAGGCCATGTGGTAAACAAGGATGGGATTCATGTAGATCCATCCAAGGTTGACTCGATCAAGAACTGGCCTGCACCCCGCACACCAACAGAAATCCGCCAATTCTTGGGTTTGGCCGGATACTACAGAAGATTTATCAAAGATTTCTCAAAGATTGCACAACCTCTCACTTCACTGACTCAGAAAGGTGTCACTTATCGTTGGGGTGATGCACAGGAGTCCGCATTCCAGCACTTGAAGGATAGACTTTGTAGCGCACCTATTCTCTCATTGCCCGAAGGCATAGATGATTTTGTGGTTTATTGCAACGCTTCCATCCAAGGCCTTGGTTGTGTGTTGATGCAACGTGACAAGGTCATTGCCTACGTATCACGCCAACTTAAGGTTCACGAAAGGAACTACACTACGCACGACTTGGAATTGGGAGCAGTTGTTTTCGCACTTAAGATATGGAGACATTACCTGTACGGTACCAAGTGCACCATTTACACCGATCACAGGAGTCTCAAGCATATCTTCAAGCAAAAGGAGTTAAATATGCGACAACGCCACTGGGTCGAACTCTTGAACGATTATGAATGCGCTATCAAGTATCATCCGGGCAAAGCCAATGTTGTGGCCGATGCTCTCAGCCGAAAGGATACTATACCTAAGCGTGTACGTGCGTTACAGCTTACCATCCAATCTAACCTTCCCGCCCAGATTCGCGATGCTCAGGTTGAAGTATTGAAGGTAGAGAACTTCAGGGCTGAGTCCTTATGAGGATCGAGGCAACGGCTAGAAAAAAAAGAAAACGACGCCTACTATGTTAACGGACGCATCTGAAATCCACTGTATGGAGACCTACGCGAGCTTGTGATGGATGAAGCACATTAGTCTCGTTATTCAGTACATCCTGGTTCGGATAAGATGTACCATGAACTCAAGACTACATACTGGTGGCCTGGTATGAAAGCCAGCATAGCAACCTACGTCGGTAAATGCTTGACTTGTGCTAGGGTCAAGGTCGAATATCAGAAACCATCAGGCCCACTTCAACAACCAGATATACCTAAATGGAAATGGGAGTAAATTTCCATGGATTTCGTTACTGGACTGCCCAGATCTCAGCGCGGAAACGATACCATTTGGGTGATCGTGGATCGACTGACTAAGTCTGCACATTTTCTGGCTATCAAGGAAACGGATAAGTTTTCTACTCTAGCAGACCTTCACCTAAAGGAAGTGGTATCAAGGCACGAAGTGCCAACCTCCATCATTTCTGATCGTGACGCGCGTTTTATCTCTGCACTGTCGCAAGCTATGCACAAGTCTTTTGGCTCACGTTTAGATATGAGCACCGCTTATCATCCACAGACTGATGGGCAATCAGAATGCACCATCCAAACCCTCGAAGACATGCTTAGGGCATGCGTAATCGACTTCGGCAATGGCTGGGAAAAGCATCTCCCGTTAGTGGAGTTTTCATATAACAACAGCTACCACACCAGCATCCAGGCCGCTCCGTTTAAGGCATTGTATGGACGGAAGTGCCAATCACCTCTTTGTTGGGCAGAAGTTGGTGACAGCCAAATCACTGGCCCAGAACTTGTAGTAGATACGGCAGAAAAGATTGCTCAGATACGACAACGAATGGCGGCAACTCGTGACCGTTAGAAAAGCTATGCTGATAAGCGCAGAAAACCACTCGAGTTCCAGGTTGGGGATCGAGTGCTACTCAAAGTCTCACCTTGGAAAGGTGTAGTCCGTTTTGGCAAACGAGGCAAGCTCAATCCGCGTTATGTCGGACCGTTCGAAATCATTGAGAAAATTAGCAAGGTGGCCTATAGGTTGAATCTACCTGAAGAACTCAGCGGAGTTCACAACGTATTCCACGTGTCAAATCTGAAGAAATGTATGTTAGAGGAGACCCTCATAGTTCCCTTAAAGGAGCTCACTATCGACGACCAGCTGCTTTTCGTCGAGGAACCAGTAGAGATTACTAATCGAGATGTTAAGATTCTCAAGCGTACCAGGATACCTCTCGTTTGAGTTTGTTGGAATTCCCGTCATGGCCCAGAGTATACCTGGGAACGAGAAGACCAAATGAAACTCAAGTATCCCCAGTTGTTTAAGAAAAGTGCAACCACTACTGAGACTGAAGCTACTGCAGAATTTCAGGACGAAATTCCAAATCAACGGGGGGATGATGTGACACCCCAGGAAAACCAGTAAACTACACAACTCAACTAGCTTCCTCAGTAACCACGTGCCACGTGCTAAATTTCGGGACGAAATTTTCTTAACAAGGGGAGAACGTGACAACCCTCAAAATCCCATGTATCCCATACAATTTATTTATGATAATTAAAGTGCTTAGTGACTGTGTTGAATTACTTAACTGTTTCCTGTTACTGTGTCATACTTACATGTGCGTGTTAACATACTAGTATTATACAGAAAAGTTACTAAATAAGTCTGGTATGCCTTCCTGAATGTTAGGAATTAGTTGTGTTACAAAAATATATATATTAGACACTTTACGGAATAATTAAACACTTTAACGAAACGGTATTTAACCGGACAACCGGACATTACCCGGGGCACCAAAATATTGCAAGAAACATGGTTTAATTATTTCTTGGCTAGTTATGATCCTCGTTTACCATAACACCCACTAAAATGTTCACTAGCTAACATATGTAACCATTCCTCGAAGCGGTGGTACTCCGCGTGTGGATTTTGGGGGTGTGACAGTAGCCATTCCTCGAAACTCATCTATGCCAGTAATTTGTTGAAATTTTCAGCTCTTCTACAAGCACTTGCCAAACACCACTTCACATCCATCAACTCAAGTTCTTCAGCATCAATTTGGTCATAATCTTCTTTTGTGAGCATCGGATTACCAATCTTGCCCGCAATCAAATTTTCGTATGATTCCAACATAGCAACAAGTGATGCCATGTGTTGCTTAGCAATTTCAGGAGACAAGTTGTGACCATTTTGAATGGTTAAAGTTACATTGCACTGAAGATTTGTAGGATTCTGCTGTTGAGGACTTGACTTTGTGCTGTTTGGATCAAAACTTGAGAATGATGAAGAATATCCACCACTTTGAGTTGTAGTGCTAGCATTTGGACTTGAAGAACCATCAACACTAAAAGTAGTATTTGCTTTTGGACTTTGGCTGGGGGTAGCCTCAAACTTGTTCCCACGGTAATACAAACTGACATCCTGTTTGGCATTTGGATTTGTCATGATAGCAGTTTTCTGAATATCCAATTCTTGCTCTTCAATTTTCTAAATGAACTGTGCCAAATTCATACTCTCGGACTTCCTCATGAGTTTCACAATCATCAAGTAAGTTCCCCACTTGTGCTGTGGTAAGGCTTCAGCTAGCTTATCAACCCACTCATCATCCTCTTTCTTAATATCTAATCTTCCCATTTCCAAAACCAGATGACAATACCTATCAATAGTCTGCTTAGTTGTTTCATGATCAAAAGCTGTAAACATATCAAACGATTTCTTCAATAATGCCTTTTTATTTTTGATCATATCTGCACTCCCCCTGAATTTCTGAATCAAGGCCTCCCAAATTGATCTAGTTGTGCCATTATATTGAAGCAAAACAAAAATATCTTCTTTTATCGCTTGTTGAAGAATACCGATCATCATTTTGTCACTTGGAAATTTTAACTTGTCACTTTCTGAATAGTCAACAATAGCTTTTTCAATTCCACGTTCATTCTTTGGTCTCTCGTAATCTTTCAACAGTGAACACCATGCATCAAATTTGTAAGGTTGCACCCAGTTCTCGAATCGATTTTTCCAACGTTAAAAATCTTCAATATACATGAGCTTTGGCGGTTTCTGATAAGCTCCTGTCTCATTTTCATTGTACACGGTTTCAGCAGCAGTAACAGGAGCAACCGGTGTTGCGAACGCATTGTAAAATTCTTCAGCCATGATATGATAGCACGTTTTTCAAAAACAGACCATTTCAAATGGAATAACAATTGGAGCGTAATCACAAACAAACTTGGAGCGGAATCACAGATTTCTGTTTCAAGCGGAATAACCCAAACATCTGATTTCAAGCGGAATCTAAACTTCAAGTTTTTAGCTGAATCTTCAGTCAACAGTTCGAGCGAAATTACTAACAACCTTCAAGCGGAATACCGACTGAATTATTTGGAGCGGAATCACCAGTAATTGAAGCAGAATCTGGTATTTCCAAGCGGAATCAAGTGACATTTTCAAGCGGAAAATCAATCTCGAGTGGAATCAAATCTTGTTCGTTCGAGCGGAATTACTTCGTGACCCATTTCTGCCATTTTTAAGTTGAATTTTGTTCTGGTTCTTTCAAGGCTTTGTTAATATGTAGTTTTACACAGTTTGTGAGAATTTGAGCTGATTTTAACCGTGAAAACTTGTTCAAATGAAGAAAGAAAGTGTAGAAGTGAGAAAATGTAATGAAAACAGGCTAATATAAGCAGAACTCCTCTTCCTGAGCTCTGATACCACTTGTAGGATCGTGTGCGTGACCCAAACGATTCGATCAGAGGTGTTCTAATCTGTTGCAGAGGCGGAAACTAAGAGACGGACTTGAAAAACAGCTTGTTTCACTTAAATTTGCCTTGTATATTGTTATCACACTGTTTACAGTCAAACGGCACTTCGGCACACTTCGGTACCGGAAAATCAGAAGTCTACCAAATGATTACGCTTGAAGGTATTTATAGGGGCAATGGTTCTGCTTGAAAGTGTAAAGTGGCTGTTCAAGCGGAATCACATATATTGTGATTTCGCTTGAAATGTCTCAACAAAATTTCAAGCGGAATCAACATTTCAAGCAGAATCAGAACCTAAACACTCTAAAACATCACATTTTCTCGTACAACACGCCCTGATCTAACAATTCTAATACTAGACTCGATACAAGACGAAGTCGACAGATGTATACACCAACAATCAAAACAAGGATCTAGTTCAAAGGCTTCAGATAAGAAGTCTTTGAAAAAGAGATCGTGTTTCAAGTGTCACACCTAGGGACATGTAGCTAGCTGCTGTCCTACCAAAAAAACTGAAGCACAAGTGAGTGAGAAACAAAGAGGGAAATCACCTGAAAAGAAAGGTGATAATGAGGAGAAATACTCAAATTCTCCAAAGAAATCTACTCCTAAGCAACAAGGGGGTGTTGCAGGTGGTGTAGATAAGGCTGAGAAAGGAACTCCACAAGTTCCTCATTTTCAAAGAAATCAACCAAGATTTCAGCCTGAGTCTACATCAGGCAGATATGAGAGACCTAGAAGTAGTTCACCAAGAATGAACAATCATAATTCTAATAATTTCAGAAGTCAAGGTCAATATCAAAATTGATACCAAAATAATGGTAATTGAACTTTTTATAAAAATGGCTTTAGAAATTACAACAATCAAGCTTCTAGAAATCAAAACTCAAGATTTCAAAGGTCAAATAGTCCAAACACATATAGGAACCCTCAGGACCAGAGACCTTATGGAAATCAAAACCCATTTCCATCAACAGGTCCGAGATCCAAGACTCCACTTAGGAGTGATGGATCTTGGATGGATGTTCAAGTAGTTGGTGAATTTGGACGACCCAAGACCATTAAGGCTTCGGTCCCCCAATCTAACTAATCTTTTGGTTGGTGGGTGTAGGAGCTGCTAAGGAGGATTATCAACTTATGGTATGTTGATAGTGGCTGCTCCAGGCACACGACGGGGGATACGAGATTGTTTTTTGAATTTGAAGAATATGATGGTGGACATGTAAATTTTGCTGGTGCTAAAGGTGGAAGAATTACTGGACGAGGAAAAGTGACGAATGGGAAGATCATATTGGACAAAGTGAACTATGTTGAGCAGCTTAAACACAATCTCATGAGCATGTCACAAGTCTGCGACAAGGGTCACTCGGTCCATTTTACTAAGTCTGAAGCATTGGTGTTGAAACCGGGCTTGGTTATTCCGGACGATTGGATAGTGATGCGTGCACCAAGGAAAAATCATACTTATGTCATGGACATGGGTGCCAAGGATTCGACTACTACTGTGGCGTGTTTGCTATCCAAAACATATGAAGTTGAATCAATGTTGTGGCACAAACGCATGGTCCATATTCACTATCAAAAAATGAATTACCTTGTTAAAAATGAGCTAGTGAAAGGGGTTCCAATGCAGAGGTTTGTAGTGGGAGATAATTGTCTTTAATGTCAAAAGGGAAAACAACACAAGAAACCTCATAAGTCTAAAGCAGTAAATTCCATAGATGCCCCTTATGAATTACTTCACATGGATTTATTCAGTCCAGTGAACGTGAGGAGCATAGGTGGAAAGTACTACTGTCTTGTTGTCACTAATGATTACTCACGATATTCATGGGTTTTCTTTTTAGGTACAAAAGATGAGATAGCAGAGATGCTAATAAATCTTTTTACAAAACTGGAAAACGTCCATGATGCAAGGATCAAGAGGATAAGGAGTGATAATGGCACGGAGTTCAAGAATCGAATTCTGGAACTCTACTGTCTTCGAAAGGGAATTGAACATCAATATTCCGCTCCATATGTGATATCTGTGCATGTGATATCATTTTTGAAACTCTGAACAATACAATATTAATAAAACAGTGTGTTTTGATCCCAATGTTTGTTATTTATGTTTGATTTTATGCTCATGTTGATTTTTGATCGATTTCAAACTCTATATCGCTTTCTTGAGAGTTATACGCGAACTGATGCGCAAACGCAGTCAGTTTAACGCGACAAACACTCCAGGACATCATCATAAGCTTAACATACCTTAAACAACCTTTACATAACTTAGAAATAAGTTTTAAAGGCTTTGGTATGGCAAAAACAAGTTTATTCGCTCTCAGGGACTATTTGCGACAACTTGCAAAAGACTGCCATTTTGTAAGACAACGTACTGTCCGGGACTTGATCATAAGTTAAACATACCATAAATAACCTAAACATGGCTTAGGAATAAGCTTTGATAGGTTCGGTGTGCGAAAACACGCTTATAAGATCTTACAGGGGCTAAAAGTGTCAAAAACGGCGTAAGTTTGCATTTTCGCACATAACTTACGTTCTGGCCACATCTGGACATCCAAAATTTTTGTACACACTAAAATATTTTTATTTTAGTGATCGGCATGCAAAAATTCCATTCGTCGTTTAATTTGGTTCGTTTTCGCGTCCGTTTGAGTTTCGTCGTAATTAACCGAACAACGCGATCGTACGACCAAACGAACCGACATCTGAGATATTTTTGAGCATGTTTTGAGTTCCCAATACTTTAACTTCATTTTAGAGCCTTGAAATGAGGTTAACGGGGCTTAAACATGTAAAAAATGGGCCGAAATGCAAGTTTTGGGCTGCAGGGACCAAAACTGCCAATCTGCCAAAGATGCCAGGCGGCCCGCGTCAGTGTTACAGTACAGAAACATTTAATCTGGTCTTTTAGCTCGTTTTTGCTGGTTTTGATCTCTAGTTTTCAATGCTAGGGGCTGGTTTGTGTGGGGAACAAGTCCCCCAATCAGTCCTTAACACTTGTATGTCTTGGATCATGCCCTCCTCTCCAAGAAACGATCCTAACAGTTTGCGAAAAACTATATATAGCCCAACTATTTCATTGTTTCATTGCTCATTTCTCTCCTCTCTTCTCTACTATCTGCTTTGGAGCTCTCTCATCTGATTTGGGAGTTTGTCTTCTTTGTAGAAAAGATAGCAAGGACTTAAGTGAGCCTTCTTTCATTTCTTTTATTGCTTTTTCTTTATGTTAGTACAGAAAGTCAAACAGTTTATCCAACAGTTTGTCTTTCGGTTTTGACCATCAATTGGTCAAGTCAAAGTTCAATTGAACTTCGAAACGTGATTGTAATCACGAAAGTTATAATCCTTAGTGATTATAGCCGCTGATTACCACGTTAACTAGGTGTAGTGTCGAGTCAAAGTTTCGGTCAAAATGCGTTTTAGCACGCATTTTGCAACAGAACTACTTTAGGGTATCAAAACACTTTGTTTTGATACTAAATCAGTAGGTTAAACATGTTTTGACATGTTTAACTCGACACTATTAGTTAAGTGCTTGTTTAGGGTCGTAAGTTAAGTGGTCTAAACAACCGCTTACACTTCCGAACCCGACCCGTTTGGTCGATCTTTAGGATCCGACCAAGCTTAGTTAGTGATCATAGTTGCATAGGGAATAACCACTGAGGTTATACCTTATGATCACATAGGATTGGTTAGTCATTTGCTAGTTAGCTTGTATGCCCATAGGAAATGACCAAAATGCCCTTTTGAAGCTAAAATCCGTATTTTGCCTATGTGAACATATTTTTGACAAGTAATCTGATTTAGTAACATGTTTAGGGATAATTGGGCATGTAAGACTTGACATAGCACATAGATTACAATCCGAACATAGTTTTACGCAAACAACGCCTTATAGTAGCTTATGTTACGGGTCAAAAGCTCTTAGGTAGACTTTCCAATCAGAATGTAGGGCCTATTAAATCATACCATTTGAGTTCAATTACTCATTTGATTTATAGAACCTCATTCTATCCTATTTCCCGATTTAGGAACCGATTTATTAACATAGTTACCTATACTAGGTGCCGGTTGATTCTGTGATACTTGGAGCTTGAATTGGTCTTATTCTCAACACTAATTAGCAATCCCAAGTGAGTACATAGTTCCCGTCTTTTACCGTTTTCAAATACTTTGGGGTGATACACATGTACATACGTGTTACTTTCGTGCATTTCATGCTTTTATGACATAAACATGCTACTTTCATCTAGTATACTTATAGTACATGCTTTCAATTGTGTTTTGCTATGTATGTCAAGCATGCTAGACAACTCCCGTTTCCGACTTCCTAGGTTTGTTTGGAAGTTGGGAATGACAGAATCCGACTACATAATTTAGATAAACCTTTAATTCGTTTAAGGGTTTGTCGCCACAGTCGTAAGGCTTGAATGTATGCGATTAATATTACTGCATAAATGTTTGTAATCATAAAGCATTGTTTTTCTACAAAATATAACATTTGATTTAAACTTAGGTTTATTCAAAAACATAGTTTTGTACATTTTCTATGGGGTTGAGTAGCTTCTAGTTATTCACCATACATGGCATTTGTTACACATTGACAGCATCGCATAGTTTAAGTAGATGATTTCCTACTTGCTATGCATTTCATTAGTTATACATGATACAGTTATACACATGACATTATACATGGTTTATACATTAATATTTTGACATTTAACATGACATTTTGGTTGGTTATTGATAAGTGAATTATGTAACGGCGCTATGTGTTATATGATAAAAGCATGGTGGATACGCCGCAGGTACTTCCTATATATAAGTGCTTTTATCGTATCATACATTGTTGTGTTATCTAAATCACTTGGACAAGACATGAAACATTTTTACAAGAACATGACATTGTTTTACAAAGTATACATTTTTATACAAATTCACTTCTTTCAAATACAAGTCATGAATCTGCATAAACAAAACCTATGTATCTCACAGGCATTTTTACGCTGACGTACCTATTATTACATGTGTTTTCAGGTGCTAATGCTCGATGGTGTTTGAGCTTCACTTAGGCGGACTCGGACCTTAGTGGCTTAAAAGACAGTTAATTATGTTATTTTAGTTTGAACTTAAAGACAATGTAAACTTTAATCTTAATAATACATAACTTTAATTGCAATGGTTGTTGAAACAATAATTCTGTCGCATTCACTCCCCGGCGTTTCCGCCGCGGTTTGTTGTTTTAACGCGGCCGGGGTGTGACAGAAGAGTTGGTATCAGAGCCAATGGTTATAGGGAATTAGGTTATTAGTAATTCTTTGACCTAGACTATAACTTTCTAGGACCCTAACACAAGTCTACTTGTGTTTAGATCTTAAAACAATACACGTCACCTATCCTTAGGTGATTACCAAAACTTGAACACAACTTTCCAAAATGATTTTTGAAAATTAATCATCTATCCTTAGATGATTTCTTTTGGTCTTGTACCTTCCAAATTTTCAAAATCTCGTCAAAGTTTTGGGTCTAAATAATGTGAACACGTGCAAACTAGAAGGGTGAATGCCTGTACCCTGAGTTTTCTGTCTATGGCTAGAGTGTTCGTACAAATCCGCAGTATCGGACCAGTCACTCTTACCTGGGAACTCTTGGGGTGAGTGTTCACTTATAGGCGAGCATGTCTTCAGTGATACATTATTATGACTCATTTACTTTGATTTGTCACTGTGTGTTTTTTGTTTGCTTTGTGGTAACAAACAAACGACCACCATCCTTGATTTTTGTAGATTTTATTGTTATCTCATTTTCATCACATCATCTCACTCGTTTTCTCTCATGTTTCCTCTTTTAGAATGCATCCTCGACGTAACGTTCCTCAACCTGATGCCGAACTGGCAGCTATTATAGCACAGTAGATGGCTGCTATGCTACCTGGTCTCATAACTCAAATAAACCAAGCCACCAATAACAATGTTAATGGACCTACTCCGTGCAACTTTAAACAGTTTAACTTAGCTAAACCACTCAAGTTTAGTGCTACTGAAGGAGCAACAGGGCTTCTCCAGTGGTTTGAGAGTCGTGAGAGCACATTTCGCCATGTTCAGTGTCCGAACAACCGTAAGGTCGAGTTTGCCTCTAGTGTATTCCAAAAGAGGGCTCTTACCTGGTGGAATGGGGTAATGAGAGATAGAGGTGCTGATGTTGCTTTGGGTTAGACATGGGAGGAACTCAGGGCTCTCATGATGAGAGAAATTTGTCCTCGTCATGAGTAGAGGGCACTAGAAGATGAGTTCAATGATCTAAAGCAAGACAGTGGTGAACACCGGGCTTATACAGACAGATAGGAGGAGTTAAGCTTGCTCTGTCCTACAATGGTCACGCCTTTGGATAAGGCAATCGAAAGGTACATAGACGGTTTGCCAGATCCTGTTCAGGATATTGTCACTGGCAGCCACCCTACTACCGTCCGACAGGCCATTGAGTTAGCTGCAACCCTTACTGAATCTCAGATCAAGAAGGGTAAACTCCACAGGAAGGGTGATAAGAAGCAGAAACAGTCTGATAACACCAAGGAAAGTAAGGGCAAGAAGGCTGCTGAGTCTTCAAAGAAATCGAGGAAGCGTAAGGCTTCCAAGAATTTTGCTGTCACTGCTCAAACTAACCAGGCTGCTCCTAATTAGGCAGCACAGAATCAGGCTGCACAACCTGCTGCCAAGAGGCCGTATGCGGGAAATGCACCTCTGTGCAACAGATGTAATAGCCACCACCAGCCACAGTTGCAATGTCACATCTGCACTAATTGTGGAAGTCTGGTCATCTTGCGAACACCAGCCGTTTTGCTCCAAATCAGAATCAGGCAGCTCAAAACCAAGCTGTGCAAAACCCTGCCCAGAATCCTGCACGACCTCATTTTCCGCCTGGTTCATGTTTCAACTGTGGGGATCTGACCCACCACAGGAACAATTGCCTGAGGTTGGCAAATGCAAATCAGGCACCAGCTCGTGGTAGAGCTTTCAATCTGAATGCAAATGAGGCTCGCGCGGATAACGAAGTGGTGAACGGTACATTCCTTGTTAACAACCATCCTGCTTCTGTTCTATTTAATTTAGGTGCCAATAAGAGTTTTGTGTCCTTAGCATTTGTGCCTTTGCTTGTGATGACTAGAACAAAACTAGGAAAGCCATTAACAGTAGAAGTAGCTAGTGGTGAACCTGTTGTACTCGACTCTGTTCTTCGAAATTGCCAGTTGAATCTCAATAACCATCTTTTCCCTATTGATCTCACACCGATGCAACTCGGGAGCTTTGATGTTATAGTAGAATGGATTGGTTATCGAAGTACCATGCTGAGGTGGTATGTTTTGAGAAGTTCGTCCGTATACCGCTATCGACTGGTGAGATCTTTGAAGTTCGTGGGGAGAAACCCGTCAATGGTCTTAAGCTTATTAACTGTACCCAAGCCCGCAAAAATCTACGCAAGAAGTATGTTGCTTTCTTAGCACATGTCGAAGAGGATAAAGGCAAGGGTAAGACTATCCAAGATATCCCTATTGTTCGGGATTATCTAGAGGTATTTCTTGAGGAATTACCTGGTTTACCCCCTGTGCGCCAAGTTGAGTTCCGCATTGATCTTGTGCGTGGTGCAAATCCCATTGCTAAGTCACCTTATCGTCTTGCACCGTCTGAGATGCAAGAGTTATCTATCCAGCTTCAGGAGCTATCTGACAAAGGATTCATCCGTCCAAGCTTTTCCCCTTGGTGCGCCCCTGTCCTATTCGTGAAAAAGAAATATGGATCTTTTAGGATGCGTATCAATTATCATGAACTGAACAAGCTTACCATCAAGAATCGATATCCCCTACCTCGCATTGATGATCTCTTTGATCAGCTATAGGGTGCTACTTGCTTTTCGAAGATTGATCTACGTTCTGGGTATCATCAACTTCGAGTTTTCGAAGAAGATATTCCCAAGACAGGTTTTCGTACGCGTTATGGTCATTATGAGTTCACTGTTATGCCTTTCGGTTTATCAAATGCTCCTGCTGTTTTCATGGACTTAATGAATAGGGTTTGTAAACCTTATTTAGATAAGTTCATCATCGTCTTCATTGATGATATTTTGATCTATTCTAAGACTCGAGCTGCTCATGAGCAACATCTGCGACTTACAATGGAGCCCCTAAAGAAAGAACAACTTTTCGCCAAGTTCTCCAAGTGTGAATTCTGGCTTAAGGAAGTTCAATTTTTGGGGCACATCGTCAACGAACAAGGTATACATGCAGATCCTGCCAAAATCAGTGCGATTAAGGATTGGGATACTCCTACTACTCCTACCGATGTTCGTTCATTTCTTGGTCTAGCAGGTTATTACCGCCGTTTCATTGAAAACTTCTCCAAGATTGCGGTTCCTCTCACTGCTTTAACTCAGAAAAGCAAACCTTTTGAGTGGGGATCCAAAAAGGAACAAGCTTTCCAGACCTTGAAACAGAAGCTTTGTGATGCACCTATTCTATCTTTGCTCGAGGGTAATGACGATTTTGTTGTGTACTGTGATGCATCCAACTTAGGACTTGGCTGCGTTCTTATGCAAAGACACAAAGTTATAGCCTATGCATCAAGATAGCTGAAGGTACATGGGAAGAACTACAGCACTCATAATCTTGAGTTAGGTGCAGTAGTCTTTGCTCTCAAAATTCTGGAGACACTACCTTTACGATACAAAGTGTATAGTGTTTACTGACCACAAGAGTCTCCAGCATATCTTCAATCAGAAAGAACTAAACATGAGGCAACGACGTCGGGTTGAACTCCTAAACGACTACGATTGTGAAATTCGCTACCATCCTGGTAAGGCGAATGTCGTGGCTGACGCATTAAGTCGTAAGGAACATGTCAAGCTTCACTGTGTTCAGGTTCGATCTGACCTTCAAACCCACATAATTCAGGCTCAACATACTTGTGTTACACAAGACTTGATGGGTAAAGAGTTACCGTGTCATACTAATCCTGAGCTTGAACTGAGAGATTTTGGGATTTTCTATTACATGGGCCGTTTGTGGGTCCCAAGTATAGACAATCTTCCCACCTTGCTTATGGATGAAGCTCATAAGTCTCGTTATTCTATCCATCCTGGTGCAGACAAAATGTATAAGGATCTTCGAACCCAGTACTGGTGGTCAGGTATGAAGAAAGACATTGCCTTATATGTTTCCAAATGCCTTACTTGTATCAAGGTTAAGGCAGAACACCAACATCACTCTGGATTATTGGAGCAACTAGAGATACCGGTTTGGAAATGGGAAAACATTTCTATGGATCTCATTACCAAGTTACCGCGCACTAAAAGTGGTCATGACGCCATTTGGGTTGTTGTTGATCGTCTAACAAAGTCAGCACATTTCTTGCCGATCCGTGAGGATCTATCTGGTGACAAGTTGGCCAAAATCTATGTTGATGAGATTGTATCTCTACATGGTGTTCCTTTGAACATTATATCTGACAGAGATGCTCGATTCTCGTCTCGCTTTTGGAGAACCATGCAATCTGCCATGGGTACCCAACTTCATTTGAGCTCAGCGTACCATCCGCAGACAGATGGTCAATCTGAGAGAACAATCCAGACACTAGAGGATATGCCTAGAGCTTTTGTGATTGATTTTGGTGGTAGTTGGGATTCACATCTTCCATTGATCGAATTCTCCTACAATAATAGTTATCACTCTAGCATCAATATGGCTCCTTTTGAAGCTTTATACGGTCGAAAATGTCGTTCACCGGTCTGCTGGAATGAGATAGGTGAAGCTCAGCTTACTAGACCTGAACTCATTCTAGAGACTACAGATAAGGTCAAGAAGATTCGTGATAACCTACAGACAGCTAGAAGCCGTCAGAAGTGTTACGCGGATCGACGACGCAAGCCCTTAGAATTTCAAGTTGGTGATCACGTCCTACTTAAGGTATCCCCTTGGAAAGGTGTGATTAGATTTGGAAAGAAAGGAAAACTTCCACCTCGCTATGTTGGACCATTTAAGATCGTTGAAAGAGTCGGAAAAGTAGCCTACAGACTTGAGCTACCTCCTAAACTTGGAAATGTTCATCCAACATTCCACATGTCCAATCTTAGAAAGTGTTTAGCGGATGAGAACCTCCACATACCACTTGATGAAATTCGTGTTGATAACACGATGCACTTCGTTGAGAAACCTGTGGAGATAGTTCACCGTACATTTAAGCAGTTGAAAGGCAAGCAGATTCGGTTGGTCAAAGTTCGCTGGGAATCTAAACGTGGCCCAGAGCTTACTTGGGAATGTGAAGATCAGATGAAAGCGAAATATCCGCAACTATTCTCACAAGTTTCCTCTAAATAAATTTCGGGACGAAATTTCCTAAAGTAGGGGAGACTGTGACATTTGTGCTTGTGATATCATTTTACAAACTCTGGACAATAAAATATTAATAAAACAGTGTGTTTTGATCCCAATGTTTGTCATTTGTGTGACACCTGTGTCACTGCAACCATCAAACAGATTCCAAAACAATGAAATATTGTATCTCATACTTGGGATTCGTAAAAATATGTGTATCATTTGCACACATCAACTCTTGTTCGATTTTAAGCTTTAAATCGCTCTCTGGAGGGTTATACGCGCTCTGATGCGTAAAAATAACCAGTTTAATCCAACGAGTACTCCGGAATAGTGACATAGGCTTAACATACCTTAAATAACTTTTACATAACTTATAAATAAGTTTTGAAGGCTTTGGTATGGCAAAAACAAGTTAATTCGCTTACAGGGACTAAACTTGACAAACTGCGAAAGTATGCCAATTTGAACTGTAACGAACATTCCGGAACATGACCATAAGTTAAACATACCATAAATATCCTTTACATGGCTTAGAAATAGGCTTTGAGGTGTTTGGTATGCTAAAACAAACTTTTGGATCATTCAGGGGCTAAAAGTGTCAAAAAGTGCACAAGTTTGCACTTTCGCGCATAACTTACATTCTGAATACATCCGGACATCCAAAAATTTATGTAAGAATCCTCATATTATGCCATAGTGTTTGGCATGAGAAAAATCCATTCATCGCGTCATTTGGATCGTCTTTCGCGCTTATGCGCATTCCGTCGTAATTAAGCGAACATCGCGATCGTACGGCCAAACGAACCAACATCCGGAACATTTTTGAGCATGTTTCATGTCCACAATGTTTAGGCATCATTTTAGGGCCTTAAAGTTGGCTTTACGGGCCTTAGAAGTGTCGGAAATGGCTTAAACACGCAACAGGGACCAAAACTGTAATTTCTGAAACTTGGTGCAGATCAGAAGGGGCCAGGCGGCCCGCGTGAGTTTGGCCTGCATATTGAGGTGGGCCACGTGGGACTGTCAGACCAGATTCAATGTTTGCATTTAATGCAGTTGGCCTTTCGTTCGATCAAGGGGCAATGCCCTTTCACCCAATCAAAGGCCAAAGGCCATTTTCAGTAACCACCACATTTTTGACAAGTGTACGCACCCGATCGTGGCACGATATTCGATAAACGATCCTAACGGTTATGCTTTTCCTATAAATACCCCCCCCTTTGTTCCAAAAACCCACAAGAATCTGATCTAAGCTCTAAGTTGGAACCTTTGTTTCATACCTGAGCTATTTTGATCTAGATTAGCATTCGGGGACCCTCCGTAAGTCTTCTTTCGCTCTTTTATTCGCTTTTCGAGTCCGAAAGTCAACGTTTTGTTGACTTTCTCCATTGACCAGCCTATGGTCAACACGAAGTTCTTGGAACTTCATAACGTGAGCGTGATCACGATGGTTATAGTCCGTAGTTACTATACCTACTGATTACCACGTTATCTAGGCTCAGTGACGAGTCGTAGTTTCGGCCAAAATGTGCATTCTTGCATATTTTGTAACCAAACTACTCGTGAGCATCAAAGCCGTTTGTTTTGATGCCAAACCTGTTTTCTAAACTTAGTTAAGCATGTTCTAACATGCTTAGCTCGTCACTTTTAGTTTAGTGCTTATATAGGGTCGTAAGGTAAGCGATCTAAACCATCGCTTATACTTTCGAACCCAACCATTAGGTCGATCATTAGGATCCGACCAAAACACATTAGGTGACCATAGCTATAACCTTCCGAGGTTATACCTTGTGGTCGCGATGTTAGGCGTCCCGAACGCGTTCTACGCGAACGACGCGTTAGGGTAGCATAAGCTACCTAAACGGGTCGTGATGGACCGTAAGCACTTAGGTTAAGTTTCATTTTAGTATGTAGGCTTTGTTAAACCATATTACATGAGTCTCCATACTCGTTTGGTTTACGAACCCGCGTACTATCCGATCCTTCCGATTTGGTCCGGTATATTAACATAGCTACCTATTAGGTGCCGTTTGATATCCCGTGATCTTTAGCATTATCTGGTTATTATACAAGAAGTCCAAAGCAATCTCAGGTGAGTACATAGTTCTTAAAGATTACAAAAGTAATTGTTGGAATAGTACTTATTTTGTTCACCAGACCGATTGGTAGTATGATATAGCGCTATAGGACTAGACACCCCATTCCTGTTGTCATGGAATGTCTGAAACCAATTTGTTTCTCCATCCAAATAGGGATTTCCTTTGTGGTATCCTTATAGTATCAAAGGTGTAGTTTGATGCACTAGGTCTGAATGAATTCTTAAATCGCACCTTTAAAGTATATTTTGATATACTCCCCAAAAGTATAGTTTCATATACTCTCATGTGTGGTAATGTACAGAACCAACATAAGCATTTTATCAACAAACCAAAACATATTTTTAATATGTTATTTACAAATCCAAATTATACTGTTAATATGCTGCTATAAGGTTATTCGATTAACCTTACATCATTTCACTTACCATACATAACTTTTGTTTATACATTACGTGGTTTACATTTAACTTGAGTTATACAATAACCTTGGACTATTGGTTTAAACATGAACATTCTAAATTGGTGGTTTGGTTTGCGTAAGTGACTTAAGTAACGAGGCGTGTGTAATATGATACAAGCATGGTGGATACGCCGCTGGTACTTCCTATATATAAGTGTTTGTATGGTATTACATATCGTAGCGTTATTTGAATCATTTCAATTAGAGACATATGACCTTTTATACAAATAACACACTTTTCACGAGACATTGTTTTACAAACGACTTATCTTATACAAACACATTTTACATGGTTATCCGTTTAACAATACAGTGTTCTCTTATTTATACATATCATCCAATCTTATCGTTTTTCAAATGATTTACAAGACAAAGCAAATTACATGGTTCATGACTGACTGTTACTAAACGTTTTCTTTAAACTCAAGTCATGAATCCCATTTTCACAAAACCTATGTATCTCACAGGCATTTTTATGCTGACGTACCTATTTTTACACATGTTTCAGGTGTTGTCTTGAGATGATTGTTGATACATGCTACATTTAGGATGGACTCGTGCCTTAGCAACTTTAAAACTTGGAAGATCATAGTTGTACTTATGTGATTGTAATAGAACAATGAGTTCATTTAATCAATAAAACAATATTTAAATTTCCATGTGTTATGAAGCAATGATTCTGTTACAACACTCCCCGACGTTTCCGCCACGTTTTGTTGTTCCACGTGGTCGGGGTGTGACAGAAAAGTTGGTATCAGAGCTCATGGTCATAGGGAATTAGGTTATTAGTAATGTTTTGACCTAGTCTATAACCTTCCTAGGACCCTAACGCGAGTTTACTTGCGTTTAGTCATAAAACAATATTGTCACCTATCCTTAGGCGACGACCCCAACAAGAACATAAATTTCAAAACCGCTTTGAAAACTAATCATCTGTTCTAGGATGATTGATTTCTAGGTTTTGAACCCTCTGTTATAAGGTTTTGAACCCCTTTGAATTTTCAAAATCCCGTCAAAGTTGGTCTAAATAATGTGAACACATGCAAACTGGAAGGGTGGATGCCTGTACCCTGAGTTTTCTGTCTAAGGCTAGAGTGTTCGTACAAATCCACATAATCGGACCAGTCACTCTTACCTGGGAACTCTTGGGGTGAGTGTCCACTTATAGGCGAGCATGTCTTCGCGATACATTATTTTTGGCCTATTTACTTTGATTAATCACCGAGGTCGTTTGTTGCTTTGTAGTAACAAACAAATGACCACTATCCTTGTTTTCACCATATATGTTTAATCTCATTCTTTTCGTCTAATTCTCTCACTCGTTTCCTCTCATGTTTCCTCTTTTAGAATGCCTCCTCGACGCGACAATCAAATGGCGAATGCCGAACTGGTGGAAATTATCGCGCAGCAAATGGCTGCTGCCTTCCCAAATCTTTATGCTCAAATAACCCAAGCCATCAACAACAACAACAACAACAACAACAATGCTCCATGCAATTTCAAGATTTTTAACTCGGCTAAACCACTCAAGTTTAGTGGTTCTGAGGGAGCAACTGGGCTTCTTCAATGGTTCGAGAGCATTGAGAATACTTTCCGTCACGTTCAGTGTCCTGAAAATCGCAAGGTCGAGTTTTCTTCGAGTGTGTTTCAGAAGAGGGCTCTTACGTGGTGGAACGGGGTTATGAGAGACCGCGGTGCAGAGGTTGCATTAGCACAGACTTGGGCCGAGCTTAGGGCTCTTATGATGAAGGAATTTTGTCCTCGTCATGAGCTTAGGGCTCTAGAAAGGGAATTTGATGATTTAAAGCAAGACAGTGGGGAACATCGAGCCTATACTGATCACTATGTGGAATTGAGCTTGTTATGCCCTACTATGGTTACGCCTCTGGATAAGGCGATTGAGAAATACATTGATGGGCTTCCTGACGTAGTTCAGGATATCGTTACTGGCAGCAACCCTACTACTGTCAGACAAGCCATTGAATTGGCTGCCACTCTGACTGAATCCAAAATCAGGAAGCGCAAGCTGTTTCGGAAGGGCGAATTAAGACCATCTGACAAGACTGCTCTTGTGGAACCAAAGGAAGAAAGTGCTGAGGTGTCCAAGAAGAAAAAGCGCAAAGCCTCTCAAAGCTACGCTGTAACTGCTCAAGACAAACAAGTTGCACCAAACCAACCAGCACAACCTCGTAAAAGACAAAACTATGTTGGTACCGCACCTTTGTGCAACAAGTGCAACCGTCATCATCTAGAGAAAGAGCAGTGTCACAAATGTACCTACTGTGGACGGTTGGGACATTTGATCAATGTTTGTCGTTATGCAAATCAAGCTGCTGCAAACCCTGCTGCTGTTCAAGCACGGTTCCCTCAAGGGTCATGTTATAACTGTGGTGACCTTACCCACTACAGGAACAATTGCCCAAGGCTTGTTAACATACCTCCAGCGCGTGGACGAGTGTTCAACATTAGAGGCAAATATGAACAATGATGCAGCAGTGAACAATTAGTGTTTTGTGTTTCCTTGGTTGTTATCTTTTGATACTTCAAGACAATTCCGTTGTTACATAAATAAAGATTTGTTGTTTTTATTTCTGCAAAATTTATGCGTTTGTATGAATGCTTGATGAAACCTTATGATGTCAACCCAAAGACAAACTACTCGTATGGTTCTGTCATAATATGATCACTTGTGATCTCCCCAAGAACCTTAAACTCTCGTTTCTTTTAAGAATCAAAGTTAAACTCTTATTGAGAAACCCTCTATCTTTATAGATAGATCTTTATAAATCATTAAAGTGCCAAATGAAATCCATAGATTGGATTCCTAGTGTGCTTTAATATCCATACCTAAGGATAATAAAATAAAGAATCAAGTTAACTAATTTTGTGCTTATATGTTTTCTTACATGTTTTGTGGTTGTATGTGATCCATCCAAATCCTCATAGACTCTTTCATATCTCATACGAGAGATTCGTAATAGGATATCCAAAGATACTATCTTAAACCCTTAATGGATTTCAACATTGTAGTTAAGTCCCTCTGGTTATAAAGTATTATTCTATAATTGGACCTCTTGAATGGTCTGCTTAAACAGATTGATTTTGAAAATCTGATTAGAAATACCATGTGATGATATAACTAAAAATGATCCCTTAAGTGGTCTATTTAAAGAGATCGTGCGACGGTCTAGTTAAGAAGATCATGTGTTGATCTAGTTAAAAAGATCGTTCGTTGATCTAATTAAAAGGATCCTTTGGTGGTCTAGTCGAATCGCTTCATGTTTATTCAGGTAATTTTTCCTACACATTATGAAATGGACTGTGCGGACTGTGCAAGGAATTACGTAATTATGGAGGCCTACATAATTATGGAATTTAGTGCACAGGAGCCACAGGAAGCTTCATCTTGCGTTAAGACCTAGTGACAAGAATAATGATACGGGAGAAGTCTCGGACCTCGACCAATGTCATTTGTTCTCACGCTCCCCCAATTCTGATCTCAATCACACACCAAGTTTCCTATGATAAGTCTTCATAAGAAACATTCTTCTGTTCTTAGTTCAAAATACCATGTTTTATTATTACTAGGAATTCGCTTGAGGGTTAACAAATTCGCTAAGAGTCCTAACATGGCCCCCGGTTTTACTTAAGGGTTCAAGGGATCTATTAGAAGGCGAAACTGTCACAGCTGTCTTCACAAGTTTCCTCTAGAATTAAATTTCGGGACGAAAATTCCTAAAGTAGGGGAGACTGTGACACCTGTGTCACTGCAACCATCAAACAGATTCCAAAACAATGAAATATTGTATCTCATACTTGGGATTCGTAAAAATATGTGTATCATTTGCACACATCAACTCTTGTTCGATTTTAAGCTTTAATTCGCTCTCTGGAGGGTTATACGCGCTCTGATGCGTAAAAATAACCAGTTTAATCCAACGAATACTCCGGAATAGTGACATAGGCTTAACATACCTTAAATAACTTTTACATAACTTAGAAATAAGTTTTGAAGGCTTTGGTATGGCAAAAACAAGTTAATTCGCTTACAGGGACTAAACTTGACAAACTGCGAAAGTATGCCAATTTGAACTGTAACGAACATTCCGGAACATGTCCATAAGTTAAACATACCATAAATATCCTTTACATGGCTTAGAAATAGTCTTTGAGGTGTTTGGTATGCTAAAACAAACTTTTGGATCATTCAGGGGCTAAAAGTGTCAAAAAGTGCACAAGTTTGCACTTTCGCGCATAACTTACGTTCTGAATACATCCGGACATCCAAAAATTTATGTAAGCATCCACATATTATGCCATAGTGTTTGGCATGAGAAAAATCCATTCATCGCGTCATTTGGATCGTCTTTCGCGCTTATGCGCATTCCGTCGTAATTAAGCGAACATCGCGATCGGGCCTTAGAAGTGTCGGAAATGGCTTAAACACGCAACAGGGACCAAAACTGTAATTTCTGAAACTTGGTGCAGATCAGAAGGGGCCAGGCGGCCCGTGTGAGTTTGGCCTGCATATTGAGGCGGGCCGCATGGGACTGTCAGACCAGATTCAATGTTTGCATTTAATGCAGTTGGCCTTTCGTTCGATCAAGGGGCAATGCCCTTTCACCCAATCAAAGGCCAAAGGCCATTTTCAGTAACCACCACATTTTTGACAAGTGTACGCACCCGATCGTGGCACGATATTCGATGAACGATCCTAACGGTTATGCTTTTCCTATAAATACCCCCCCCCCTTTGTTCCAAAAACCCACACGAATCTGATCTAAGCTCTAAGTTGGAACCTTTGTTTCATACCTGAGCTATTTTGATCTAGATTAGCATTCGGGGACCCTCCGTAAGTCTTCTTTCGCTCTTTTATTCGCTTTTCGAGTCCGAAAGTCAACGTTTTGTTGACTTTCTGCATTGACCAGCCTATGGTCAACACGAAGTTCTTGGAACTTCAAAACGTGAGCGTGATCACGATGGTTATAGTTCGTAGTGATTATACCTACTGATTACCATGTTATCTAGGCTCAGTGACGAGTCGTAGTTTCGGCCAAAATGTGCATTCTTGCATATTTTGTAACCAAACTACTCGTGAGCATCAAAGCCGTTTGTTTTGATGCCAAACCTGTTTTCTAAACTTAGTTAAGCATGTTCTAACATGCTTAGCTCATCACTTTTAGTTTAGTGCTTATATAGGGTCGTAAGGTAAGCGATCTAAACCATCGCTTATACTTTTGAACCCAACCCATTTGGTCGATCATTAGGATCCGACCAAAACACATTAGGTGACCATAGCTATAACCTTCCGAGGTTATACCTTGTGGTCGCGATGTTAGGCGTCCCGAACGCGTTCTACGCGAACGACGCGTTAGGGTAGCATAAGCTACCTAAACGGGTCGTGGTGGACCGTAAGCACTTAGGTTAAGTTTCATTTTAGTATGTAGGCTTTGTTAAACCATATTACACGAGTCTCCATACTCGTTTGGTTTACGAACCCGCGTACTATCCGATCCTTCTGATTTGGTCCGGTATATTAACATAGCTACCTATTAGGTGCCGTTTGATATCCCGTGATCTTTAGCATTATCTGGTTATTATACAAGAACTCCAAAGCAATCTCAGGTGAGTACATAGTTCCCCTCTTCTACTGTTTTCCAAACTGTTTTGGGGTGAAGCATGTGTACCTATCTGTTATTTTCATGATTTCAAAGTATAATTGATTATACATATCTTTTAACAAACTGATTGATTATCTATGGTTTAAACACTGATTTCTCAGAGATTACAAAAGTAATTGTTGGAATAGTACTTATTTTGTTCACCAGACCGATTGGTAGTATGATATAGCGCTATAGGACTAGACACCCCATTCCTGTTGTCATGGAATGTCTGAAACCAATTTGTTTCTCCATCCAAATAGGGATTTCCTTTGTGGTATCCTTATAGTATCAAAGGTGTAGTTTGATGCACTAGGTCTGAATGAATTCTTAAATCGCACCTTTAAAGTATATTTTGATATACTCCCCAAAAGTATAGTTTCATATACTCTCATGTGTGGTAATGTACAGAACCAACATAAGCATTTTATCAACAAACCAAAACATATTTTTAATATGTTATTTACAAATCCAAATTATACTGTTAATATGCTGCTATAAGGTTATTCGATTAACCTTACATCATTTCACTTACCATACATAACTTTTGTTTATACATTACGTGGTTTACATTTAACTTGAGTTATACAATAACCTTGGACTATTGGTTTAAACATGAACATTTTATATTGGTGGTTTGGTTTGCGTAAGTGACTTAAGTAACGAGGCGTGTGTAATATGATACAAGCATGGTGGATACACCACTGGTACTTCCTATATATAAGTGTTTGTAGGGTATTACATATCGTAGCGTTATTTGAATCATTTCAATTTGAGACATATGACCTTTTATACAAATAACACACTTTTCACGAGACATTGTTTTACAAACGACTTATCTTATACAAACACATTTTACATGGTTATCCGTTTAACAATACAGTGTTCTCTTATTTATACATATCATCCAATCTTATCGTTTTTCAAATGATTTACAAGACAAAGCAAATTACATGGTTCATGACTGACTGTTATTAAACGTTTTCTTTAAACTCAAGTCATGAATCCCATTTTCACAAAACCTATGTATCTCACAAGCATTTTTATGCTGACGTACCTATTTTTACACATGTTTCAGGTGTTGTCTTGAGATGATTGTTGATACATGCTACATTTAGGATGGACTCGTGCCTTAGCAACTTTAAAACTTGGAAGATCATAGTTGTACTTTGGTGATTGTAATAGAACAATAAGTTCATTTAATCAATAAAACAATATTTAAATTTCCATGTGTTATGAAGCAATGATTCTGTTACAACACTCCCAGACGTTTCCGCCACGTTTTGTTGTTCCACGTGGTCGGGGTGTCACAATTTATGTTTGATTTTATGCTCATGTTGACTTTTGATCGATTTCAAACTCTATATCGCTTTCTTGAGAGTTATACGCGAACTGATGCGTAAACGCAGTCAGTTTAACGCGACAAACACTCAAGTACATCATCATAAGCTTAACATACCTTAAACAACCTTTACATAACTTAGAAGTAAGTTTTAAAGGCTTTGGTATGGCGAAAACAAGTTTATTCGCTCTCAGGGACTATTTGCGTCAACTTGCAAAAGACTGCCATTTTGTAAGACAACATACTGTCCGGAACTTGATCATAAGTTAAACATACCATAAATAACCTAAACATGGCTTAGAAATAAGCTTTGATAGGTACGGTGTGCGAAAACATGCTTATATGATCTTACAGGGGCTAAAAGTGTCAAAAACGGCGTAAGTTTGCATTTTCGCACATACCTTACGTTCTGGCCACATCTGGACATTCAAAATTTTTTTACACACTAAAATATTTTTATTTTAGTGATCAGCATGCAAAAATTCCATTCGTCATTTAATTCGGTTCGTTTTCCCGTCCATTTGAATTTCGTCGTAATTAACCGAACAACGCGATCGTACGACCAAACGAATCGACATCCGAGATATTTTTGAGGATGTTTTTAGTTCCCAATACTTTAACTTCATTTTAGAGCCTTGAAATGAGGTTAACGGGGCTTAAACATGTCAAAAATGGGCCGAAATGCAAGTTTTAGGCTGCAGGGACCAAAACTGCCAATCTGCCAAAGATGCCAGGCGGCCCGCATAAACCCAAGCCTTATCCTTGCGCGGCCTGCGTCAGTGTCACAGTACAGAAACATTGAATCTGGTCATTTAGCTCGTTTTTGCCGGTTTTGATCTCTAGTTTCAATGCTAGGGGTTGGTTTGTGTGGGGAACAAGTCCCCCAATCAGTCCTTAACACTTGTATGGCTTGGATCATGCCCTCCTCTCCAAGAAACGATCCTAACAGTTTGCGAAAAACTATATATAGCCCAACTATTTCATTGTTTCATTGCTGATTTCTCTCCTCTCATCTCTACTATCTACTTTGGTGCTCTGTCATCTAATTTGGGAGTTTGTCCTCTTTGTAGAAGAGATAGCAAGGACTTAAGTGAGCCTTCTTTCATTTCTTTTATTGCTTTTTCTTTATGTTAGTGCAGAAAGTCAAACAGTTTGGCCAACAGTTTGACTTTCGGTTTTGACCATCAATTGGTCAAGTCAAAGTTCAATTGAACTTTGAAACGTGATTGTAACCACGAAAGTTATAATCCTTCGTGATTATAGCCGTTGATTACCACGTTAACTAGGTGTAGTGTCGAGTCAAATTTTCAGTCAAAATGCGTTTTAGCACGCATTTTGCAACGGAAATACTTTAGGGTATCAAAACACATTGTTTTGATACCAAAATCAGTAGGTTAAACATGTTTTGACATGTTTAACTCGACACTACTAATTAAGTGCTTGTTTAGGGTTGTAAGTTAAGCGGTCTAAACAACCGCTTACACTTCCGCACCCAACCCATTTGGTCGATCTTCAGGATCTGACCAAGCTTAGTTAGTGATCATAGTTGCATAGGGAATAACCACTGAGGTTATAC